>NC_088691.1:67585563-67904729 GCF_028017835.1 Emys orbicularis
GCTGTTTAATACCTTGCATTTGCTTTGAACTATATGTAATGATCAGTGGGTCAGGGAAGCATCCAGTGCAGAGAGAGCACCCCGGAGTGGGGACACCCTAGCCCCTGCCCTAAGAGACTATGACAAGTTTGGGGGTCGAGCCCCCCAGAAATCCTGGGCCCAGCCTTGTTGGGGTTATGAGGACTCTGCCAGACAGGAGAGTGGAAGGGGAGCCCTTGAGGTCAGGCAGGCCTCGGGGTAAAGGAAGTGGGAGCAAGGACTCAGATCCTTTTGCTATACCATTTCACCGGGTAGTGTATAAGCCAGGAAAGTTCCCCACAATAGCGGGACCATTCCCCCTCTTACACTAGCAAATGTTGGGACAGAACAATTTTTCACCACAAAAAAACAACCAAATCAAATTCATTAGAAAGTTGATCTGGAATTTTCATGAATAGAAAAAAAGGGGCTGAATTTGCCACACAAATCATAGTGAAGTATGTGACTGGTTTATACAGATATTCACTTTACATTGAATAAAAAAGGAGTACTGAAGACCCCACATATTTCTTCAACCCTTTCTTAACAAAAGTCCATACATGATTAAATACAAACCATATTTTATATTATGTATGTTTATCTTTTGTCTATTATGTTTTTCAGTGTGTATAGAACACACAGACAAAGGGAGGCGGATAAAGTTAAAAGAATGGAGTGGGGCCGACCCAAAGAAGAAAGGAAAATGTGATTTAAATATGAGAATTCTGCCTCTTCTTTTTTTTTTCTGCCTGGGGTAGGCTGGTGGTAGAAAATATTGTTTTTCAGACAGGGTCAAGAAAAGAAAACAGAATATACAACTTACATTTGCAAATGTCATCTCAGACTCCCCATACATCATTAAAGATCTAGCAGTTCAAACACTTCCTTTAACTTACACTTCATGTTTCAACTTCACTCTCAACTTCTTAACATTGCAGCTTCATGTACATGCACCACACACAACAAACAGTCAGCCAACACACTACACAGCTCTCCCTTTCTCCAAAGTTCGTATACACCTCTTCACATATGTAAGCACACGCACATTTGGTTTACATACAATGTACTAATGCACACTGGTGCAGCTCCCCTATTTGTATTGTTCAATCAAGCATAATTCTACAGTCACAACACTATGGTATTAGTTTAGTAGTATCTTTCATCTAGAGAGATAAAACTATATACACACAGTAGAGCTGAAATGCAACCCCTTTTGAATTCGAAGACAGCAGCTAATAGCATAAAATAAAATGTGCAACACTGAGCGGAGGGACAGATGATGGCATGGACACAATGTGACCCCTCCTATGCCCACACTCTCATCAATAAAAACTGCCTTGAGATCTTTAATGCCTATGCAGAACAGAGAGGACCTGTGTTTACAAAGCTTTTTGTGACAGTATCATACACAGAAGACTTCATGGAATTTAGTTTATAAACCACAGAAGGCTGAATAGCTGATATAACCACACCAGGGTAGTTATTTTAAACATGTTCAGATAAAACGGTGAAAAGATGCTCTTTGTTCTATTAATTGATTGATTTTACTGATTCATATAATGCCTGTCTGAGACAGTTATGCATTTCCATTAAAAATGCACAACATATATATTATGTGACAACTGCAATATGGCATATGCTACCCATATCTAGTCTTTGGAGGAAGTTTGGGCTAGTGGGAGACAGTGTAGTCCAGAGGATGGGGCACTGGGTTAGTTGGAAGACCACAGGTACTCTACTTTGCTCTGCTGTTGACCTGCTGTGCGACCTTGGTCAATTCACTTCACCCCTCTACTTCCCCTTCCCCCTTCTTTGTCTTGTCTTTGGGGCAGAGATTATTGTTTCGTACTATACCTCTACCCCGATATAACGCTGTCCTCGGGAGCCAAAAAATCTTACCGTGTTATAGGTGAAACTGCGTTATATTGAACTTGCTTTGATCCGCCGGAGTGCGCAGTCCCACCCCCCCGGAGCACTGCTTTGCCGCGTTATATCCGAATTCGTGTTATATCGGGTCGCGTTATATTGGGGTAGAGGTGTACTTGTTTGCAGAACACCTAACGCAATAGGGAACCAATCTCTGTTGGAGCCTCTAGGCGCTACTGTAATAAAAATGTTAGTCACTATAGCAAAGACCTACTTTTTCTATTAAAAAAAAATCAAATAAAAAAACCCATATCCTTGTCAGTGTCCCACAGATCAGGACAAGCCTTACAAAGAAGCTCTACCAAAAACAAATAGTGTGAACCTATACAATAAGGAAAAAAACTGGGGGGGCATCTCGTACCCTCCAGAGGGAAAACTGAACTAATAGGCCTCCACTGCTGCCCTCCATCTCCTCTCCTGGTCATCTCTCCCTATCCTGATTCTCTCTCCTAATCACTTTCTCCACATTCCATCTCTTCTATCCCTGAGCTCTAGTGCCTGGTCCTTACATTAGTGAGCACTTACTCAATGGGACTAACTTCCTCATTTGTTCCCCAATGTGTGAAAAGATTACACAGTCAGCGCCCTCCTTCCCTGTGTTTCTTTTCTTTGTGTTCCTTTTTGATTGGTCTTTTCCTCTTTCCTTCCCTATGTTCTCTCACCACTTTTCTTCTCTCTGTCCTCCCTTCTGACTCCCTTTTTCCTCCATCTTCTCTCATCATTGTCTATCCTTCTCTTTGTATTTCCCACTGTCTGCGTACTCTGACTGTACCCTCCTCTCTTCCTCAGCCCCTCACGGTCTCCTATCCCACCCCTTTCTTCATCTTTGTTCCCTCTCCTCTTGTCTCCCCTTCACATTCTCCTTCCCCACGGTAGGTGGACTCCAGAAGGGCTTCAGTTTTACATCCTTCCCATCCACAGGGAGGAAGAATCTCTTTGTTACCTCCTTCCCAATCTGAGGATAAGGAAGTTCAGAGGTAACAAGGGGGAGTTCATTCACCTCTTCTTCATGTGTGAGGTAGTGGTGGAGTAACTCAACAGAAGCCTATCATTCACCTTTCACATGAGAGGCCACAGAGCACTTCTTCTCCCCACCTGAGGGGAAGAAGAGAGATTTATTCAGATTTGTAAAATTACAGCTATGGATAGATAAAGAATCTCTACAGAATTGGTAGCTATGAAGGATTCCTAAAGAAATCTTGAAAATGAGATGCCTCTTTATGCGACTCTTTCCTATTCTATTTATTAGATTATTATTGACTCTCTTTCCCATTTAGTAATGTAGAAATAAATAATCAGAAGTCTAGTTAATAACCTGTTGTAAAGCAGGAGGAAGCATGGAAAGCCAAATGCTATATAAAACAAAAGGTATAGATTCACTGATGTCCTTCATTACACTTCAGGCACTTGGGGCCTGACCCAAAATCTGCTGAAGTCTATATGAGTTTTCAGTGTGCTTTGGATCAGGTCCTTAAGGCTTGAAGTAAAGGATCTGATCCTGTTCTCACTGAAGTTAGTGGCAAAATGCCCACTTGGTGTCATTGGGAACAAGGTGGAGCCCCAAAGCTGTAATTGTTTTTCTCTTGCAAAAACAGAACAAAACAAAAAGCCTTTACATCCATGATCCCATAAGCAATGTAGATATAAATCCCCATGAAAAGGAAATATGTGTGACACATCTCCAATCCAAATCCTGTTTTATTTTTCAACTTTCCTGTATTAAAAGGTAAGCATGGAGTATGAAACATCCAGGTCATCATATTATTTTAAAGAGAGCACAAGCAAAATTACATTTCATCCCTGCATAAACCTTCATAAAAATGTAATGAAAAGAAACACAAACACTGTTTATCTTTAAGATCCAGACACTAAACTCAAATTTCCTCCTGGAAATTTTAATTAGTGATCTGAAGAATGCTTAGGCAAAATATCTGCTCCCAGTTGTCTGTTTAGGTTAAATTAAATTATTTCTGTAAGTAATATAATTAAAATCCTTTTAATTCTTAATCAATATTTTATTTACATTCATTTTCCTGTAGTACTTGATTAGGTCTTTTGAAGGGAGAGGGGGTAATTTATTTTCTGTTTATTATATGCCCATTTGAAGTATCTGTGCTCTCATTAATGGAAGAATCTCCCACAGCACAGGATCTACTGCCAAAATCATGAGGCACCATGTGTTTTGGGGATAACAATTTGATTACTGCAGTGGTTCAACAGGAATGAGGTTCATCAGTTTTGAGCTGGTCTGGGAAGCATTTCTGTGTGACAATATCTAGTACAAAACTGGACATCATGTCAGATGTGCACACATTCATTACATAGGGCTTCATTCTCCATTGCTCTGTGCCTGTGCCATCATTTACTCTGGTGAAAACTGAGACAAAGGTGAGAGTAAAACTCTTATTGTTCTGACTTGGTCGAACTTTTTACCCACATTGCCTGGGTGTAAAGGCCCAGTCTGGCAATGAGCTTCTTGTAGGCAGATCCCTGTCCCTGCATAGAGCCCTACATCAAGGGCTCTATGTAGTCCACCCATGTGAAGTCATTGTACTCTGAGGGTCTAAGTGACTACATAATGGGGAATGTCAGGCCTACAAACTTTAAAGAAGCCTTATTAAAGCATCAAAACAACATATCAATACCAGCAGTGGGCTGAAAAATCGACACACTCTATGTAGTACATAGCATAATTTTTTGGCACATCTTTTTTTCTCCCTTTATCCTGACATCATCTTAGAATATCCTCCCCAATTTTTCATGAACACACACCTGAATGTGCCTGGTTTGCCTGCACATGTGCCCTTTCATTTATATGGCTGACAACATATCCTCTCAGCAGCACAAAAAAGGTAGCCTTTGTATTGTGACCCTGATGTGGCCTTTCCATATAGATTAGGCCAATTCATGAGTTTCCTAAGTAAGGTGACAGAGGGCATGGCCATAAAAATCATCAGATTGGGTATTCTCCCCATGTTCCTAGTAGTTTATCACCATACAGTGATTGTTTGAAGGGAGCTGGGTGGATACTGAAAAAAAAAAAAAATCCCAATTAGATTCAACCTCATTGGCCAAAGATTTACTTAGGTCCCAATCCTGTGATATTGAAGTAAATGTCTAAGCTTCCATAGATTTCCAGTTTTAGGATACCGTTTCAACAACAGTTTAGATTGCTGCTGGCTAGTCACAGTTTCTTTCCTGAAAAATTACACTGTATCCTCAAATTATGCAAATTAAATTCTTTGGTATAAACAATGTTCTGTGCTGTATACATGATGTACATTTATGGAGGCACAGTCTCAGCTGTGAATGGAGTGATGACGACTTACAGTAGCTGAGAATCTGCCCCATGGGGCTTACAGTTCACATTAAGAAAAGAAATTCAACACTTCACTGAAGCTTTGCGATATGAAGAAGTTCAATTAATTTCATTATAAATTATTTCATTTGCACGCTTGTTCTCTATTCGGGAACTGAAGCAGAAACATCAAAATGCTAGCAACAAGGATCTTCTCATGCCAATTCCAGATCTATTTTGCACACTCAAGAGGTTCACATAGTTGGTATGAACATACAGGCCAAAACTTTCAAATTTGGATGCCTAGAATTAGGCTCCTGAATCCATATTTAGGCACCTAAATAAAAGTGTCCTGATTTTTCAGGTGCACTGATTGCCCACAAATGGGAGCTACAGGTGACTCAATACCTTTGAAAACAAGGCTTCTTTTATATAGGTGCCTAAATATCAGTTTAGGTGCTCACCTATAGATACCCCAAATTAAAATATTTTAGCCTAAGCTTTTAAGGCAACTCTCCAGACTGAACTTCAAATCTTTTTATGTTTTCTTTTATGTTTAGATAAATTCTGAGAGCAGCAAAAACTCCCAGGTTTATACAGAGGAGGAATCCAGAATGACTTTGCATAGAACTGTATTAATCTTCACCCAGAGGGGAAATTCTAGAATGGTGGCCTGATCACCCCATACACACAAAGCAATGACTGTTATTCTACAGTCAACCCAGGAATACACAGATGCACTCTGAGAACAATCAGTTTATTCAGAACAAATTTCTAAAACGGCTTAAAACTACCTTGTGTATACCCCAGGCCACCAGTGATTTGCCCCTCCCAGGTCCTGTGGCACAGTCTCATCGGTCTGTACCACCTCAGTCTCATTGGTAACCACTGCCTATCTAAAGAGCTCCTGCCTGACCTGTCCTTCAGGACTGGTTACTTGGTGGCTTGCCTATAAACGCAGTGGATCTAATTTATCTTGATTTCAGTAAGGCATTTGATATTGTTCCACATGGGGAATTATTAGCTAAATTGGAAAAGATAGGGATCAATATGAAAATTGAAAGGTGCATAAGGAACTGGTTAAAGGGGAGACTACAATGGGTCATACTGAAAGGTGAACTGTCAGGCTGGAGGGAGGTTACTAGTGGAGTTCCTCAGAGATCGGTTTTGGGAACAATCTTATTTAATCTTTTTATTACTGACCTTGGCACAAAAAGTGGGAGTGTACTAATAAAGTTTGCAGATGACACAAAGCTGGGAGGTATTGCCAATACAGAGACGGACCGGGATATCATACAGGAAGATCTGGATGACTTTGTAAACTGGAGTAATAGTAATAGGATGAAATTTAATAGTGAAAAGTGCAAGGTCATGCATTTAGGGATTAATAACGAAATTTTGTTGTAAGCTGGGGACTCATCAGTTGGAAGTAACATAGGAGGAGAAGGACCTCGGAGTATTGGTTGATCACAGGATGACTATGTGCCGCCAATGTGATATGGCCGTGAAAAAAGCTAATGCGGTCTTGGGATGCATCAGGCGAGGTATTTCCAGTAGAGATAAGGAGGTGTTAGTACTGTTATACAAGGTACTGGTGAGACCTCATCTGGAATACTGTGTGCAGTTCTGGTCTCCCATGTTTAAGAAGGATGAATTCAAACTGGAAAAGGTACAGAGAAGGGCTACTAGGATGATTCGAAGAATGGAAAACCTGTCTTATGAAAGGAGACTCAAAGATCTTGGCTTGTTTAGCCTAACCAAAAGAAGGCTGAGGGGAGATATGATTGCTCTCTATAAATATATCAGAGAGATAAATACCAGGGAGGGAGAGGAACTATTTAAGCTCAGTACCAATGTGAACACAAGAACAAATGGATATAAACTGGCCATCAGGAAGTTTAGACTTGAAATTAGATGAAGGTTTCTAACCATCAGAGGAGTGAAGTTCTGGAACAGCCTTCCAAGGGAAACAGTGGGGGCAAAAGACATATCTGGCTTCAAGACTAAGCTTGATAAGTTTATGGAGGGGATGGTATGATGGGATAGCCTAATTTTGGCAATTAATTGATCTTTGACTATTAGCAGTAAATATGCCCAGTGGTCTGTGATGGGATGTTAGATGGGGTGGGATCTGAGTTACTACAGAGAATTGTTTCCTGGGTGTCTGGCTGGTGAGTCTTGCCCACATGCTCAGGGTTTAGCTGATCACCATATTTGGGGTCGGGAAGGAATTTTCCTCCAGGGCAGATTGGCAGAGGCCCTGGGTGGGTTTCGCCTTCCTCTGCAGCGTGGGGCACGTGTCACTTGCTGGAGGATTCTCTGCACCTTGGAAGTCTTTAAACCATGATTTGAGGACTTCAATAGCTCAGACATAGGTTAGGGGTTTATTACAGGAGTGGGTGGGTGAGATTCTGTGGCCTGCGTTGTGCAGGAGGTCAGACTAGACGATCATAATGGTCCCTTCTGACCTTAAAGTCTATGACTCTAAACAGGCATATCTTGGCTCCCCCACAAATGCAGGGTTGCCCCACTAGTCCAATCCCAAAAAGTCAGGCTTCTCCTCTCTGGCACATATAGTCTTTGACCGCTCTTCCTCTCTAGGTGGGTCTGATCCAGTCTGACTCATCCCTCTATACAGGTCTAAGCCAGTCTGAATAAGGTTCTGGTTCTTTTCTTAAAGCTAGCTCTGAAGAGATGGGGTTTTGAGTCTGCAGGCCCTAGCAGTTTCCCACCAAGTGCAGCAGGCATTCTCCCATTCTCTCATTGGCAATGGAGATGCTCTGCTCCCTACCAGCAGAATAGTGACTTTCCTCACTCCACTGATCCCTCAGTACCTGCTGCAGCAAAGCTGCTTGTCTCTTGACCCTGGCTCGCCTCCGGATCCTCATTTGGTGGTGGTAGAGGGCAGGGAGTTCAGTGTCAGTCCCTGTCCCCTTTCCAGTGTCAGATCCTCTTATATGCTGCAAGTGGCTGATTGAGTCTCTAGTCCAGGGGTAGGCAACCTATAGCACGCATGCCAGAGGCGGCACGTGAGCTGATTTTCAGTGGCACTCACACTGCCCGGGTCCTGGCCACCGGTCCGGGGGGCTCTGCATTTTAATTTAATTTTAAATGAAGCTTCTTAAACATTTTAAAAACCTTATTTACTTTACATACAAAAATAGTTTAGTTATATATTATAGACTTATAGAAAGAGACCTTCTAAAAACGTTAAAATGTATTACCGGCACGCGAAACCTTAAATCAGAGTGAATAAATGAAGACTCGGCCAGGGCCGGCTCCAGGCACCAGCTTAACAAGCAGGTGCTTGGGGCAGCCAAGGGAGAGGGGTGGCACCTGCGGCAATTTGGGGGCGGCAGGTCCCTCACCCCCTCTAGGAGCGAAGGACCTGCCGCTGAACTGCCGCCGCCGATCGCGGCTTTTTTTTTTTTCCAATTGCCGCCGCTGATCGCGATCGCGGCTTTTTTTTTTTTTTTTTTTTTTTGCTTGGGGCGGCAGAAATGCTGGAGCCGGCCCTGGACTCGGCACACCACTTCTGAAAGGCTGCCGATCCCTGGTCTAGTCCAGTCTCCTGCTACAGCTATTGCTCCTCTGCACAGTGGAGAAGGAGCAATTAGATTCCAGGCAGCAGCTGATCCTGTCAGTAGAGGAGCGAGATCAAGCCTGGCTCCCTGCTATTGCTCCTGCCTGAATGGGAGAGGGTATTTAATTTAGTACTCACTCTCTACAGCCCCAGCCATCTCTTCTACATCTGTGGTCACTCTCCTGGATACATGGTGATCCACTTTTATGCACTCACCTCTGCCTCAGTGGGGATTCTCTCTCCCTAGCCCCTTCCTGCCAGACAGGGAAAGCTTTTGTTGGTGCTCTCCTCTGCCAGGCACACACAGGAGCTCCCTGGGACCTCGTGGATAATTTGACCACATGGCTGCAGCTAGGGCAAGAGGGATAGAGGGGTGTAATCCCTTAAGAAGGGACTTCAACCCATGCAATCGCAGGGGTCCCTAGTTACTTGTCCTTGGGGACAAACACAGTTGTGAAGCCAGAATACACCCTACCTATGCTTTTGTAAAGCAAACTGGTATCTGCTGCATAGGTAGGCAGGTACGGGTCCGAGAATTGAGATTTGCAGTAGGGACCAACATCGCCATTGCTTCTATTTCTCTTACATTCAACATATTCCAATACAGTCTGAAGCAGTTCTAGAAGTCTCAGATTTTCATTCCATTGGTTGGAAAGCTGCCACCTGAGAGACTGAACAGAGAAGCCTATTGGAATTACCGCATATTCTGAAAGACTGAGCATTCCTCCGAGAATGCTGCTCCAGCTTAATCATCTGCCTTTCTGGTTCAAATAAGAGGGAAAGGGTCACAAAAGATTATAGAGCCTCACGAACAGGTGAGGAAGGGTATCTCAGACTGGCAGAAAGTGGCTCTGTCTCCTTCTGTGTGTGTGTGTGTGCGCACATGTGTGTGTGTGTGTGAGAGAGAGAGAGAGAAAGAGAGAGAGAGCGAGAGAAGGAAAATGGTGAAGGAACTCTGCCAAAAATGTGGCAGGAGATGGATGCAAACTCCATGTGTTTGTTCAAAGATGGCCTTACTGAGAATAGGGAGCTTTGACTACACCATATTTACAGTAGCAGACTAATCAAAGTGAAACAACTTAAAGGGTCTAATTCCAGTCTCTTTTACATGTGTTTTACATTGGTATAACTTCATTGCTTTCACTGGAATTACTCCTCATTACACTGGTGTTAGTGAGTTCAGAATCAAGCCCAGGTTACTCCATGTTTAGGTTCTCATATGTTACATAAAGGTTAATATTAACAATCAGCAGAAAATGAATCCTTTTGATAAATAATTATTTTCTGGTTTTGAATATGATGAGGGTATCAGGTCACCAGATACCCATTTATTTCCCCTATCGTCCTAACACATTTATTGGAAATTTATTTAAATACTTTCAAATTTTTGGTAATGTTATTCATTTGTGTTCTGACCACAATTAGTTTTGTTAATAGATGTGTTATAATGAGAATCAAGTTAGAATCGTGTTACTATAATATATAATATTGTTACTCAACCAACCTTTGAGTCCTGTTTGACTTCATAATATAAATTTAGTCTATATTTAAGTTAACTTTATTTATGTAAATAAATGTCTAATTCAGCTACTGTTTCATATGTATATGCATATATGGCTTAATTAAATGAATGTCCTCAGTAGAGTTGGCTCAAAACCTTTTTTGGCGGTGGTTGGAGCGGCAGTAAATCTGCAGTTTTGTCAAAGGCAAAACATTTCAGAAACACGTATTGATTTGACAAAGTTTCAACAGGAAGGTTTATCGGGTCCATAGTGGACTTTCTAGCGGATGAGCAAGAGATCGTAAACCTGACCTTTTCAATCCCGAAATGGACATTTTGACAATTCCATTCCACAAACTCCTTCACAAGGTTTTGTTTTCATTCCAATGTGGAACAAAAACAAATTTTGAAATCTCAAAAGTTGTTGTGAAATGGAATTGTCATCCTCTGGCCAGCTCTCATCCTCATCCATTGCTATTTAAGTTGCTGCTTTGAGGCTATATTAAGTCTATGCAGGGGTGCTAACCTCTTCCTTATTTACAATTCCTTAGTTGTGCTAGTTGGTAAACCTTAAAAAAGATTCCACTTAGGAATGGGAGAGGAGGTTACAAGGGGACAGGAGGACAGTATATGCGCTTAGCACTCACTGGAGTTCTGGGAGAGGGCTATGGTTAAAATGCCCCTTGGCAATCCATATGCTGCACATATGCAATCAGTTCTACAGCCAGACTTCCAGACACATAATGCAGTGGGCAGCAGATACTAAGGGTGTATGTCTACGCTGCAAAACAAGACCCATGGCAGTGAGTCCCAGAGCCTGAGTCCATTGACATTCCCACTCAGGCTGGAGCCTGGGTCTGAAATCCAGCGAGGGGGGTGGGTCTCAGAGCCTGGGCTCCAGCCCTACCACAAAAATTTACACTGCTATTTTTAGCCTTACAGCATAAGCTCTGTAAGCCCATGTCTGTTGATCCAAGTTCTGAGACTTGCTGCTGTGAGTCTTTATTTATGTCTCTAAGGTGCCACAAGTACTCCTGTTATTTTTATTTATGTATTTATTTATTTGTAGTCTAGACATACCCTAAGACAATGTACATAGTTGCTTTTTTTTTTAAGTGATCAGTAAAGAGTATTATAGATCATGTTGCCCTGCCCCAGGGTGGATGGATGGTGGATCTTCCTCTGCCATTCCTGATATATTCCCTTCCTCCCAATCCAGCATCTGGGTGAGTGTTTAGGACAGGATTTTGCTGGGGATACATGCAGGATTTTTTATGTAGATACTGTATTTCTGCAGTTGTTCTATATGCAACGGAGATTATCAGATGGCCCAAAGGTAATCAGTGGGTGGATTATGTGCTTCCTTCAAATAAACAGATCTTTGGAACGCAACAGCCAGTGTTTGTGGTGCAGAATGTGGTAGTGGGGAATCTGATCATTCCTGCTGGTTTTTGACAAGCCTGCCATTTGGACTGAAGCAGTAAGGGCTAGATTGTTAAAGGTATTTAGGTGCCTAAAGATGCAGGTAGATGCCTAGTGAGATTTTCAAACTCCTATTGGGAATTAGGTGCCTATATACTTTAGGCACTCAAATACCTCTAAAGAGCTATCCTTAAGAGACAGAAGCAGACAAAGTAGAGAGAGACAAAATTGTGAAGGGCCTGGAAGGTAAGGATGAGAAGCCTAAACGTGATGTAGTGAAATAGGGTGAACGCAAAGGGAAGAAGGGCTGATCTGAGGAAAGGGGGTATGGGACAGGGATAATGATTTAGGTATTGGAGTTCTGAACTCATTGACGGAGAGGGGGTGATGTGATCTTTAGGAAAGCCAGAGAGGAAGCATGCACAGTAATCAAGGTGGGAGATGATGGAGGCCTATCTGATAGTTTCGGCTGTGTGAGCAGAAAGAAGATGGTGGTCTTAGGAACGTTACGGAGGAAGAAGTGGCAAGATCTGGAAACAACCTGCATGTATAGGGCAAGAGACAGGGAGGACGCAAAGATGACTCCTAGCTCATGATCACAAGAGTAAGAACTGGCAAAAAATGAATGAAGCATTTAGAATTTCTGTGACATTCAGCCCAAGCTTTGCTGTGATGCAAAAGCCAAGTTGTGCTCATTTTGTTTTACATGTTTTACATGTGAAACACTTTGCATTATACAGATAAATATTCTCATGGGTAGGTAGGATGTAGGCAGAAGCCCCACTAGTTCAAGAATAGACTCTGATACGTTCCTTTCATGAATCAGCACTGTATGTTCTTTCCAGATGCCAACACACACTTTTCTGATTTTCTGGCATGGAAAGCATAGAGTGCCTTAGCATAAACAGAGTATCCCATGTCTTACAGAGAATTGCGTGTTTATTACAGAGCTGCCAATGGATAGAAAAATTGCAAACAGTTTATAATTTTAAGTTTCTTACAGGGAAAACACCCAATTCTAAGGGATTTGAAAATGGAGCTGTTTTTAAAAAAACAACATATTCCAAATATTTAATGCAATTCAGCAAGCTGTACCAGTAGCATGTCACTTTGTAATCCAATCTAGTGGTGACCCATTGGCCTGATATCCTAACTATAACTCATATGTTTGCAAATTATATTATCTGGTTTATCTGGCATAGTGTGCTAACACCACAGTCAGACAGCGACAGCGTCAAATTTGTTTCTTGAAGAAAAACCCATAACAAATTACATTGGCCTTAGATTCATTCTTACTTGAGAAGTGAAATATAAATTTACACCTCCATCCCTTTGCCAGTTGGGTTCCTTGTTTCCAGAGGGATTCACTCTGATGCAAAGCAGGCTATGGTACTTCCCTGCCATTTTGCTTGGGTTCCAGGACACTTGGGTAAGTTATTAAAAATGTCTTCCTTTTCCAGGAGAGGAATGATGGTCCAGTGATCAGGGCCCAAGACTGGGACTTAGGAGACCCAGGTTCAATTGCCCATTTGCCACAGATTATCCTGTGTGACCTTAGGTAATCATTGAGTTTTTTTCTGCCTCAGTGCACTGTATGTAAACATTAGTACTTCCCTCACTACTTCATAGACCGTTGTGAGGGTAAATATATTAAACATTGTGAGATATCCAGACATTATGAATAACCTAGGTAACCTATCAGTAAAATGGGGATCATGGTATCTGTTTTAGTCTGTCTTTCTAGGAAGATATGGATATAAAATTTCTTGGCCTGGTCTGCACTTAAAACTTTTACTGATATAACTCTGCCAGTCAGGGGTATGAAAAACCACATACTCCCAAGCGACATAGTTATGAAGACAAATTCCTCAGGGTAGATGCAACTATGCCATCAGCAGAGGGATTCTATTGTCATAGCTCAGTGGTACTCAAACTGTGGGTCAGGACCCCAAAGTGAGTCACGACCCCATTTTAATGGGGTTGCCAGTTCTGGCTTAGATTTGCTTGGGCCTAGGACCAAAGCTGAAGCCCGAGCCCCACCACCCGAGGCTGAAGCTGAAGCCTGGGAGCTTCAGCCCTAGACGTCGGGGCTCAGGTTATAGGCCCCCTGAAGCCCTTAGGCTTCGGCTTTGGTTATAGGCCCACTCCACCCACCCACCCAGGGCAGTGGGGCTCGGGCTTTGGCCCAGGACTCAGGCGGGCTCAGGCTTCGGTCCCCCCTCCTGGGATAGTGTAGTAATTTTTGTTGTCAGAAGGGGGTCACGGTGCAATGAAGTTTGAGAACCCCTGGCATAACTGTTGTTGTTCAGGGAGGAGGTGTTTCTTTACCATAGAACTCCTCCTTCTATCAGCATATGCAGCGTCTACAGTAGTGGGCTATGCCGGCATAGACTCTGTAGTATAGACGAAGCCCAACAACTCGTTTATACTTCTCCTCTTATTAGTTCTTGCACCTGGCAAAGATTTGTCCAGACTGTGGATGGAGACAATGATATTTCACACCTCTCTTTTCTCATCTAGTTATTCTGCTCCCATAATCAATGTTCTTCTCATGCTGTCTCACAGAAAGTTACCCATTGGTCATTCCTTGAGTTACCTCTTTCTAGATCCCTTTCTTTACATTCTTTGTGAAAGTCAGACTTTAATGATCACTTCAAATATATTTCAAGCTATGGAGGCACTCAGACTATGATGGGTTGAATCATTGAACCCCCCTTGGGAGCTGCCACCGGATGTTCCAAGACTACCTCTGCCCCTGCTTTCCCTGCCAGCTCGGGACCCCAGCACCCTGTCTTGCTGAGCCAGACACGCCCGTCTGCTCTAACAAAGACCCAGGGTCTGAATTACTTGCTCCAAACAGCTGCAGGCTTAACTGAAAGCAGTTTACATATGTGCTCTTGTCTTTAACACTAGAAGCCCAACTCCCAGTGGGGTCTAAACCCAAATAAATCCGTTTTACCCTGTATAAGCTTATACAGGGTAAACTCATGAATTGTTCTCCCTCTATAATACTGATAGAGAGGTATGCACAGCTGTTTTCCCCACCCCCAGGTATTAATACATACTCTGGGTTAATTAATAAGTAAAAAGTGATTTTATTAAATACAGAAAGTAGGATGTAAGTGGTTCCAAGTAGTGACAGACAGAACAAAGTGAATTACTAAGTAAAATAAAATAAAACACGCAAATCTATGTCTAATACAGTAAGAAACTGAATACAGATAAGATCCTCACCAGTTCCAGAATGCTTCCTTTTACAGACTAATCTCCTTTTAGTCTGGGTCCAGCAATCACTCACACCCCTTGCAGTCACTGTCCTTTGTTTCAGTTTCTTTCAGGTATCTTTGGGATGGAGAGGCTCTGTCTTTAGACAGCTGAAGACAAAATGGAGGTTTAAATAGACTTTCTCTTGTGGGTGGATACCCCCTCCTCTCTCCTATGCAAAGTCCAGCTCCAAGATGGAGTTCTGGAGTCACCTGAGCAAGTCACATGTCCATGCATGACTCAGTTTTTTACAGGCAGAAGCCATTGCCCACGTGGTATCTTGAATGTCTCCAGGAAGACTTCTTATGTGGATTGGAGCATTCCAAGATGCATTGTTCCTTAAGTGCTTCCTGATTGGGCACTTAATTTTGCGAATTCCTTTCCCCAGGAACTGACCAAATGCTCTACTAAAGTTATTTAGAAATCAAGCCAGTACACAGCCAATATTCATAACTTTGAGTACAAAAATGATACATGCATACAAATAGGATTAATAGATTCAGTAGATCATAACCTTTACATAGATATGTTATATGGCATATGTAGCACAGAACATATTCCAGTTATGTCATATATATTCATAAGCATATTTCTATAAAGCCTTAAGGGATACATCGTCACACAGACCACTTATGTTCTCACTTAAGAGAAATGTGAAATGAATTCGCTTGGTCCTTTCACAATATCTATTGATCTTTCATTGAGGTCACCTCACAAGACAAACATCAACAAGATAACTTAGAGTGACTTTAAAAATAAATACCATAACATATCAATTGACTAAAATAGAAAGTAAGCCTATATTTTTACTTTCAGAAGCACTTAACAGAGACAGCAGGCTGGTGATCCTGAAGAAAGGCGTTCTAACACCCAGTCATCAGTAAAAGCCTGGAGTTGGGGACTCAGAGATAATCTCAGCTGACTGGGAAGTGCAATATGAAATACTCACAGTGGGTCCCTGATTCTCTGTTGTCATGCTCCTTGTGTAGTCACTACACCAACACAAAGAGGGTGTAACACACTCCCACTGGCATAAGTGGTGAAGAGTTCAAAGGCTACACAAGCTACAAGGCAGTGAAGAATCGAGGCCTCATACTTCAGAGCAAACCAACAATGGGATTAAACTATAATTACAAGAATTCCACAATAAACACATAGCTGGAAGGGGAGGCAACTTTTTATTTTAAAAGTTAGGTGACAGACGGTGGGCAATTGATGTAAAGCAGCTAGCTGCTCCATTTTAAACACACTCAATGTGGTACATCAAAACAGCAGCAAAAGCCACAGGAAGGTCCACAAAAATATCATTATTTTAATGGTGTCTACTCATGATTAACGGATGCTGGATAATTCTCATGGTCACATCTTTCAAATGAGGAAAATATAAGCCATAATGTGCTTTTTTTTCAGAGCTAGAAGTCTAAAATGATACTAAAATTCCTGCTAGGATCATTAATAAAATTTCAAACTGATAACCAGTGAAAAGCACCTTTGTATGTCAATTACCATCTGAAAATCACTAAGGCTTTCTACGGTGAAAGCATTTCAAGCTGAGTATCAGTAGGCTATCAGTGCTATCAGCAGCCAATGCATGAAGAAAATTAAGCACTTTTAGGGTAACTGTGTAATATAAAACTGAGAAGAGGCAGGATCACCTGCTGAAGTTGCAAACCAATTAGAGAAATTTGTCTCTTTTCATCGTAATTGCAAAGTAGTTTTCTAGATTTCTATGCCAGATTACAGCTCCTATAAAAAAGTTAAAGCCAGTAGAAAAAGAAATAAACAGGTAAATATTAAAGAATAAGCTCAGTGATACACATTGTCACTCAAGGCTTGTCTACACATCAAGTTATTGCATAGCAAGCCAGGGTGTAAATCTACAGCGCACCGGCTTGTTGCATAATAATGACCTGTGTGAACTCTGATATAGTGCGCTGAAAGTCCCAGAGTGCAGCTCAGCTTACTATATCCTCACATGGGATGTTACAGCATGGCAATCTGGTGCACTGTCAATTTACACCCAGTCTTGCTATGAAGTAAGTTGCCCATGTAGACAAGCCCTCAGTTCAGAGAGGTTTTGGTCCCTCGGGGCACAATATTTTATTAGCCTTTTAGGGCCTAATCTAAAGATCATTGAAGTCAGTGGAAAGGTTCCTCTTGACTTCAGTGGACTTTGGATCGGATCTTTAGAGCCTATTTTTAGCAGTGGAAAAATATTCTGAAAAAGATAAAAATAATTGTCAAAAGGTATAAATCAGGGGTTGTCAATGAATGTTTTAAAATTCTCTTTCAAATAAATCTTCAGATGATCCTTTAACCCTATAAAGACTATGTTCTGTCGCCAGTCAACTAATGGTAATAAGGTGTACATAATCTGTAGCATCCACAACTAGTTTTCCAAGAGTCATGTTTATTATGATTCATAGATACCAAGGCCAGAAGGGACCATTGTGATCATGTAGTCTGACTTCCTGTATAACACAGGCCATAGAACTTCCCCAACATAATTCCTAGAGAAAATCTTTTACAAAAACATCATATCAATGGTCAGTGATGGAGAATTCACGACGACCGTTGGTAAATTGTTCTACTTGTTAATTACCCTCACTGTCAAAAATTAACATTTTATTTACAGTCTGAATTTGTTTAGTTTCAACTTCCAGCCATTGGATCATGTTATACCTTTCTCTGCTAGATTCAAGAGCCCATTATTAAATATTTGTTCCCTGTGTTGATACATATTGACTCAAATCAAATCACCCCTTAACCTTCTCTTTGTTAAGCTAAATAGATTGAGCTCCTTAGAAAGAACATTTTCTAATCGTTTACTTATTTTCATGGCTCTTCTCTGAACCGTCTCCAATTTATCAACATCCTTCTTAAATTGTGGACACCAGAACTGGACACAATATTCCAGCAGCAGTTGCATCAGTGCCAAATACAGAGGTAAAACAATCTCTCTACTTCTGCTTGAGAGTCCCCTGTTTATGCATTCTAGGCTTGAATTAGCTCTTTTGGACACATTGTCACATTGGGAGCTCATGTTCAGCTGATTATCCACCATGACCCCCAAGTCTTTTTCAGAGTTAGTGTTTCCCAGGACACAGTTCTCCATCCTGTAAGGATGGCCTACATTCTTAGCTCCTAGATATATACATTTAACCATATTAAAATGCATATTGTCTTCTTCCACCCAGTTTACCAAGTGATCCAGATCACTCTGAATCAGTGACCTTTCCTTTTCATTATTTATCATTCCCCAATTTTTGTGTCATCTGAAAACTTTATCAGTGATGATTTTAAAGTTTCTTATATTTTGGGACCTAACAGCTAATTTTTAATCCATTTAAAGTATAAAATGTTAATTTTATATTGCTCTACTTTTTTAATCAAAATGTCTTGTGGTACTAAATCAAACATCTTACAGAAGTCTAAGTATATTTATGTCAACATTGTTACTTTTATCAACCAAACCTATCTCATCAAGAAAAGATATCAAATCACTTTGACAGGCTCTATTTCTATGAACCCATGTTGATTTGCATTAATTACATTATTCTCCTTTAATTCTTTATTAAATCGAGTACCGTATCAGCTGCTCCATTATCTTCCCCAGGATCAATGTCAGATTGACAGGCCTATAATTACCCGGGTCAGCCCATTTACCCTTTTTTAAAGATTGGCACAACTTTAGCTTTCTTCTAGTCTTCTGGAAGTTCCCCAGTTCAAGACTTATTGAAAGTTAATATTAATGGTCCAGCAAGCTCCTCAGCCAGCTCTTTTACAATTCTTGGATGCAAGTTATCTGGACCTACTGATTTTAACACATCTAATAGCACCATATGATGAAACTATATCATCTGTTTTTACCCCAAATACAGAACAGAAACCTTTATCTAACATATTTATTGATTTTATTATCCACTTCAGCTACCTCACTATGAGACCTTGCCTTAACTTTCTATAAATGTGTAAGAGTAAATCTACATTGCAGCTGGGAATATACTTTCCAGCGCAGGTAGGCAGACACGTGTGAGCTCTGCTGAAGCTATCTTGCTAAAAATAGCAATGTAGCTGGGGGTAGCACAGGAAACAGCTCAGAACAGCTGCCTGAGTACAAAACCACCCAGACCCCTGTGTATGTACTTGAGCACTCACCCTAGCTACACTGCTATTTTTAGCATGCTAGCTTGACCAGAGCTATTGAGTGTCTGTCTAACTGAGCTGGGAAGCATGTTCTCAGCCGCACTGTGGATGTACCCTAAGATAACAACGAGCTTTCTTTGTCTATAAGCATCCTGGTAGGATTCAGCTGACTGAGTCCTTGGTAAACATGAACAATGAAGTTTTTTTCTATTAGTGCTAAGAAATAGACCAAAGAGACACTTATAACTAGAGCTGTGAAACTGAAAACGGAACTAGGTTTGGTAAAAAATTCTCCAAAGTTTGTGAACCATTTGGTGAAACCAAGCTGTTTAGGTTTAAGAGATCCTAACCTGAGTTATATGTTCCGGGGGGAGTTATTAGTGGATTTTAGTGTGGACCGTGCAAAAACTTAATTTTTCTTTATGATTTTAAATTGAAACAAATGACGTTCAGCCCAAATTGCAGAGTATTACATTTGAGTTTACATTTATTGAAGGCTCAAATGCAAATCAAGCCTCTAGAAGTGCAAACTAATCAACTTGAACCAAGGAAAAGTAAGATGTAGAGCAAATTTTGCAAATGAAACAGACAAGTCTCTGACACTTCTACCCCTAACTTGTCTTGCTTTCTACTCTGCGTTTGCAGTCTCTGTCTACAGTGAAATCCAACTGATTTCCCTCCACACTGGGGGCAAGACTTTGGGAGAACATGCAGGGTGTTTTCATCCTCTGCATACTATTAAGGGGGTTTCACTGAGGGCCTCCTGAAGAGTGGTTCTCTTGGGGTGAGCAGGGATGTGGTGACAGTGGATTAGTCAGCCAGTGCATAGATTCACCAGTCATTTACTCTCAAAAAAGGGGCAGGCGCAAAGGCCATGAAGGCTACATCAGTTCTGAAACTGCACTAGTTGCTCTGAGGTCTGCTGTGGAGGATTCCCAAGCAGAGATCCCCAGTCACCAGCTCACGTGGGGAACAGATTTGCTGCATAACCAGTGACAAATCATCCCAATCATCTTTAAAAGAAATAGTTACACTCAAAAGAAACATTTTTATTACCCACGACGGCTGCTCAGAGCAGAACCGCTGACTTCAACCTCATGGTCTGGTTCAGCATCTCTGATCACAGAAGCAGTTTTGTACTCACTGGGATAACTCAAACAAGTCAAATAGACATTATGATACTGTGGCACAATTCCTGCAATCAATAAATCTGATCCAGAGTCCCCTACATAACGTACATATTAAGTATAAAGAAACCCAAAGAATATATCCAACCAATTTGTGAAAACATAGTATCTGGACAACTTCAAATCAATTCAATGAATACTGATAATAGCGACAGTTAATGCAATTGCATTGTATGTAATCAATGCATTCAGCCACCAAAACCACAAAGGGAAGGGAATTAACTCACTGTAAATCTGACTATTGCAAATACCATCAGCTGTGGGTGCAAAAGGAGAAATATTATTTATTTATTTATTGAATATAGGCACAGATTTCTTTCTTGGTTAGTGCTGGGTCTGGTACAGGGATAGAATGCTTGTGCTTTCCCATCTCTATCAAGGTGCCCACTAGGAAATCTATGAGGCTACTCTAATTTGCACCTTCCACTGCCATAGACTGTATGTGACTTGTGGCAGTGGGAAATTGCTGGTGCATAGGTTTGCTCATGCCCCACCCTACCCTCTGGCCCTGCCCTGGAATGCTCCTCTGCACTGAGGCTTCTCTGAAGGTAGCAGAGAGCTGGTGGAGCCAGCTGTTCTAGGCAGGGATTCCCACTGTGCTAGAAAGGATTGATTATGGGACGGTGTGGTCCCTTTGCGGACCACATTGGGCCAGAACAGCAGAAACAAAGTGATGGCACAGAACGAAATCCCACACTCCTCATATTTGACACACACCAATGTCTACAGTACAAAGATATGTGGCCTGCTCATCAGCTGGTGTGAATTAGCTTCGATTGAGCTATGCTGAGGATCTGGTGTGTTCTATTTTGCAGCATTGTAATGCAAAGGTGACAATTATTTCCTTTAAGATAATGTGGTGGTTTTGGTTTTAAATAGTAAGTTTTAGAACTTTAAATAATAAGTTTAAAAACGTATTATTGCTTGCTCTTTGGTAGTTCAAAATTCATTGGGTTCCTTGGGTGGGGACTCAAAATGTGGAAATGGGCATTAGAATTTTTGTTTGCTTCTATCTGACCTTAAAGTCTATATTTCAAATGACCACTTATGTACTTGGAATGTACATTCTCCTTCATAATCATAGGAGATATTTAGCTCAAAAATGATCACTGGGTCATTACACGAATCTAACTAAACGAGAAATAGCTCTGAGTACAATTAGAGCTGCCACAGCTAAGTCTGCTAACATTCAGCTTCAAACTGACATTTCTGATTTCTTAACTAATGCAGTTATTTTCATATCCTTTAGTCTTGTTGCCACTGAATGCGTTCAGGTAATGGATCAGTCTGGGGCTAAGACTCTTTGTAAACCAAGATGAGGAAAATAAATATCAACCTCCAATAGAGAAAATTATGTGTTGAGAGAGAGAGAGAGAGAGAGAGAGAGAGAGAGAGAGAGAGAGAGAGATCATTGTGCCATTCAGAATTGGTAGTTTTACACCCACTTTGCCTGGAGTAAATGATCTAATATGTGGCAGAGCAATGGAGAAAGAGGAGTTCTAATCTGCAATTAGGAATGATGGATAAAATGAGAATAGAACTGCAAAGCTGTCACTTTCAAATATTAAACAGAAAAGCATTATTCTAAGCTGATTGGAATAATCATTTGCTCATCCTCTTATTCTGCTTAGATGTCAAAAAGAAAAGCTTTATAACACTTAACATTTAAATAACGATCGGACAAAGCAAAGTTAGGCCCTAATCCTGCTCCCATTGAAGTGAATGGGAATTTTTGCCTTTGAATTCAAGATATGCAGGGTGAGACCCTTAGTTTTTTAAACAAAACTGAATAAATAATATGAAACAGATGAAAATGCACAGGATCATATGCTACCATCATTTACACTGGTATAAATATGGAGTAACATAGGTTTACACTAGTGTAAGTAACAGAAAATTTGGCCAAGTCTTAGTCCCAGCTCTTTTCCTACTCATTGAACTTGCTGGCTGTTACGTATCTGCAAGCCAGATATTCAAACTCTAGTAAAAGAGCCCCTCAAGGCTCTCTAAAAAAAATCCAAGCTCAACCTTCCATTTGCTCATTAAGCACATGTTGGGCTTTTAGTTGCCTAGACTCAAAAGGAAAAAATTCCTGTCAAGTTTGTGACCCTGTGCAGTGGGCTAAGTAATGAGACAGTAGAAAGAAAGAAAGAAAGAAAGAAAGAAAGAAAGAAAGAAAGAAAGAAAGAAAGAAAGAAAGAAAGAAAGAAAAATTCCCCAGCTGTGCCCACAATCCTTTCAATGCCTCAAATGTGGGGTCAGCAGAGATAGAAAAATTTAGGGCAGAATGGGTGCAGAATATGAGGGAGCCATTACTGAGCAGGGAGAAACAAAATATACAAAACTGGATTGGTCAGAAGGGTAGGGGGAAGAATTCCCATTAGGTAATTCCCATTGGTCAGCGTGAAGCAGTAATCAGAGAGAAGCACTTTGGTGGGAATATACTAAGGGTATGTCTTCACTACCAGCCGGATCAGTGGGCAGCGATCGATCCAGCGGGGATCGATTTATCGCATCTAGTCTAGACACGATAAATTGATCCCCAAGTGCTCTCCCATTGACTCCTGTATTCCAGCTCGGTGAGAGGCACAGGTAGAGTCGATGGGGGAATAGCAGCAGTCGACTCACCACGGTGAAGACACCACGGTAAGTTGATCTAAGTACGTCGACTTCAGCTACGTTATTCACGTAGCTGAAGTTGCGTAACTTAGATCGATCCCCCCCCAGTGTAGATCAGGCCTAAGAGGATTCCTGGAATGCTGTTTGTTGGAACCAAAGTTAGTGCCGGAGGCGAGTAATAGAGCTTACAAGTGATAGAAAATCAGGTCTAGATCATCAGCTGGTATAAATCTTCTGAGGTCCTTTGGAGTCAGTGGAGCTAGTCCAGTTTTCAGGAGCTGAGGATCTTGCCCTCAAAACATGTTAAATTATAACACAGAGCTTTGCTTACCGGATGCCTTTTTGCAATCTCTCGCAGCTCAAGACAAACTGTGCAATGTTTAATAAAACTCATTAGCAGCAGGAAAGCCCAAGACACAGCCTGAATGATATGAAGGTTGCTGCACATATCATCACACAACACTAATTTGATAGAGGCTTACGTCTTAAAGGGTATCCAGTGGACTGCTACATAACACCATTCGCTTCATTTGTAGAGAGGCTATTCTGTAATTACAAATAACTACTGCATTGATCCATTTTCCTTTATTATTTTGTTCTATGGTATATCATTGGTTTCACTGGATATAGCCATAACTATGTAGCTCCAACTTCATGACACAAGTTAATGATATTAAAATATGTCTTTCTTCGCTCTGTGTTCTTTTTCTCCTCTCTCTTTTTCCTGCTAAGAAAGTTAAGTCTTTCATTGGTAAACTAAAACCTAGAAGCCATTTGCAATCCTGAAACTACTGTGAATTATGATACAATCTGCTATGCCAGTATGGAAATTCATAGTTGCCATCAGATGCATTAAAAATACTTCTGCACTAGCATCTTCCTCGACTAGATTAGCTTTGTAATGTTTTTAAAGGTCTTTTTTTCTTCCAAGAGTAAAGTCTAATGTTTCTACCTGCCCTTTAATCATTTCTGGTTCATATCAATCTGTTTCAAAGAACAATGCAGCTATAATACATAACTCTTGGGAATGCTGAGATCATATAAACTGCACCATAATACTTAGCATATTAATTTCAGTTTTTCAATTTAGATATCCACTGTCTGTTTTACTTGGCTTCAAACTAAACAAACCCCCAGTGCCAAACCCAGCAACTGGAACTGACCACCTACAGCACTAGAGTAAGGAAATGAAAAAATGATGTGTATTTTCTCTGAGGCTAAACCCTCAGTTTTCTAGCATGAGATCTTCATAGGTTATAAACTACACTGCTCTAATTTAAATAAAATGGAAATATAATGACCTACGATGCTGCGAACTTCAATCACATCAACCGTAAGAAAGGTCACTTGCCTGATAGCAGGCTTTTGCAGGCATTTTCTTGAAAAGAAAAATTTTATCTATAACCCAGCAACTGTATTATAAGCCACAATGTGTGCAGTGAATAAGATTGTTCACATTGGAGGAGTGAAGTTTTCAGGTCATCAGTCCCCAATTTTCATACTTTCTGTAGATACCATCATCTCAACAGTGTCACATCACTTGAGGCTCTATTGAGCAAAACCCTGGTGTGCCGTTGCTTGGGAGTCTCCAGAGGCTTCAGTGACTCAGCATCTGTGAAGCATATACACGATACAGGAGCCATGAGTTTCAACAGCACTCAGACTTTGAACTTTGTCTTTGTTTCCTCTAACTACTGTAGCATGAAGCAAGAATGTATCTCCCTCCACATGCCCAGATACAGACGGTGACCTACACTGATGATATTATTTTAACTCAAGTGAGTGTGTTCAATGAAAACACACACATCAATACATGAGGGAGGAGAGGTTCTCAGAGGCAGACTAGCAACATTCCTGACACCCATTTCTTATCAAGGAGAAAACATATTTTTTTCTGATGTCTGACAGTTCTTCAGTTATTTTTAATGCCTGCACAACCACTGGCTGCAGCTCCAGTTGAATGAAATAGAGATTACAGAAATTTAACAGAGTGTGATATAGATTTTTGGAACCCCCCTGTGGGTTTCTATAGGAGGAATACAATAATTTGACTAAAAATGGATTGTAGGATATAGCAGTGTAATTAAAAGATGTATCATATGCATTTAGGACCAGATCAAACTCCTTCAATGAGAATAAAACCATGTCTTTATATAGGAAGACAGAGGATTTCTAAATTCTGAAGATTTATCTTTTTGGGTTTGAACCTCAAATTCAACATTCTGTTTAATATAGTTTCAAGCACTGAATCACGCACGCACACACACACACACACACACACACACACACACACACACACACACAAAGAGTATGAATGTGGGAGCTGCATGACGACACTTGTGTTTAGCTTCAGTGGAGTGAAACATTTATATTTTGTAGCTATGTTTCATGCAACTTTCTAAATTCCTCTATATGAAATCACACAGAACAGTTTAAATTACATGTTGGTTGAGAAGGGAGAAAGTAGCATATGATGTGAAAAACAATGTATGTTTACAGTACACTGAGTTGTAGGGATAGGCAAATCAATTTAAAAAAATGAAATTTCTTCTGAACCTTAGCCAAAAATATTGGAATTAAACCCAAACTTGAAATGCTTGAATAAGTAATTCCCTCTCCAATCAACAGTTCATTTGCTTCCATTACCTTTGCTGAAATCTTGCACAATTCATTGGTGAGGCCTTACCATTTTCAGCAGTCTCTTCTAAACCTTCTGTTGTCTTCATATCTCATCGTCTCTGGAGCTCTTCAGGGGTCAGGGAGCAGTTGGAAGTTTGGAGCTATAACGATTTAGGATTACTCAGCAAATCTTGACACATTTATGGAAATATCACCAAAGAAAAAGGGAGCTTTGCGGAATTAGGGAGGGTGTGACAAAGTACATGTGCTGCATTCTGTAAAGGGTTAACAAGTGCTCGTGGGTCACATGGCTGCTCAGGGCAGAGTATAACATAAAGGAGAAGTGTGGCCTTTCTCTCGTGGCTGGCTAAAGTGAGGAAAGATTCTGTGGGATTATTTCCCAATAGTTTTCAGTTGATTTGTTTTTTTGTTTTTCAGACTGTTTTAACATTTTTCCTATTTCTACAGGCATACACCAGGGATGCCTTCTAGTGCCTCCTTCGTTTAATTTATATATTAATGATATGGTGGATGCTTTAAAGGAAGAAAATTTCTCTAAGCCACAAATTAAGGCTAACTCCATCCCAGTGTTATATGCCAATGACTTGATTGTTTTATTGTCAACTCCCAGAGGCCTCTGACGGTTATTATCTCATTTTTCCTCTTATTGTAATTCTTAAAACCTAGTTCTCAATTATAAGACTAAGGTCAAGATTTTCGAGAAGAACACTCTGTGATGTTGCACTCCATATGTTTATGGAAATATGCTTAGGAGTGTAAATATAATGTAACTGGATATGTGTTATGCACAAGGTCTCTTGTAAGGTATCATTACAAAGCTTATAATCTATTGAGTGTGTTCATCCTATTTGTATGAATGTATCATTCTTGCATCTGAAGCTAGAAATATGAAGTATTACTCTGAAGTCCTATTGTAACTATGTAAAGTGTGGGCCATTAATGGTGTCTTGGAATCTTGATGGCTCCCATTAACTAGGAAAATTAGTTGTAAATGGCTCTGTTTACTTGCAGCCTTCCTGTGTTCCTGTGAGTCAGCCCAGGAAGAATGGAGGCTGGGGTCTCACAGAACATGTGAACATGTCACATGATACTGGAATCCATCTTAAACCTGGTGCTTTTCCTTTTAGTAGGAGGGTAGGGACCCAGAGAGACAAAAGATTCCCACCTTATAAAGATATAAAAGGGGTGGAACAGAACAAAGGTGGCGGCCAGTCATGAGAAATCCCCAAGTTACCACCTGAGCTGGAACTAACAAGAACTGTACCAGGGGAAAGGATTGGGCCCAGACTAGGAAGGAGTCTAGTCTGTGAAAGAAGCTTATTGGAACATCTCTGAGGGTGAGATTTACCTGTATTGAGTTTCTTAATGTATTAGGCTTAGACTTGTGTGTTTTATTTTGCTTGGTAACTCACTTTGTTCTGTCTGTTATTATTTGAAACCATTTAATCCTACTTTTTTATACTTAATAAAATCACTTTTGTTTATTAATTAACCCAGAGTAAATAATTAATACCTGGAGGAGCAAACAGCTGTGCATATCTCTCGATCGATGTTGTAGAGTGCAGACAATTTATGAGTTTACCCTGTATAAGCTTTATACAGAGTAAAACAGATTTATTTGGGGTTTGGATCCCATTGGGAGCTGGGTGTCTGGGTGCTAGAGATAGGTGACTTGCTGGGCAGTTTTTGGTTAAAGTCTGCAGCTTTGGGGGCGTGGATCAGACCTGGGTCTGTGTTGCAGCAGACTAGCATGACTGGCTCAAAAAGGCAGGGTTCTGGAGTCCCAAGCTGACAGGGAAAACGGGCTCAGAGGTAGTTTCAACACATCAGGTAATAGTCCCAAGGGGGTCTCTGTGACCAAACCCGTCACACGCTTCTCAAATTGAGTGGAAGATAGAATGCCACTTTGTACAACAAGTATCTGCTTTTACTTGTTTAGGGATAAAGTTCCATCATTCAGGACCCAATTTTACCTGTGCCTTGTTTTAAAATGCTGATGTAAGTATTTTTTCTGTAAGTAGTAGAGCTTGTATTGCTTTTCCTAAATTTTGGTCTAAGATCTGTACTCTTTTGCCCCATTTTTGCCTTCAGGAAATGGAGGAACAACCTGTGTACTCCTTATTTCCATGGTATAAGACCCTTCAATTTATTATAAGTAGGTTGGCTATTTCTATTACTCACTTTTTTCTCAATATCTTTTAATCAATGTAATCAACTGACCAAACAGAGAGTGACAGAGATTACCCAACAAAAAGATCTGGCTATGATTTGCGATTCTATGTTTGCCTTTTTGGTTTTCTGCTTTGAAGATGGCCCATGTTTTTGAACTGTATTTGAATGAGTTTTCAAATCTTCATTTATATAAGGCTTATACTCAGTTAAGATTCCAAACCATGAAAACTTCTGTCCTTAAAGGTAGATATGGAAAAGTCCTTTACATCTGTTTTTTTGCTCATGTAAATCTCAAGCATTGAAAGAGCTACCTCATTATCCTTTGGACTGTAGAATTTTCCAGTTTCTGAGACTGCACTGGATTTTACCTGTTTTAGATAAAAAAGAATCTTTATCACCATCTCAAATTTTTTTTTTTAGTATTTGCTTAATCCCTAGTAGTAATTAAATCTGTGGCAATTTTTGCCCTTTTAATGCTGTGCTGAAGAAGAGAGTTTTTACTAAGTTCTGAGTGACATTTTTATGTATTAAATGTATTATAGAGACTTTGGTGTCATTTTAGATTGTGTATGTTTTTCTTTTGGTGTTCGCACAAGACATATGTCACATGTGATTTAATAATAAAATTGAATTGGACTGTTCGACAGCTAATACACAAACCCTTAGAAAAGGTCCTTAAAGGGAGTGAGGTTTGGAGGCTTTTTTCTATTCCTTGGCTGGTGAAACCACTCCACCAGCTTAGAGAGGGAATGGGAAGGCAGGAAGAGTAAAGAGAATGGTGTCAAATGGGGAAAATATAAGCAAAGAGATAAAAGAGGTTGCTGGACAGGCCCTTGGAGATTTACCAAGAGTTGATCATATCGGAGAGGATGGGATCCAGGTATAGGCATCTTTTTGGAGATACTGATGTAAGGCAGTGGGATGGAAGAAGGAGAAGGATGGGATATTTGGGAGGCTTAGAAAGTTCTGATAAATTTGGCTAAGGTTCAGCTAAACATACAGATGTTTAGGACCTTATCTGAACTGAACTAAGAAAGCTTTTGAGGACAGCCAAAACTATTAATTAGCCTACTGAGGAAAGGCTCTTTTGTGCCATTCTCATCATGATGGAGAAAATTCAAGTCCTGGAAGTTGTAAAGGCTGACACTTTCCAAAACCCAGATTCATTCACAATTATAATAAATCTCAGTGCACTTCACTAAACGCCTCTACCGCCTTACTTAATGTGGAAATTATGTCCCTGATCCAATGCAGCACTTAAGCACATGCATAGATTTAAGCATGTGAGTGGTCCCATTGACTTCAAAGACACGCTTAAATTTACACACGTGTTCATGTACTTTGCTGTACTATGGCCTATAGGAGCCACACATCATCACCCAATTCGCCTGTCCAACAAAGCAATGAAGCCAACAAAAGTTAATGCTATTGTTAAATCACTGGAAATTGGGCATATTCATGTCTCTGAAATGGTCTGGTAAAAGCATTGGCCTTAAATTAGTTCTTACATTTTTAAAAATTAGTTCATTTTTATGAATAAGAGAGCTGAGTATTGTGCCTAAAATGGGAATATCAAATTAAAAACACCGTATAAAAGGAATTAATCAAATTAACAGGTCATACTAAATAATATTTTAGATGGAAAAAGCACATCAAAATCTAAATAAAGATTGTTCAAGGATTCAGTGCAAACCTTTATTTTACTACCGACAGAACATTATTATTCATGTATTTTATTATTCCTGAATCATATCCTCCTAATTTAAATTAGTGCCTGCTAAATTTCTTGAATGCCATTTTAGCAACAATAAAGAAAACAATTCACATTTCCTGTAAATACTTTGCTGCACATTAGAAATAATTATCAATTCATTTACTTAAGTACCAGGCTTGTGTTACAATAGCTAATGAAGCTTGTGATAGACAGCAAATTAGATTTAATAAGCTGGGCATGGTCAGGACTCAGAGACCTCTACTAAAAACTCAGTTACTACAGGAAATACTGTTGGCAAGTCATTAGGTGAAATTATTCCTATGGACGAATGCCATATCTGAACCAATTTCTGAGCTTGGTGGCATGAGGCATTTGCTGCTAGCATGATATAAAACCAACTTAATTTTGCCTAAGAAGAGTGCCCTAATCCAGTTCCAACTGAGATCAAAGAGAATGATAAGAGAAAAATTTCAAAAGTGCTTAAGTGACCTCGGAGCTTATATCCCATTTTAAAAAGTGACCTAGATGCCTAAGACTAATGGAAAGTCAATGAAACTTAAGAAAAATTGCCCTTGAAGCCTAACCCAAAGTCTGAAGAAGACAATGGAAAGATGCCCATTGACGTCAATGAGCTTGAATCCACCTGTTTTGCCTAGACTGGAAAAGTATTTGTGATTGTTTCTGAGATCAATCTGATCTATCATCTCACTAACAGGAACAAAAGCGAAGACTAAGTTATTCCCTTCCTACCATGCAGAAAGTATTCTGCATCTTCTCTATACTATGCACTGGATCTTTGCAAAGAGTAGCAAACCACATCTTTTAGACAGTAGTCTGTGGCTAGGAGCATTAGAAAATTCTTGGGGGTATGTTACAGTCAGATTGTAACATGACACTTTCCCCCAAAGTGTTAGAAGGGTGGGTGCACCTCATAAAGCTTCCATTGTATTTACTAGCAAGGAGAAAGCATTTATATATGTATTTCAATGTATTACTGCACTGGGATATGTAGGCAATTATGCACTTTTAAAAACACAATCACGTACAAATAGGTAAGTAATAATATAATATGCAGGGAGACTGTGAGGCTGGAAAACAGATCAACAATGGATTTGCCAAACATCCAGGAGCCTCACATGAATTTTATGTAGTAGTGGTGAATGCAATTAACCATAATATGGAAGGTTTTGTCAGCGAGCTCCTTTTGCTTAAGTGGTAAGCGTGGCACTCACCTCTAAAATGAATTAATGACTCCCATTCATGGTAAATTAATTTTAAAGGAGAGTGGAAATCCACATTTGTTTTATTGGAGGATTTTTTTTTTAATAGGATATAGCAAGGATGTTACAAATCCCTATACAGAGTTGCCATAAACATTTGGAATCCTTACAAAGAGATCCTATTCTAGATTGTTATACCACATTCATATCTAAAGTACCTGAGCTCCTTCCAGCAGTTCATCATGTGACATAACTAATATATGTCATGTATGGTTCATTTTGTGGAGTATTGAGGACTACGTTGGAATTGCAAGCTATCACTTTAAGACTGCATGTGCAGAGGACGCGGTCTGAGTACTGCTTGCAGACTAGAGGGCTTTGTAGTAATGTGTGGAGCAGACACAGTCATTGGTCTGAAAAGAGTCAACTAAAAACAGGGTGGGGTGAGTTGTGCCTCTCTGTTTTAGGGAGCAGCCTGTTTTGTTTCCCCCTGTTTTTGTGTTATTGTGTGTTCTGAATTCTAAGAAATAACGTAGTATTACATTGCAACCTTCCAGGAATAATATTTATGTTTTTATCTACTTCTCTGTCTGTATGCTGTGAAACACTGCACATAGTCTCTCTCATCCTGTCCCCAGGGGGAGAACTGTGTGCACATTATAGTGTTTTGTTCTGGCAGGTTTTTGTTTCTGGGTGGGATTGTCTTGTTTATTTTTGTTATTTAGTGTGCCTGCTGTTCCGAGTTTTTGTTAGAGAAGGCAGGTCAAAGAAGTGTGCCTTGCACTAGGCTCAACTAGAGCCAAGTGGCAGCCTGAACTATAGCGGAGGTAGTGGGAGAATATCAAGCACCTGAACTACAACTTCCAGGGGTACCGTACCACCATAGGAAAATGCAATATATAATGTTGAACTGACTTGAAATGACACATTTGGGACTATCAAAATGTTTCATTTCAATCAAAAATGCCAAAACAAAATGTTTCACCATTTTCAAATTGAATTTTTTTGGAACTTTTCATTGTATGACAAATTTTGATATTTCAACCTTTTGTTGTCAGACCAAAAACAAAATGTTGAAACAAGAATTTCCCATGGCTTGGAAATTCCAATATTTCCTTCACTCTAATATTATGTAGTTGGGTACTCATGAATCTTTTATATATGCTAATATTCTAAATGCAAATTGTCTAGCCTAGTCTAGTCATAGACAAATTGTCTAACCATAGAGCAGACTGTTCAGAGGACATGCAGCAGCCAAGGAAGAACAAGAAACTCTCTTCCTATCCAGAACCCAGGGGGATATTTCATAGTTTAATTCTGTTCACCCTATACATCTTTTCCAGTAATTCAGCCATAGTAATTAGAGTTAGGATTGCCAGGGAATCACAAAGAACTAGAACAGATGTATAAAAGTAACCCAAGGGTGGGCTAGAAGGTTAGTACTACAGAAATGCATAAAATATTCAGATTTACTTGCCAGATGGAAAGGCAATCATCATAGTGAAAAATGCCTAGCCACATATATTTTTTCTTCTCTCATATGTGATATTTCAGTAGTGACTAATTGAAATGTGCTAGCTGCTGCACAAACACATAGTAAGAGACAGTCCCTGCCCTGAAGAGCTTGAAGTCTAAATAAACCAGACAGACAAAGAGTGAGAGAAAGGAAGCATTATTATCCCCATTTTACAGATGTGAAGATACGGCATAGAGGCTAAGATCCAGGCCAGAGTGATTAAGTGAGTTGCCCAGGGCCACATAGGAAGTCTCTGACACAGCTGAAAATTGAACCCTCTGTTGAACCAATAGAGAGGAAAGAGCCATAGAAATCAAGCCAGTTGGTCACATCAGCACTGGATAATAAGGGTGACATTTTCAAAATGTGGTCTCCATTTGTGTGTATGTAACTTTGTACATAGCTTTTTCACACTGTTCAGTGTGCGTGTTGGCTATCCTTGAGTGGGATAGTTATGGAGAAAGTACTGCTGGTTGTTAGCTCTCATTAACGGAAATGAAGGAAGAATTTAAAGTGTGTAAGAAAGAAAATTTCAGGAGTTATGGAGCATCTGTGAAGTCTTCAAAGGGGGGAATCCAAACTGCATTTCCTGCAAATCCTTAGCTATTCTGACAAAACACCAGAGTTACCCTAAAGAAGCTCGGAGTCAGAACATGAAACCAGAAGATGACGACTTTGGAACACCTTTAAAGAGGTCAGTTCTAACTGACTAGGAAAGCCTGTAGGGGAATTACAGTACTAAGAGAGCAGGCTAATAGCCAGTTTAATCCAATGAGGGAGATGTGCCAGAGAATGTTGCACACACAAATTCAGTGAAAATGGCATTTGCAAATGCTTTCAAGATCGAGACCATTGTGTGAGTGGGTGGTTTGGCATGCACAAAAAGAGGCCAGGATGAGGTTACTTAGAGAGTTTGGTGCTCTGGGCATAACACCAAGTCACTGTTTTGGGGGTCTGTTTTATTAATATAACTGAACAAAAAGTATTCGTTCTTCACTCTCATATCCAGGTTCCCTGAGTCCTGTCTGGTCCTTTTTTCCTAGGCTCAGAGTGAGTCACTCTCACATCAGGGCTTCACAGTCAACTTTGTATCATAGCTATGCTGTGCTTCCCCAGCAAGACCTCCTGCTAATCTTTCTCCTGCAGCTTCCTCTCCAGCTCATAAGAACATAAGAACAGCCCTACTGGGTCAGACCAAAGGTCCATCTAACCCAGTATCCTGTCTTCTGACAGTGGCCAGTGGCAGGTGCCCCAGAGGGAATGAACAGAACAGGTAATCATCAAGTGATCCATTGCCAGTTGCTCATTCCCAGCTTCTGGCAAATAGAGGCAAGGACACCATTCCTGCCCATCCTGGCTAATAGCCATTGATGGATCTATCCTCCATGAATTGATCTAGTTCTTTTTTTAACACTGTTATGGTCTTGGCCTTCACAACATCCTCTGGCAAGGAGTTTCACAGGCTGACTGTGCGTTTTGTGAAGAAATACTTCCTTTTATTTGTTTTAAACCTGATGCCTATTAATTTCATTTGGTGACCCCTAGTTCTTGTGTTATGAGAAGTAGTAAACAACACTTCCTTATCTACACCAGTCATGATTTTATAGACCTCAATCATATCTCCCCTTAGCTGTCTCTTTTCCAAGCTGAAAAGCCCCAGTCTTATTAATCTCTCCTCATACAGAAGCCATTCCATACCCCTAATCATTTTTGTTGCTCTTTTGTTGAACCTTTTCCAATTCCAATATATCTTTTTTGAGATGGGGCAACCACATCTGCACACAGTATTCAAGATGTGGGCGTACCATAGATTTATATAGAGGCAACATGATATTTTCTGTCTTATTATCTATCCCTTTCTTAATTATTCCTAGCATTCGGTTCTCTTTTTTGACTGCCACTGCACATTGAGTGGATGTTTTCAGAGAACTATCCACAATGACTCCAAGATCTCTTTCTTGAGTGGTAACAGCTAATTTAGACCCCAGCATTTTATATGTATAGTTGGGATTATGCTTTCCAATGTGCATTACTTTATATTTATCAACATTAAATTTCATCTGCCATTTTGTTGCCCAGTCACCCAATTTTGAGAGATCCTTTTCTAGCTCTTCGCAGTCTGCCTGGGTCTTAACTATCTTTAGTAATTTTGTATCATCATTTGCTCTCTCTACACTAGGAGCTCAGCCAGTCCAGGCCTCTTCCTGGCTTCCACAGAAAGGCACCTGACTAATCCAAAAGTTGCACTTTATATAGTGCCAAAGGAAATCACATGATGCCATGTCACCTGACCCCTCCAGGATGTGCCTCATCTTGTCACTAAAATTCCCAAACTCCAGCCTTAAAATGCTTACACCCTTGGAGCAGTTATGTCAGATTGCTCACGTTCCCAAAGACAAGTGTATGCTGTTCAAAAGCCAAATTCTTCCCTCAGGTACATGCACCCAATTCTAATTGAAGTTAATATATATCAGCACTCAGAAGCTAGCCCTAAATATTGAAATCATTGCCTTGTTCTCTTCAGAAGTTGTAGCTTTTCAGCTACTGTGGCATCAATAAAAGTGCTTCTTTACTATGAATATTCATTGACTGGCAGTGAAGGTCCAAAATTGCTCATTGGTCCTATTATAATTCGAATGATAATTTACATGAATACCACCTCAGGTGCTGATTAGATGGCGCTCAGTCCAAAAAAGTTATGTTTATCTGGGGGGAGGGGGGAATTCACTCAAACAATAGCTACCATGGGTTCCTTAAAACCCACCCAAATGAACAACACTCAAATATGTCATCCTTGATCACTTCTGCCAACACAGACTCAGCCTGAATACTTCAACTGAGATCTTCTTATCTGGGGTGAACAATGAGACAGGGCATCAATTCTTGATGCTGAACAGAGCTCCCTTCTTAGGCATCAGGGTGATAACAGTACCCAGCTAAGAGTCTCAACTGCTTCCCCTGGAATCAGCAAGAAACCGGAAAGGCTTTTGACTGTTAGCAACCCTCTCTGACATGCAAGGTCCTCTGACAACTGCAAACAAAGGAGGAAGTCACCAAATATGTGCTAGAAGTCTTTGAATCAAAATTATTATTTCAAAAAAATTATTGAAAAGTTCTTCATGTACAGAAACTTTTAACATTTCAGGGTAAACACTTTTGAAGCTACACGTGGGAATATATAGCTGGTAAAGTGAACAGGGATACATTGAAATGAAAGGACCCGCAGCACGTAAATGTAAGCTATTATTACGGTGTTGAATTCTGACCCTATTGAAATCAATGGGAGTTGTGGCACTGCCTATGACGCAGCCAGGATTTCTATGCAAAGATCTTCCGTGTGCACCCCATTGGCAAGTAAGTCTCAATTCTTGGGAACAAAGGAGATGTTAACTCAAAGGTCAGAGAAAATCTAAATGTTCCCCAAATGTTTATTCACAGACAAGAACCAAGGAAGAAATTGGCCCTTTAGAAACATAGCAACCAGAAACAGAGAAGGGCCTCCAGCAAAACTTCAGGTCAAATACTATCAAATTTTGAAGACATGCAGTTTGTAGGTTCTTTAGGGAAAGGTCTATCTTTTTATTCTGTGTTTGCACAATGCTTAGCACAACAGGGTCCTGCTGCGCGACTGGGGCTCCTAGGTGATACAATAATACAAATGATGGAGATGATGGTGGAGGAGATGATCTGACTCCAAACTTTGCAGCTTGAGGGCCATCTCTAACCAAAATGAGGAGCCCTGTTAAAGCAGGAAATGTTAAAAAGAAAAGGGTATCCATTCACAGCAAAAAGCTAACCCGCTAGGCAACAGTGCAAGGAACATCCCTCTCTTACACCACAGCATGGAGCCCAAGCACTTTCAGTCTTTATGCTTCTAAAGCTTGACCCAAAGCCCTTTGGAGTCAATGGGATTGTTTCTATTGACTTCCACAAGCTTTGGAACAGGCCCTCACAATGGTGCTAAGTGTCTCCAAAGTGGGGAAGGGAGATATCCACAGTTGTTGGTGCAAAAGATAAAGAGGCTGGAAAAGACCCTTCTCCTAATGGATCAGAATTTCAGAACTTCATAAACCATTCCAGTACCATCACATAAAATGGGTTTGAGCCATATGTTTTTGAATGTGTTTCAAATTTTTCCACATCCTCCAACTGCTAATAGGGAAAGCTACGGTTTCATTTTTGGTGTGTTTCACATGAAACACTTTTTAATTCATTTTACACCGTTTATATTAGATTTGTAAGTAGATACATACTGTATAAGCAATCCACAGTCACGTGCAGGGCCCCAGGGAAATTACCAGGCAGTAACAATAGGGAAATAAACTCTACCTGACAAAGCCATTTCTGGATGCAAGATTCTATTGCATTTTTCCCAAAGAGGTTCAGCAGTGCTTGATGGGAAGCCATTTATAGGAACCCAGGGAGCAAGACAGCAAGAAAAAGAACAAAGCAAAGTCTTTTAAAAAGGAACATACAGATTACCATACTATACTAGATTGCTTCTAGCTACACCATCAGCCCCTGAGCTAAGCCTCAATTCGCAGCTCCTCCATTCCTGAGCTTGATGCAGGAATCAGGAAGGTGATGTGGGGGAAGGAAGAGATGGGATTAAGCCTTAGAGCTATTCTACTTTATGTTTGGACTACCCATCACACCCAGGGGTTGTTGTCAATGAGGGACAGCCAGTGCTGTGACCATATCCATGCCTGCCCCTCTTTGTCTCTAGCACCAGCGGCTGGGAGGAAGACTAGGGTGTGGAGCTATTCCAGGGGCTCTACACCAACCATGAAGCCCCTTATGCATGAGGTATTCCTGGGGGGAAGATGAGGGTATATTTCTGCACTGTTTATATAACTGCGTGGGATAAAGAGACTACAAGCATGGGTGTAATTTGGGGGGGGGGGCATGAGGGGGCACTGCTCCCCCAAACTACAAGCCTCAGGCAGGAATGCAATTTGCCCCCCACACATGGACCCGTTGGCCTGGCTGGAGCTGCCCCCTCCCACCCCAAATATAGAAGTCAAACTACTCCTATGACTACAAGAATACAGAAAATTGAGCCTAGCTTGTCGAATTCAGTATAGGCCTCAACTTGTTAACCTGGAAGGTTTTGTGCACCCTCACATCTCACTAAGGCCACTTCCAAGAAGGTGCTCGGCACCTTTTAGGATCAGGATCTCAATGTCCTGACTGCAAGGATAGCATAATAATTAAGACTTGGCTATTCATAAAAACATTGACTTTGCAAACTCTGATCTATTAAATATATTCTTTTACTGCCTCTTACTGAAAATTAAATATGTTAAATTAGATTACAATGTTTCTTTGGCTGTCATTTCATGATGGCAGTCTAATTTGGCACACTTTTCTGTAGTGGTAAACAGATGACATTAAAGTTGGTTTACTTGAATTTCTCATTCTGCTGCCTTGAGATATGCTGCATGTTTACATTTAGAGGCACAGTACACAGAAAGATTAGCTAGATGGATGGCCTAGTTCATTTAAGTTTTATGGGCTTGTAAGGCAGCCTTTATCCTGAAATAGAATTCATATACCCAAAATGGCCACAGTTCACATAAACTGTCAATTGCCTCTTCTTTTAACTAACAAAATTCCGAAAAATGAATGCAGTCATTTTTCAACCTTTGGTTTGCCTCTTTATAATACATGAGTCTGCAACCCAGATCTGCTAGTTCACAACAAGGAATCAATGGCACAGTTAATGGGTCAGATCCAATGGAGCTACACCAACAGACAGCAGCTGAGGATATGGCCCACAACTCTGAGATGTTTCTAACAAGTCATAGATGCTAATAATTTCTGCAAGTTGCATCAAGGGACCTACACAATCCCTTGGGACAAATTGGGGGTTCAGTCTGTACCACATTCTGAATTGTGGTGATTTTATGAAATTTGTGTCATGAAATTACTGTGTCATGGAAAGCCTGTATGTATGTGGATCCACCCTGAGTCAGCAAGTTGTGTCATGTCTCTGACAGGCCAGACACAATGGGGAGTGATCAGCACTCAACCTATTCACAAAGTATAACACTTTTGGACAATGGATTTGCTCCAGCTGGGAGAAGACACTTCCTTCTCTTATGTGAAGAAAAGGTGGTTTGAGAGTAATGGAAAATTACCAAAGGGCAGAAGAAAAGATGCAGATGATCTCAGCAGGAATCTGTAAAGGGTCTCACAAGGGAGGACAGGGGGAGAGAGAGCCTTCTTACCCCAGAGTAAGGTGACGGAGGCTGCTGCACGGTCAGGGTAAGCAATGGGGTGAGTGGCCCTACCTGCTGGAACACAGGATCCCCCAAGGACTCCCTCAGGAAGGGTGAGCTAATGGGGGGCATCATGTTTAGGATGTTTTGTTATTTTGTGTGATCTGTGCTCTCTTCTGCTTTACATGATTAAATATAAAGAGCATACAGTTGATGGATTGAACAAAGTTTGTGTGTGTGTTTGTGTGTTTTAACTGCTTCACAATGACTGTGTGCTCCCAAGGGATTTAAACTGTAAGCCAGAAGCTTCACATGTGTTGGGTTGAGTTCTGGGGAGGGATGTGTTTGAGCATGGCGGAAGAATGAAGGGTCAGTGCTGTGCTCAGAGTGACTAGGCAACTGGTCAAAGTGGGTTCTGGCACTCAAAAGGGGGACAGAAAGCATGTGCCCTGAGAGCTGGCCTAGGGACCCTGAGATTGGGACAGGAGCTGGACTCCATTCAGACTCCAGGAGCTTGAAATTCGGAGCACAGAGACTTGGCTTCCCCACACAGCAGTTTTTGTGGGTGGCTAGAAAGGGGTTCTCACTAAGATCTGTGACACCCTAATTCACCCCATTTTCTTTCATAGCTTGTTGTAGCAATGAAAGGACATCTTGACACATTTATTGTAGAGATGACCATGAGTGGCCATAGGAGTGACATGAAGTCAGAGGATGGAGACACACTAAAATGGGGTGGCCAATCAGCACCGTGAGTAAATTATTTCGTGATCTGATCCAAGGAGCAATACAATTTAAGCCTGACTGCCAGAAAGCCCCTAACTAGAGAAATTCACCTAACACTGATTAATTTTTTTCTCAAAGTCCATAGTCCTGAAGGCCAATCATCATCCCTAACTATGTTTTCTATGCTTGGAATATATTTTATTAACTCCTTTTTTTACTGAAATAAATACATAATGCTCAAAAGTTAGAACCAAAAGCTGAGCTTGTTGTAATCCCGAGCTTCTCTTAAGTAAAGGCCGACAGTTTCTGTATTAGTTCTGGGCAATACTGTGGCCCTTACTCAGACATGGAATGGAGTGGACATGCGTAAAAACTCCCATCCCATTGCATGGCCCACATAAGGGCTAGCCAGAATTGGTGCCTCTGTGGTTGTGGGGAGATTGAGGGCTACTACTGATTTAATAAAATCATAGAGAGAAAGAGGTCTGGGAGTGACCTTGAGAGGTCATAGAATTTCCCCGCATCCGGCTCTGAGGCAGGAACAAGTATCCCTTGACCATATTTCTGACAGGTCTTTGTTTAACCTGTTCCTAAAAACCTCCAAGAATAGGGATTGCAAAACTTCCTTTGGTAACCTATTCCAATATTTAGCTATACTTATATTTAGAAAGGTTTTCCTAATATCTAACTGAAATCTCCCTTGCTACAGATTAAGCTGATTATTTCTTGTCCTATCTTCAGTGGACATGGAGAACAAGTCCTCTTTATAATAGCCCTTAACATATTTGAAGACTTATCAGGGCCCCTAGCTCTCACTCTTCTTTTCTCAAGATTAAACATGGCCTGTTTTGTTTTGTTTTTTAAACCTTTCCACGTAGGTCAGATTTTCTAAATCTTATCATTTTGTTGCTCTCCTCTGGACCACAGTTGTCCACATCTTTCTTAAAGTGTGGTGTCCAAAACTGGACACAATACTCCAACTGAGGCCTCACCAGAGCCGAATACAGTGGAACAATTGCCTCCTATGTTTTACATAGGACACTCCTGGCAATACATCCAGAATGATATTAACCTTTTTTTCCACAACAGTATCACATTATGGGCTCATTTTCAACTTCTGATTCACTATAACTATCAGGAATTTTTCAGCAGTACTACTGCCTAGCCAATTATTCCCCATTTTGTATCTGTACATTTGATTTTTTCCCTAAATGTAGTACTTTGCATTTGTCTTTATTAAATTTCATTTTGTTGATTTCATACCAATTCTCTGATTTGTTTAAGTCATTTTGAATTTGATCCTGTCTTCCAACATACTTGGAAGCTCCCGATTTGTTGTCAACCACAGACTTTATAAATATACTCCCCACTCCATTATCCAAGTCATTAATGAAAATATTGACTAGGACTAGACACAGGAGAGACCCTCACAAGACTCCACTAAGTACAGTAACTCCTCACTTAAAGTCGTCCTGGTGAACGTTGTTTCATTGTTACATTGCTGATCAATTAGAGAACATGCTCGTTTAAAGTTGTGCAATGCTCCCTTATAACGTTGTTTGGCAGCCACCTGCTTTGTCCGTTGCTTGCAGAAAGAGCAGCCTGTTGGAGCTAGCTGGTGGGGGCTTGGAATCAGGATAGACTGGTAGGCCCCCTATCAGCTCCCAACTCCCCTAAGTTCCCTGTGCGGCAGCCACCCAGCAGGCTATCAATTGCTGAGCAGTTCAGCTGTCCCTCCCCCCACTGCCGTGTGCTGCTCCTGTCCTCTGCCTTGGAGCTGCTCCCGGGAGCCTCCTGCTTGCTGTACAAGCGGGGGAGGGGAGAGGAGTGCTAATGTGAGTGTACCCTCCCCCCTACTCCTGGCCCCCACTCCTTTACCCCATCTCCACAGAGCAGGGCGGGACAAGACAGGGCTCAGGATGGAGGGAGCTTGCTGGCTGCAACTGCGGTCTCAACTTGCTGATATCCTTAAAAAGGCAGTATACTTAGAGTGGGGTCAGCGTACTTAAAGGGGCAACGTGCGTCTCTCTCTCACATACACAGTGTGCGTCTCTGTCGCTCTCTGCCATGCTGTCTCCCCTGCCTCCATTCATGCTGTCTTGTAGAGTGTGAGGCTACATTAATAACAATGTGTTAACTCTTGAGGGCTCAGCCGAGTGCTAGTTCATCATTTAGCAGTAAGGCATTCCCTGGGAAATAGCCCACCCTCTGACTTCACCACCTCAACCAAGCTTCACAATCATCATTGCTGTGTACAATATTAAATTGTTTGTTTAAAACTTATACTGTGTGTGTGTATTTATATAATATAGTCTTTTGTCTGGCAAAAAAAAATTCCCTGGAACCTAACCCCCCCGCCCCCCATTTACTTTAATTCTTGTGGGGAAATTGGATTCACTTAACATCATTTCACTTAAAGTAGCATTTTTTAGGACCATAACTACAATGTTAAGCGAGGAGTTACTGTATACCCTCCCAGTTTGACAGCAAACCATTGATAACGATTCCTCAAATATGTTTTTTCCAGCAGTTGTGGACCCACTTTTTGTAGTTTCATCTCAACAACATTTCCTATGGATAGACTTCCCTGAAGGTAGCAGGGAGGAGCAGAGAAAAGGAAAAACCATGGGTAGGCCCTGGCCCCCCAATACCAACCAACAGAGCTTCAAAGCCACATTGTGAAATAGTGTGTTGCACCTTGCAAATTTCTCTCCCATACCACAATCAGAGAGGTCTCCTAATTCCATACTCCCCATGCAGAGCTGTGGCTAAATGGCACAAGGCAGCCTTCTGGAAACATGCCCATAGAGAACTAGGAGGTGATCTGCGCCAATTGTACTTTCACTTGTGGTCTGATCAGGATTTGAGTCCACATTTCCAAAAGGAAAACCTAGCGCAATAAAGCACTGTACCATTCATTCTGCCACCCTCGCTCATGCTGACTAGCACCTTATTACGCAAGTGCTCCAATTGATCTCAGTCATGAAGAAGATTGCACAGCACTGATCTCAATGAGATTACTTCCATAGTAAAGTGCTACTCAGCTGAGTAAGACACAGAAATAGGCCCTCTGTGATTTAAGCATCAGGTGTGACAAAGATTCTGACTACTCAGGTCCTACCCATAGTAGTCAACTCACACTTCCATCCTCGTGCAATAGATACTTTGAATACTGTGCAGTTACTATGTCTTTCATGGAAGCTGTAAAAAACCCAAGGTTATGGTTTTTGCATATGGCTGTAATCCTATTTGTTTAACTTCAGCTACGCATGGGATTGAATTCAAGCACATACTTAAGTGGTTCCAGTATCGGGGCCCAAGTCTTCTCTGTGCAGATTCTGAAGATAGCATAGCATATTTCATTAGAGGGGAGTTTTGCCACAGTGTCCTTGGCCAAAATGTCAGTTTTATCCCCTATTTTGTTGCATACTGGTTGAGTGTCTGACTACTGCAGTCTTCCCAGGAGGAAGCTGCATTCCAGTACTGCTATATGCAAATAGTTCATGAATTACTTGATATATAAAACAAACACTTACCCCACTGAATAATTAGTTTATTGTACCATGTTGGCAACTTTTTGCTGTTTAGCAGAACCGCTGCCTACAGCTCCCCAGCTTCTAGCTCACTAGAGGTCTTAGTATCGTAGAGCTCACTTGATAAGTTTAAAATGTAAAAACCTTCCTGAGGCTTCTCACTCACAGTTCAAGTAGCAGTCTGTCACTTTCCTAAGTGTGTTACATAGTGATTCCACTAATCCCTGCTGGCTAGCGAAGGTCTCTCTGATAGTAATTGTAGCAGCTCTTGGTTGATGTTAAAAAAAAGAAAATCCATCCCAGACTATATTTTTACCCAAAATATACATGGAGAAATAATTACAGTTTACGGGCATGTTGGATACATCTCTAAATGGCCATATGAGTTGATTTAAAGGAGTGAAATCTCTCTGGAAAAGGTAAGCAATGACTTTTCCTAGAAATGAACGCAACTTGTTTATCCTCAGGGCAATAACAGCACCATGAGCATACAAAGCAGTAACAACAGTCTTTTCTCTGAAAGGTCCTTTGCCAATGCAGTTCTGTTGTTTCCCCCTTTGTAAACAAGGTGGAGAAGAAACAATGCCATATTATTTTTTCCTAAGTGGACCACTCAGTATCTTCACAATTGCAATTTCTTCTCCTACTATATTTGCTCAGCTATTATGTTGCACTCATTTTGCATCGCACCAGATTCATATTTGTTGTCTTTTGAAGCACAAGTGTAATCATGCTAGAAGATTGCTTATCTATGATGGCATTTCAGAAATCCTAACAAATTGCTTTCATATTAGTACTGGGATGGTTTGCTTCCCTTTTCACAATCCTTGACAGTTCTGATTGTGAGTATGAGTGACTAGTATGCATTTCTCTATCTTCAGGTATATTACTGAGCTCTTACTGTATGTAAACATGTGGCTCTTATGAGAGTGTTGTCTATAAAAGTATTTATGTGTCAAATCTCAATCCATTCAGCAATGACATATATTTTAAAACTTAGAATATGGTATAGCATATGGAATCTGTGCATATTGATCTATTCATATTTTTACCCCCAAAAGATGTGGGTTGCAAAACTCGTTAGATCGGATGTGCTGCCTTCTATAATGAAGTGATTTTTTTATCTCATTAAATGAAGCATGTGTGAACGCTCACCCAAGACCTCTGTTCTCATGTATTGCGGATATTAATTTCTGTGATTGCCACTTAGGTGGTACCATAAAGCAAGGAGCACTAAACATTCAGTAACCTTGGTGGAGGTAAATTAAGCTAAAGAAACTCACTCTGAAGCATCTTCATTTCTTGTGACGATTTAAATACTCATGATCAGCTAGTGCACAATCATGACTGTTCATTTACAGCTACATCTGATATTAAGTGTGTCCAAGGCAGGAAACTGGCCACGTCCAAAACTGGTGTGTCCAAGGTGATGGTGGAGGCAGAAGATTGTTTTAACTTGCACCAGCAGCCACAGCAGCTCACAGCTAGGAGTGGAAAGGATATAAAGGTGGCAGAAAGCTACCTTCTTCACCTTCCTTTCCATCATAGGGGTGGTGCATTGAACATAACTTCATCCTAGCCTTAAAATTCCCTGGTCCAAAATAATCAGAACTAGATTTTATGGGCATATAGATCAAGCACAAATGTATCTACACCTCTACCCCAATATAACGCTGTCCTTGGGAGCCAAAAAATCTAACCGCGTTATAGGTGAAACCGCGTTATATCGAACTTGCTTTGATCCAGAGCGCACAGCTCCGCCGCCCCCCCCCCGAGCACTGCTTTACCGTGTTATATCCGAATTCATATTATATCGGGTTGCATTATATCGGGGTAGAGGTGTATTTTGCCTTAAAGTGTAACATATGCTCAGAGATATATTTAAAGGATTTTTTACTCATTGTATGTTGCATTTTTGTAATGTATATACAGAGCCACATGCCCTCACCTCTCCTTAGAGTAATTCCATGTTTATCTACCACAGGTCAATCTCAGACTCCTGATATTGCAGAGGAAGTGCATTTAGGAATCATATCACGTCACGTTAGCTTCACAGATAAATGGGCATTAGCTGCAGATAGAGGCAGTTACCAGTTCATCAAATTCCTTCACACATCTAATATCTTAGCTTAGATCATATACTATTCCATCCAATTTAGTATTTTAAAAATTATTACTAGGTAATTGTTATCACATATTTGTACATGAAATGCAAAAGGAGTGGGTGTAATCTGAAGCACATCTGAACTCTGCCTCTACTTCCCCATGTTTGTTTAAAATATAGATAATCAAGATTAATTATGAGTAGTAATTTGCCTGTAATGAATAATATTTTATCAAAAAATAATATTTAAATATGTATTTCTAAAGAATTGTTCCCCACCACCATTACCCCCTTCGTGTCTCATTTGAAGCTTTCTTTTATAACTCGGGAGTTTCATGACTCAAAGCGCAGATACTTTGATGGACTCATTATCTGTCATTTCATTTAAATTGAATCCATTTTCTAAACCTCTGGATAATACATTTCTAAGACATACCTTTTCATTTTTAAATATCCTGCTGTTTTTTTCCTCAGTTCAGAAGTTTGTTCCATCACAGTACAAAAATCATATACAATGTACCAAAGGCAATGAAAACATGCTCCATTTAGAAAGGGTATTCAGGGAAGTGTGTTTGTTCTGTTTTAACCACAGTTCAGTCTGCTTATTGATAGAACCGCATCACATAAAATAGATAATAAGTTTCACTGTAATGTATTATTCCAAATACGTAAACCAACAAGTCATTTTTGCTGTACATTTAGGCTGCTAATAATATAATTTAATAAATTAAATCCTAATTAAGTCAATACACATTTCTATGTGAATGCCATACTAGATGATCAGGCAGCTTTCTGCTCCAAATCCCCATACATGGATCATTTCCATTACGTATTTGTGAATCAGAACATCCGGGGTGAGATTCTGGCCTGCACCTCTTAGACATGGAGCACAGAACCATCAACCCAGGGTGAGAGGTGAGGGTGGCTAGACTGGCTTTTAAGACACCATTATGCCCTCTAATTCATGGGCTACTCCAGGGGCTGGAGAAACTCCTAGCACTACTTAGCCCCCCACCCCCACCCCCGCCCAGTCTATCTATTTAAATTACAGCAGCCTCCCGGGCTACAGAGCTGCCCAGAATCTCCACAGCAATGCATGCTATAGTCACAGTCCCCACTGACTCCTCCCACCCTTAACCCTGGATCCCAGCATACCCGCCTACTACAGGGCTTGTGAGAGGGTCCTTGGAAGGCAGCCGTATGGCAGTCCCCCACACTGCTTGCACCAGGGGAATTCAGGGCCCCTTTACGTTATTCTGGCTACTTTATGCCACGTAAAAGGTCTAGAGCAAAAATGAAGATCTTCCCACATGAGTGAAAAGCATAACATTTAGGATGAACAGATTCAGATACAATCAGAAACACTCTGAAGCTTCACCCCAAACTCTAACCGAATATTAAGTTTGGGGGGACAAGGGGTTTGAGGTTCAGAAAAGTTCAGGTTTTTTTCTCCATTTTTAAAAAAACTTTTACTCACCTCTGTAATGTCTGGGTTCAAACAGGGCATGGAATAGGGAAGTGGAAAGGTGCCATGAGAAAAGCTTCTATCGTGTGAGAAATCCTGTTCTTGTGAAAGATTTTTCAGCAAACATTTACTGTCCTGAAAGATGCAGATAAACACTTGAGGCCCAGTTGGTGTCTCACTTCATTCCCATTCCTGCCTCACAATCCATTAAATCAGACTACCTGGCCTGGGCCTAGGGGTCCACATGCATGGATCTCCCATGCTGCAAGAGGGTCCTACATTGGTTTTACAGAGGTGTAAGTGCATTGGCCTTATTGTTTATTGATACTGGTGTGACATCAGAATAAAGCCCTTGGGTTCTAGGTGCTTTTCTTCAAAAAGAATGTGAATGATAAACTTTTGAGGTCCATCCTCAACTGACTAACAGGAAAACAAAATCAATATTTTGCATTTAGAACACAAAGATTTTTTATTAGTTATTATTAAGCCCAGTTCTGTAACCTCTAACACACAAAAACCCTCCTTGATTTCAGCAGGAGCTAAACTCAATAAGTGCTACAAGATCAGGTCTTGTTTTGGTTTGGAGCCAGAACTACCGTATAAAGCAAAACTATCAAAATCATATTTAGAGACCATTGCAGTGGAATAGATTTGTCTTTCAGGGATGCTATATAGGAATGAGTCAGTGTTTATAGCTTATTAACAGACAAAAATAGCAGAAGTCAGATGATGCAGAGGCACTATTTATGGAAAATTAAGTTACATTAGTTGCTCGTCTGAGACCAGTAAATAGAAACTGTTTCCCATTTCCTTGCAATTTGAAAGCAGCAAGTTGTCTTCTTTCTTTTTTAAATAAGACAAAGTGCAGGCCAATCTGTGTGCATTCAGTAATGGCACAGAATAGGAGAAAGTAAGACATCTCATCTAGCAGTAGAGCTTGGCTACTGGTCATATTATTAACCCATAATTATATATAATGGATCATGATACATTATGGTGGTGACTAAAAATTCCAATCAGGAAAAGAGCCCCATTGTGCACAGACAATTCGTACAAACACAGAAGAAAAAAAAAATCCCACCATGGAAGGGTTACAATCTAAGGTCCTCAATTCTTCACACACACAGTCCCAATGAGCACATGCTTAGCTTTGTGACTACAAGTGACTTCAATGGCACTTGCAAAGTGTGTAGAATTATGCACATGCACAAGTTTTTGCAGGATCAGGGTCTAAAAAGACAGTAGCAAACAATGGATAAGGGATGAGACTATAACATTCAAACAAGTGAACCTGGTGATGAATTTGCTCATTTTGTTACACCATGATATGAAAGCCATGTATGGTGAAATATGTTAATAGCTGGAGCAAATCCTGCTCCAATGTCAATGACAGCACAAGAGATGGTCCTTCTAAAGCAAGTTTGGATCCTTAGTATGCTTGCTTGATTCCCCCTCCCCCTTCACCTCATAGAAATTTCACACAGAACACACCTGGGTCAGATATCAGAAGAGAGAGACTTTAAAGGGAGGGCACATTCACTTTACTGGGACTGCTTCTGTAGGTTAGGTCAAGATTTAACTCAAAGGTTTGAGCATGCTCGCAAATGAACTAAATTGATTCCTGTGGGCCTTTCAAGCATGGGTTGTAAAAGACTTTTTTAAAAGTTTAGCTCCCAATTCAGCTCTTTCTTGGGTGAAATTATTTTGTGTGATTTTTCTTATATCATTGCTGATTGTAATGTATTTTGAAAGTCTAAAAGTGAAAAATATTTCCTTGATCGTCTATTTTGTGAAGACAGTGATTCAGTGTTATAGGCTCACCCATGTATCCTAGCTTTTATTAATTTTAAATGTACTTTTTTCATACATCTTATTTTTCTTACTTTTTTTTGCAAAGTGCATATAATTTACTATACTTTTTTTCCTAAACAAGTTCTTCAGTACTTGTTCTTGCCTTTTGAATTACAGGAGGGCACAGAGGCCCCAATCAGGATCGGGACCCCCTTGTGTTGGATCAGCACTCAATCCTTCTGCATCAGAGTTGAATTTCCCCCATTCTGTGGGGGAGAATACATCCCAAGGTATTCTAATCCAGGATTATGGTTCAGCACATTACAAAAATAGGGGGCTACTCCCAAAATATGCATCTGAATCCAATTATGAACTTCCCCAAAGTTTCAGGGTGTTTGGATATGCCATTCTGGTTCAAGTCTCTCGCTAATCCTCAGCAAATAAGCTGACAAATGCCTTCACAGTCAACATGAATGCTACTATGCACGTGAGTATTTCTCTTTGTTTGCTAACTAGCCTGCGCGTAATGAGCAGAATAATACAGAGAGGCCCAGATTGTCCCTGGACCTCGGGCTAGTGCAGTAGCAGGGCAGAGAGCAAGGAGCCTTCCCCTTTCGCTTGCCTGCATAGAAGCTGGGCACACCTACAGCCCTTGAAGTCTTCCAAGTGAAAGCACTGCTTTTCTACAAGTGCTTCCGGGGTTCAATAGATGCCATTGGACTCCATCCTACAACCAACTCCATCCCAGCAGAGCATTTAAGCATGTGCTTAACTTTAAGCACATAAATGGTCTCATGGTAGTCAAAGGAACTATACACATTTGAAGCTAAGCTTGTGGTTAATTGTTTTGCTGGATCAGAGTCAGAATGTTTGGCACCTTGCAGGATTAAGCCCTTTCTGTACTTAGACTGTAAGCACTTTAGGGCAGGGACTATCTTTTTGTTATATATTTGTATAGCGCCTAGCCCAGGTGCTATCCCAATAGCTAATGATAGCCACAAACAACCAGTGAAAAATGGCTGGCTGGCTGCAGAGGGACATACTCACCAAACACTTCTATGGGACTTTTCAGTAGTTATACACACTCATCAAGCTTGACAGCTCTAAGGTACAATTTGCTTTCTGAGCTTTTCCTGGAGTGCTATGGAGCTACATCACAGGTCTGTGCTTTAAAGGTGTTATCTGACTCAGTTATTTGAGGCATTTTTGGGGGTGGAGGGGTTGCAAATAAAGGTGGCAAATTTGCTTCATCGCACAATTTGATTGTGAATATTTGGTTGATCTCCAGTTATTCACGAAAATGTTCTGCCTAGCAGAATGGAGGCCAAAGTCAGCTGGAGCCTCTAGCTGCTATGGTAATACAAATATATAATAATAAAATAATAAATTATTATTATTTCTCATCCATCCTTATTTTCCTTTTAAAGACATTTCAATCATCCTGGCAAGGGTGTGTAAACAATACAATTTTATTGACCAATCACGCACCACAAATAATGACTAGCAAATTGTCAAAATAAAGAGTCTGCGAACAATAGCCTGACGTTTCTTTCCATAAACTGTTCCGCGAATATTTACAAGGAACAAATACACCATAGAAATCAAGATCAGTTTACTGAGACTATACAGACAGAATAAAGGGGAAATCCTTCCCATACTTTATTTGCTGTTAATAATTCTGATAACTCTAGTAATCAGATTCCTGGGGCTTTATTTAGAGTTTTAGTGTATTGATTCATTTTGCCTTGGAAATGTTAAATATCCAAAACACATCATTTTGTCGTGTTACCTACATTCTTTAATGCTTTTCACTTATAAGCATATTCCTATTACTCTTAAAACCCATTTCACGAAGACCCTGAAAAGGACTTTTAAAAGATGACCAGTTTCAAGGAAAGAAAAGGAGAGATTATATCTAAAAAGTGGACTAATAACATTAACATGTGGGAAATCATTCTTTTAAAAAATTAAATCTGGACTGGTGCTTTATAAATCACAACCCAGAAGTAATTGGGGTTCCAGCCAAGTCACATTAATTCCATAGCAGTGGAAACTATAAAGACTAAAATGTATGTAAAAATAGTTCAGTGGTCTATTCTTTTATGGGAACTATTTGGAATCAAGCTCTATCTGCAGCTCCTCGATGGGAAGTGAGCAGAAGACCTAAAGCAGGTGCTTAAAAGTAATAAGAGTTTTCCTATGAAACCCAGTGAATTGATGACTCGCTACTAATATGGACCACTCTTCTGTTATAAAAGGCTGAACAATCATTTTTTAAAACGTGTTGTTGGGTAAAGGAATTCCCACAGAACACTTAGAAAATATATGATAATTTTTTTAAATGGGGATGACAAATTTGTGAGGCAAAATATATACGCTAGGATCCTGTATTGCCACCCATCACAGGGTACCTCCCTTGTTATCTGGATTGGTGATAATGAAGTTCCTATTGAACGTTCTGGAGTATCTGGCTTTGCTGCCTTTTTGGGTTACAGACGTTCTGCTTGGCCTTGGTCATTTATTTATTCTTATACTTGACATATCCAAACCTACACAACCATTATCAAACCTCTTATTGCTCTTACATTGTTAGATTTATATTAATTTTTTACTGTCATTATGATTATATTTCTTTCTTCTGTAATTAGCCCTCTTATCCCTCCCATCCACCCAGATATACAAGTTTAATTCACTTTCACCTATGTTCACGTGCTTGCCAGATATGGCAGGCTTTATAAAACAGTAGGTGAAATCCTAACCCTACTGCAGCCGAGGAGTGTTGCCAATGATTTTGAGGGGCCCAGGATTTCACCTAATAAGGTTCCCTACCATCAGGTAGAATCTGTTAAGTCCTCACATCTCTGCTATAAACAATATAATTTATAGCTCAGATTTAATGAGCACAGCAGTGAGGGAGGGTCATCAAGGAGGTGGTAATTGGCTCCCTATTTCTTAGCACCAGCATTTGGAGGTTGCATTAACTTGCAGTATCTGGCAACTATCCATAAGAGACCATCCACCAGTACATCATAGTTAGAGAACAGTACATTAGCCCACTCCTCTTCTAAACCCTTCCCCACCCCCACCTCCACCACACCCCCTGTGGATGGGGTATGGGAAGGAAGAGTGGTCAAAAATCTGGCTATGCCAACTGTTCACCTGTAGCAACTCCCCCAAGTTGGGGTATCCTCAGCAGGCAAGCTACAACTGCTTTCCCTTTCTACCTCAGAAGCAGCACAAAGGGGATGGAGTGTGATAAAGAATCTGGCATAGGAGTTTAGAATCCAAATTGCTGTGTACTTCCCTATTGCATGATAGAGATAGTATATGTTCATAGAATCATAGTATATAGATGTTGAAATGAACCATTACTGTACAGTAGTCTCCATTAAAAAATTCACATTTGCCAAGAGACACAAAAGTTGTATTTCTTATAATATTTAGGGGAATGTTGTGGTATGTTAGATACAATAGGTGGAAACTAGTAGCAAAGACTGTTTTTTTAATGGTGACCACTGTAGGACAGCTAGTCCATCTCTATGCCATCGTTAATTTACTAGGATTGTGGAGAATGTTTTGTTTTTATTTTGTTTTGTTTATTTGTTTTTTATTTATTTACAATTCAGCCATCATTATTGCAATCTGTGTGCTTATCTTTCAGTCTATCATCTTGCTAACTGCCTTAAAGTTAAAAAGAAGTAAACTTTTGAGGGGCTGAAGGAAAAAAAATTCGTAATTGACCTACTTTAATAAGGTAGGAAAAAAGAAGCTACTTTAAAAGGTAGATAATTGAATGACTATAATTTTAAGTGTATTTTTATGATAGACACATTCTTGAAGTGTTCATTAACTAATGGAATTATGGTGGTGTACTATTGCTGTCACCACAGAACATCAGGTCAAAAAGTGCACAGGAGTAATGGGTTTTCCTGTATCTCGGAACTGTGTCTCACCTCTGGACCTCACTCCAAGGCACTGGAAGGAATCAAGAGTCTTATTGAATTTGAGGGTTATGCTCTCCTGTTTCTCAATAGTGCTGCTACACACATTCATGGGCCGAGAAGACAGGAGAAAATGCCAATAGTGGAGAGGAAAATTCTCCAACTGAAACATTTGGAAGTAAATGAACTCCGTCTGCTTTAGAACACCAAATGAAGTTGACCTCAGAGGGTTAAACAATAGAAGCAAAGCACCTGAGCTTTAATATATTCAATTACCCAGAAAACAAAAATCAATTTTGTTTTTGTTAATACCATTGAAATATGCATTACACTATTTTAATTAAAGCAGTCTATTACACACGCTGTTCAATTCATTCCTGCATATTCTCCCAGAGCAGTAGGCATGTACTGCGATACAACATAATGAACATAATTTATAAAGGAAACAATACAATAAATCAATCTGTTGCCTAATGAACCTGCATTACAAGAGTAGATACTTGGTTTTTCTAGCATGTGTAGTGCTTTCTTGTCAAATGATTGGAAGAATGCCCTGCAGCATTTAAAAATATCACCTTGCTCCATCTCACTATGTTAATAAACTACTGTAAGTCAAATTGTAAGAGAATCTCAGCAAAGCAAATGGAAATCCCTTTTATTTACACTTGCTTTTTCATTTTTCCTTCTGTCTAATCTTTACCCTGTTCCAGGACTCATCTACCTCACACTAACACCTGCAGGGATCACTGGGATTCAAAACAACTGCATATCTCACCAGTCAGTTTATTTTCTATTGTTTGTATTATGGTAGAGCCTAGAGCCCACAACTGAGATCACGATCCCTTTGTGGTAGGTATTGTGCAAACACCTACTAAGAGACGGTCTAGACCCTGAGGAGCTCACAGTCGAAACAGACAAGACAGATTAAGAGTGACAGAGTATTATTATCCCCTTTTTTTTATAGATGTGGAATGAAGGCACAGAAAGATTAAGTGACTTGCCCAAGGTCATGCAGAAAGTCTGTGACAGAGTCAGGAACTGAAGTAATAGTGCCTGAGCCCCTGTACAGTGGTTCAACAAAAGAGTATTCTGTGCCTCTTCTTGCAGGGTCAGGTTGTCGCCTATTAATAAAGTACAATACAATTTGAATCAATGATCAGGATTTATCCACAACCATGCTTTTCCCTGCCCACAATTTTACACCCCTCTCCATACATACAAGGTTTGTCTACACTGCAGTGTTAGCTTGAACTTGAGTGTTGCCCCTACCCCAACATCCATGCACATATAAAAATCTCTATCTAGAGTTAAGTGGTGCTTTAAATTTAAGCTAGCTGGCTCTTTGGGGGGTTGGGTTGAAGCTGAAGTGCTGCTGATGTTCGATTTAGTAATGCAATGGGGACTCCGCTACTCTGTGCTGCTCAAGGGTTGTTCTGCAATGTGACCACTTTCACTCGAGCTAGGATAACTCCAAGGAGTTGAGTGGAATGTAGATAACTTAAGCTAATGCTGCAGTGAAGAAAAACCCTAAGTCAGGCTGCCCCCCTTCTCCTTGCTGCCTGGGCACCAGTGAGGGAGCCCTGAAAACACAGGAGAGACAGTCTCCCTATTCTCAGTTCTGATGCCTGGTGCCACAGCAGCCTGGAGAACCCTGCTCAGCCTCTTCAGCCCCAGAATGGTGCATGCTCAGGCACTGTGTAGGGATGCACCTGTGCAGTCTGGTCACCCAGAGAGGCTGCAAGGGAATGGAACATGCTCAGTGCTGATGGAATCTTCAGAGAATTTAGCAGCCAAACTCTTAATAAGTATCTACTGAGTATGTGTGAAAGGAGGCTTTTCAAAGACTCATAAACTTGGCAAATTTGGGCAGCTTTTCCATGGGAGCAGCAAAAGGCACATCCCTGATACCAGCAACCCCCCTACCAAATTTGAAGTGCTTGCTCCAAAACATAGTGGGTCTAGAACATGTAAAATGAAAATCTTACAACCAAGTCACTACTGGGGGCAAAACAACATATTTTCCCCTATCTCACTCACAGAAACAGTGTAACTATTTTTGCTGAAACTTAAAACAAAAACCCCAAAAAACAAAAACCTTCAGGCCAAGGCAGACACCCAGTTTAGAAAATTTTAGCCCAAACAGTTAAAATTTGGAAAAGTAATAAGCAGCTGAAGACGGGGTCTTATAATGAGAAGAGTTAGGGAGCCTAAAGTCTAGGTGTCACTACCTGCACACCCTATAGAGGTGAAAGTAAGCCGGTACGGGCCGGTACGGAATACCAGTAAAAAAAGGTGCAGCAGTGTACTGACAAATAAGTGGAGCATTCAGTACTGGCTTACTTTCACCTCTTTTGGCTTCATAAAAAGCAGTTTAAACTCAAAGCTAAGCCTTGGTGGCCCCCCCCCCAAGGGCACTGCCGCTCCGCCCGGACCTCCTCTCCCAGGACGGGGGGCGCTTCCTCCATCCCAATCTGGTCGCGCTCCACCAGACAGCGTGGCTACTCCAGGGCTGAATGAGTAGGAGAACATGTGTTCGGAGCAGGTAAGGCGAGTCCTCCTGGAAAGCAGGAAGCCGTCCACGCGTCGGACGTACGTGGCAAAGTGGTCCAGGTTCGCCAGATAGGCGAGTGAGCGGGGAGTCTCCCCCTCCACCGCACCTCTCCAGTTTGTCATGGACTACCTCTTATCCCTTAGGGCCCAGGGTCTGGCACCCACCTCAGTTAGGGTGCACCTCGTGGCCATATCGGCTTTTCACCCGCTGGTGCTGGGGCACTCGGTCTTCTTCCACTCAATGACCTCCCGTTTCCTGAAGGGCCTTGACCGTTCGTTCCCATATGCTAGGCCCCCCGTGACACAATGGGACCTCAACGTGGTCTTCTCCCGTTCACGGGGCCCCCCTTCGAACCCCTGGCCACGTGTTCCTGGTCGCACTTCTCGTGGAAGGTGGGCTTCCTCGTGGCGATCACGTCGGCCCGACGTGTCTCGGAACTCAGGGCCTTAACCTCAGAACCCCCCCCATATGGTTTTCCATAGGGATAAAGTCCAGCTCCGCCCACACCTGGCGTTCCTCCCGAAGGTGGTTTCTGCCTTCCATATGGAGCAGAGCATCTTTCTCCCCATGCTCTGTCCTAAGCCCCACTCCTCTAACGAGGAACGCCGCCTCCACACGCTCGATGTGCATAGGGCATTGGCTTTTTATCTGGATTGGACTAAGCCGTTTCAGAAATCCTCTCAATTCTTTATGGCCTCGGCCGAGCGGGAAAAGGGGCAGCCTATTTCCACCCAGCGACTCTTCCGCTAGATCACCTCGTGCATACTCAAGTGCTATGACCTGGCGGGGATTCCACCTATCATCAGGGCACACTCTACGAGGACTCAGGCCTCATCAGCTGCCTGCGTCGCCCATGTCCCCATCCAGGACATCTGTACGGCGACCACATGGGCCTCAGTTCACACATTTACTTTGCATTACGCGATTGTCTCCCAGTCTAGGGATGACGCCGGGTTCGGCAGGGCGATACTTCGTCCCGAACTATCGTGAACTCCTACCCACCTCCAACAGATATTGCTTGGAATCACCTACTGTGGAATACACAGGAGCAATCACTCGAAGTAGAAAGGACAGTTACCTGTTCCGTAACTGGCGTTCTTCGAGATGTGTTGCTCCTGTCTATTCCACATCCCGCCCTCCTTCCCCTCTGTCAGAGTTGTCCGGCAAGAAGGAACCGACGGTGGGGGGAGCCCATGGCTCCCCTTATAGCGCGATATACAGGCGCCACTCCAGGGATCGTCACGGTGCTCCCCCAGTATGGGTACTGCTAAGGGAAAAACTTCGGGCACTGGTGCATGTGGCGAGCATGCACACCTACTGTGGAATAGACAGGAGCAACACATCTTGAAGAACGCCAGTTACGGAACAGGTAACTGTCCTTTTCTCTCCTCCCTCCTCCTCCAGCCCCAACAATTGTGAGTGAAATTAACAAGGATGCTAGAAATGGCCCCAATCCCGCAGGTTGAACCAGGGAGTGAACAGCTGAGTTTAAACTGTTCCTATGCAGGCAGCAGGCATCCTGGGCAGGCTTCTCCCCTGCTCCCTGCTGCAAGCTAGAGGGGAGCTGCTGCAGCCCCTGCTGAGTGCCAGGTTAGGGGGAGGGGAAGCATGGAGCCTAGCCCAGTCGGCAGCCTGGCTGGAGGAGGAGGAAGAGAAACCAATGTGACAGTGAGTTTTCCCCTTCCACTGGCTTTTATTAGCTCTGGATTTAAGATGTGCAGTCAAATGCCTATTGTATTCTGCCCCTGCCTTGGTCTCAATTCCCCGCCCTCCCTCCCCCCCCCCCCCCCCCCCCCGCAACAACTGTAAGTGAAATTAACAAGGATGTCATTAATGGTCCCTATTCCCCTGGAGTGAACAGCTAAATTTAAACTGTTCTTATGCAGGCAGCAGGCATCCTCGGGAGGCTTCTCCTTCAGCCAGTCCCCCTGCTCCCTGCTGCAAGCTAGAGGGGAGCCGCTGCAGCCCCTGCTGAGTGTGGGGGGTCAGGGGAACGCGGAGCCTAGCCACGTCGGCAGCCTGGCTGGAGGAGCAGGGAGGACAAGGAGAAAAATGTGTCAGTTTTCACTTTTTCAGGCTTATTCCAATATTAAAGTTTGATTACAGACAGTACTGGTGGTAGTAATAGAAGTAGCTTTATTTTCTATACAGAAGTCACGCAATGGGAGGTATGAGGTATGTAGGAGAGGTGGGTTGCTTGCGTTTGGACTGTACCAGTAAGAAATGTAGCTTACTTTCACCCTGGCCCCGCCTCTTCCACCTGAGGCCACGCCCCTTCCGGGGCAGGGGGCGGGGCAGAGTGGGCCCCGTACTGGTAAGAGCTGTATTTACTGTCACCTCTGACACCCTATAATATATACACACACGGACACACAAACTTCCATAGATCAAATTCTGCTCTCAGTTACGCATTGCACAGGATATGAGTTAAGAAAGATTTTGGCCCACTAACTCTTTTTGGGACATCTCATTTTATAAAATAACCTACTTCAGAGAAGCCCAGCTAGACCTTCACTGCTCAGTGATTTATAATTGCCTTTTTTAATTACAAGCTTAAACCTTACTTTATACTCATTAATCATATTATTAGATTAGAGCTATTGATAGAAGGGGCATACTTCAGCTTTCAGACACGATTCTCACTGAAGGCCACGTGTGAGTTGTGTGCACATAGCAGAGCGTGAATTAGGCCTACAGTTTCCCTTATTGTACTCCAATTCCACTTACTTTTGGTCTCTGCTTTTGTTTTCTCTGTCATAGAGAATTCCAATCACTTCCTTTCTTCAGCAATTTCAGAGTAATATGATGATTAGAGAGACAACGGGGGTGAGGAAAAGAGACAAGCTTTCGAGCTTCAGAAGCTGGTCCAATAAAATATATTACCTTATCCACCTTGTCTTGATAATATCCTGGGACCAGCATGGCTTCACCACCACTGCAAACAACAAAATGACAATGGTGGATGGAGTGATTTAGACCACTAAGAGAAAACTGTTGGCTCTGCCAAGGAGATCTGAGTATCACCGGTTTGTGTAGCAGTCCCTTCACTTGAATTTTCAAGGAGCCAAATAATATTCAAGTGCAGCCTAGACCAGCTAAATCACATGGGTTAAATTCATCTCTTTGCAAAGCCAGCATAAGGCCTGTGCACCACATTTGAGTTTACTCAAGCTCTATTTTGAAGGTTTAAGTGTGATTTAAGCCTTATGCTGGCTCTGAAAGGGGTGAAATTAGATCATAAGAAGGTATTTGTAGCCCTCCCCATTCATCTCCTAAATCTGCATAAAATACATTTTGAGAATTTGGATGCACACTGCTTATTTATCTCAGACAAACATGGCTCCCTTAGGGTTTGGTCCTATTTCCATTGAAGCCAATGGCAAAATTCTTTATGATTTCAACAGTAGTAGGCCCATGCCCAAAAGTTAGTCTGGCTATTGTAAAAACCACAAGCCAGAACCTCAGCTGGTGTAAATCAATGTAGCTCCCATTTCCTCAGTGGAGCTGGGCTGATTTACACCAGACAAGGATCTAACCTTACTTTTTTTCTCTCTTTGCTCAGTGTGTCTCATTGGCAACAACCCAACAGCAAAGCTTTTTTGTGCATTTGTTTCATTTTGTATAAGGTCAGCTAAGGTTTTATGTAAAACAGATGGGCAAACTTAAAAATGATTTTCAACATTGCATTGAGAACCAGTTAAAATGCAAAAGTGGAAAAAAATGGTTTTTGTTCTTTCAAAGGTTGTTTCAATGACCTTTGTTTTACCTAGTGCTTCAATTTTGGAAAAGGAAAAAAAATCCTTTTTGTTAGTGGAGCTGTTTGCTCTGCTATTCACAAGAGTCTTAAAGAGGATAAGCAACCAAAAAAAAAAAAAAAAATCAAATTCCAAATGGCTTATCAGATGCTTTTACCTGGGAGATAGTACCAAACAAAAAAAGGAGTATGTGTAAATATATGTTCATCTAATCTGCTACACCTTTCTATTCACAGGTTTATAATTTTGCAGTAACTAAAGTACTAGGGCTGAAACTTGATATCTACACATTACCAACCTGGAAAAGGATTTTTTTTGTGGAATGCTTCTAAATCGTCTATCCTCTCTTTACTTATACAAAAGAGCTTCTGTGATCACAGAAATTTTTATTCTTAGCCACACAAACAGGATTTTACAAGGATTCTGTGGCCATCATGAGTGCTGAGTGGATTTTCTGATGAATCGAGTTCTTTTTCTCTCGTTAGAGCTGATATATTTTGATATTTCCAGTTGTTTGCAAGCTATGATAGGTTGCCCATCCTCTCTACTGAGGGATCATATGTGAACCAAGGAGAAATACAATTTAAATATATCACTTTTGATTTCAAATCATCTTACCATGTTATTGTTCGCATTATTTCACATTTATATTGCAATAGCAAACAGAAGCCTCAGACAGGTTAGGACCTATTGTACTAGGTGGTTCCATTTATTATTTTAATGGGGAGGAGCTGAGCTATGATCTATTCACCATTTTCCCTCCTCCCACATCATTGTTGTTTTCTTCCGGTTGCATGCTGAAACTAGAAGGAACCCCGCAATGCTTCACCTAAATTGCCCAGAGAAATTACTGCTGCACAAGAAGCACAATGCATTCCATCTTGGGCATGACAAAGTGCTAATCAGATGGCAAAATCCAGTTTCTATTTTTGTACACCATGCCTTGGCATCATGGGATGATGTGCCTAGACATACTAGAGATTCATCAGAGTGATAGTGAGAAGGTATTAATCATAGTTCTCACATACATTATTATGGAGCCAAATTCTTAATACTATTATGTTGGAGCTTGCATGGTGCCTTTGATCTATGGGCAGTTACAAACCCTATTTAGCTGATGAACGTAATAGTGTGACCCAAGGACCTCTTGATGCTCACTGACAGGGGGCATGCCAATACATGGGGTTACAGGGATCCCCTGGGTTCACCAAAAGGGGTCATATAAGGTCTCTGCTGAAAGCATGCATCACACTGGTCATCATAATCACTGCAAAACATATGTGCAGATAATGAGTAAGGAGTTATGTATGTATACTGAAAAATATGTTCTTAAAGTATGCAAGTTAAGACAGGTCACCAGATGGTGATAACCAAATTCTAGGAAGGAAGAAGTTAGTAAACACTTATCTCTCTGGCACACCATTGTGTACTGTATGCCACCAAACCAGCTTAATCAGCATATGTGGAGACAGGGTACGTTTGCTGTCTGGATAAGGTGCAGGCCCAAGGATCTACAAAGGAACTCCAAAATTAGCCTCTGAAGAGGGGACTTCCTGGGGTAAGGGACCACATATTGTAACTGCATACAAGTGGAGAGAGGACAAGATTTCATTCTTTACCAGGAAAGTAGGGTTTGTGTCAGGAAAAAGGCTTAGGGAAAGTTCTGGGAAGTACTTTGGGTGAGATTAACATCTTTAGACAGAAGCAGGGGCGGCTCCAGGCACCAGTGCACCAAGCGCGTGCCTGGGGCAGCAAGCCACGGGGGGGCGGCCTGCCGGTCGCCGTGAGGGCGGCACTCAGGCTGCCTTCAGCAGCATGCTTGCAGAAGGTCTGCCGGTCCCGCGGTTTTGGTGGCAATTCGGCGGCGGGTACGCCGCAGGCGCGGGACCGACGGACCTCCCGCAGGCATGCTGCTGAAAGCCGCCTGACTGCTGTGCTTGGGGTGGCAAAATACATAGAGCCGCCCCTGGACAGAAGGATAACTTGTTCATTAAGGTAAGGCTCTAGAAAGCAGTTTATGATTTTCTTTTATATGTAACCATCTGTTTCCAATATTTTTACTATCACTTGACTCTGGTTCTTTGATGATAGGTATATTTATAGTGAAAACAAGTTTAACTTCTGTGTATTAAGCAGAGCAGTGATCCTGAGTTAAAATTAGTAAGCTGGTGTGCAGTATTCCTTTGGGAGCAGCGAATCTGAAAGTTCTGTGAGAGTGTTCAGTGGATTAGGGGCTGGGCACTCCAGAGGGATGCCCAAATGGCTCCGGGGTTGGTATATTCCTATCACTAACCTGTACACTGAGAGTGAGGCCAACTTGTATTGCCAGAGACTGGTGGATCAGGGAGCTGACCCACAGCAGGCACAGATAAGACTTCCTCACTCCCCCTGGGAAGCGCTACAAATAGCTATCTTCCATTCAGGCTAAATCAGGGAACAATTAAATGATTCTGTTTAGTGATAGTTGAAGCAATGGAAGATGCAGCCCAAAATATTAGACTATGGAAATGCAAAGGCTGGGATTTGGGATTTGCAGCTGTTTGGGTCAGAAGCAAAAAGGCAGCAGGAAAGCAAGTAGAAAACTAGGAGACAACAAGTGAAGCATTTGATAGCATGGCCCTAGATACATTTGGAAAGTAACTTATCTAGAGATTAGTTATGGGAAGAAAGACATGATGTTAATGACTCACCTGAGTCGGTAGAGAGGGTCATGGATGAAGAGAAACTTGGAATCACAAATAGAGTTGTGTGAATAACTGATTTTTCAGTTTACTGGCAGTTCCAAACCATCAAAAGAAATTTCAGTTCAGGTCGAACAGAAACAGATGTTTTAGTGAATAAAACCAAAAAAAAGGCAGGAAAAATTCATTTTTGGTTTAAATGAAACATTTCATTTCTGGACATTTTTAACAAATACAAAGTAAATTAAGGAGTTAGTTCACAAAACCAGAGATGGCGGCACCATCCCCTTTTTACCTAATAGCCCAATGGCTACCTTGGATGTGGGACACCCACTCTGGAGCAGAGACTTGAACTCTGGTCTCTCCATGTCAGGTGAGCGCCAGGCTATTGGATATTCTGGGGTGGGGTGGGGTGAGGCTCTCTCAATCTCTCTCTCCGGTTAAAGCTGTTCCACTCAGGGTATGTCTACACTATGAAATTAGGTTGATTTTATAGAAGTCGATTTTTTAGAAATCGATTTTATACAGTCGATTGTGTGTGTCCCCACTAAGCACATTAAGTCGGCGGAGTGCGTCCACAGTACTGAGGCTAGCGTCGGCTTTCAGAGCATTGCACTGTGGGTAGCTATCCCACAGTTCCCGCAGTCTCCGCAGCCCGTTGTAATTCTGAGTTGAGCTCCCTGCAATAAAAAACCAGTCCTGTATAGTTACCACTTTTAAGAGTCATGACCAGATGTCTTGATAACACTGCTCTACAGCCAAAATGCTTCTGAAATAAATGTAGTCAAACTTTACTAATTCTGGGTCACTGAGAACGAAAATGATGCTTAAAATTGTTGATTGGCTCTAGTTTTCAAGATATGCTATTGGGTCAGTATATACGACCCTTGACTTGGGAATGGCGGAGGATAAGTGAGTTATAAAGGGAAGGGATCTCAATTTAAACCAGAAATGACTAAAATACATCTTTGACTGGATCTATGAATAAATCTATGACTGGGTTTGGACAGTACTTGCTTTTTAGGCAAAACAATGACTGATGCAATCTGAAGCTGGTATTGCATCATACATGATATGAATTGCATCATGTTATTTCTAGAAGTCATGGATGATGCAATCATAACGAAGCTTACATCACTCTGCTGAACAAATTGCCCTATATCAGCTCTAGAAATCATACAGTGTCGTGCTCTCTTATTTGTCAGTGTTTGATTTTGCAAAGGGACACATTTCTGTTTAGCCAAAGTGAGCAGAGATGCCTCGTACTTGTGTGAACAGTGCAGATAACTTCTGCTATGTTTGTGGTGAAGTGACTTTTGCATCACAAAAGCGCAGTATAACCACTATGGTTAAGAAAGCCTATCACCTTTATTTTGGCTGCAAAATTGGAGATCAGGACAAGAGGTGGGCCCCACACATATGCTGCAACACTTGTGCAACAAATCTTTGCCAGTGGTTGAACAGGAAAAGGAAATCTATGCCTTCTGCAGTGCCAATGATTTGGGGAGAGCCAACAGATCATACCAGCAATTGTTACTTCTGCATGGTGCCTCCAGTTGGGAAAGGTGTGTCAAAGAAGAAAAAGTGGACTGTGCATTATCCAAACATTCCATCAGCTATATGCCCAGTACCCCACGGAGAAGGACTGCCGGTTCCTGATGCACCAGAATCATTCTCACTTGAGTCAGACGAGGAAGAGGAAGAGGATGAAACTTCTGGTCCTGAACCATCAATGCCACAGGACCCACATTTTCTCCCATCCTCCTCCTCTGAACCACACCTCATAACACAAGGTGAACTGAATGACCTTGTCAGGGATTTGGAACTACCCAAGAGTAAGGCAGAGCTGTTGGGCTCCAGACTACAGCAGTGGAATCTCCTGGCAGGTGATGTTAGGGTTTCCATGTTCCGTGACCGTCAAAAGGATCTTGTCCCATTCTTCTTCATGGAAGGTGATCTTGTAGCCTGCAACAACATCGATGGTGTGATGGCGGCCCTCAACATCGTTCACGATCCAGATGAGTGGAGACTGTTCATTGATTCATCGAAGACGAGTCTTAAAGCTGTTTTACTGCATAATGGCAATATTTTGCCATCAATTCCAGTTGGTCATGCAGTCCATATGAAGGAAACCTATGACAACATGAAACAACTTTTGAGGTGCATAAACTATGACCAACATCAGTGGCAGCTTTGTGGCGATTTGAAGGTTGTTGCTCTCTTGCTTGGTCTGCAGACTGGATACACAAAGTACTGCTGTTTTCTCTGCGAATGGGATAGTCGTGCAAGAGATTCCCACTACATCAAGAAAGATTGGCCACTCCGACAGTCATTGGAGCCTGGGAGGGAAAGTGTTCAGCATCCACCACTTGTTGAATAAAGGAAGATTTTGTTACCACCCTTACACATCAAGCTGGGTCTGATGAAGAACTTTGTCAAGGCCATTGACAAAACACAAGCAGCTTTCAAGTACCTCCGTGGAAAATTTCCAAGGTTAAGTGAAGCTAAGATAAAGGAAGGTGTCTTTGTTGGTCCTCAGATTCGTGAACTTCTTCGAGATGATGCATTTGACCATGCACTGCGTGGCAAGGAAAAGACGGCATGGAAAGCCTTCCAGTTAGTGGCAATAAATTTTCTCGGAAACAACAAGGCAGACAACTACAGGTTGTTGGTGGAAAACCTCCTCAAGGCATACAAAAGCCTTGGTTGCAACATGTCACTAAAGATACATTTTTTGCACTCTCATCTAGATTTTTTTCCACCGAACTGCGGAGCAGTGAGCGACGAGCACGGCGAGCGATTTCACCAGGACATTGCAACAATGGAGAAACGCTATCAGGGCAAATGGAGCCCATCAATGCTTGCAGACTATTGCTGAACAGTGACAAGAGATGCTCCATGTAATGAATACAAGAGACAAGCCAAGAAGCGCCGAGTAGACACTGAATAGGACTAAACTATGTACATAATAGTTTTTTGCCTTTTGTTTCATAATAAATTTTATTTATATAACCCTTTTGCTGATTTTTAAAGTGTTACATAAACAGGACAGGTGAAATATTATCATGTAAAGCAACCATAAACACATGAAAAGACCTAGGTTTACAATTTATGATTAAAACTCTACTATCTACACAATATACATAGACATAAAATGTAAAAACTTAAATATCTTAGAAACAGTAGCCAATCAGTTGTTTAATTGTCATATTTGAATTCAGCACATCAAAATACATAATAAATAGCACATTTTATCTCTGAAGCAGACGACTTCTCAAAAATTGTAGACCAGTGTAATTTAATTGGGTCTACACTTAGTTTTCATTGCAACTTTTGCTGAAAACATTTGAAATGAGGTGCCTGTGTGAAATCCAAGGCATGGAGGCTAGATAGACTAGGAATTGACAACATCTATAGAAGACTGAGGGCATGTCTACACTACGAAATTAGGTCGATTTTATAGAAGTCGATCTTAAGCAACCGATTTTATACAGTCGATTGTGCATGTCCCCACTAAGTGCATAAGGTTGGCAGAGTGCGTGGCTAGCATCGACTCACGGAGTGGTGCACTGTGGGTAGCTATCCCACAGTCCCCGCTGCCCGTTGGAATTCTGGGTTAAGCTCCCAATGCCTGATGGGGTAAAAACATTGTCGCGGGTGGTTTTGGGTACATGTCGTCAGGCCCCTCTCCCTCCCTCCGTGAAAGCAATGGCAAACAATCGTTTCTCGCCTTTTTTCCTGGGTTACCCATGCAGACGACATACCACGGCAAGCATGGAGCCCGCTCAGCTCACCGTCACCATACGTCTCCTGGGTGCTGCTGGCAGACACGGTACTGCATTGCTACACAGCAGCAGCTCCTTGCCTTTGTGGCAACAGATGGTGCAATACGACTGCTAGCCGTCGTTTCCTGGGTGTTCCTGGCCGAACTCGGTAAGGTCGGTCAGAGGCGCCTGGACATAAATGGGAGTGACTCCAGGTCATTCTCCTCTTTAAGTTTCATCTCATGGCGCTGGAGGCTTCTGCCTAAGGTTGCTCTCCCAGCCGGCAGCACCGTGCGGTCGCACCTACCCCAGCCTACCCCTTGCTCCCATGGCTCATGAAACCTGGACAGTAGTCAGGAGCAGTTCAACTATAGGCTGAGCAAGTGCAGAATGGTGGTAGAATGTGCCTTTGGACGTTTAAAAGCTCGCTGGTGCTGTTTGCTGACCAGGCTGTTTGTGATTAGAAGAGCACGGCAAGGCACGCTGCGCATCACAGAGGCTTTGAAAACCAGTTTCATGACTAGCCAGCTTCAGTGTGACAGTTGTGTGTGTTTCTCCTTGATGCAAACCCGCCCTGTTTGTTGATTTTAATTCCCTGTAAGCCAACCCTGTAAGCCATGTCGCCAGTCACCCCTCCCTCCGTGAGAGCAACGGCAGACAATTGTTTCGCGCCTTTTTTCCGCACAGACGCCATACCATGGCAAGCGTGCAGCCCGCTCAGCTCAGCCGCCGTAGTTGTGTCCTGGGTGCTGCTGGCAGCAGACGGTGCAGTAGGACTGCAAACTGTCATCATCGAATGACTGCTTCTGCTGCCACTCTGCTTTCCTGCTCTGGCAGCAGATGGTGCAGTAGGGCTGCAAACCATTATCATCGAACGACTGCTTCCGCTGCCACTCTGCTCTCCTGCTCTCCTGCAGACGTCATACCACGGCAAGCATGGAGCCCGCTCAGATCACCGCAGCAGTTATGAGCACTGTAAACACCACGCGCATTATCCTGCAGTATATGCAGCACCAGAAACTTCAAAAGCAGTCAAGGAGGCGATGGCAGCGTGGTGACGAGAGTGTTGAGGACATGGACACAGACTTCTCTCAAAGCACGGGCCCTGGCAATTTGGACATCATGGTGGTAATGGGGCAGGTTTATGCCGTGGTTTATAACTTTTGCATGCGTAAGGGCACTTTCATGGAACTTTGTGACTTGCTTACCCCTGCCCTGAAGTGCAAGAATACCAAGATGAGAGCAGCCCTCACAGTTCACAAGCGAGTGGCGATAGCCCCCTGGAAGCTAGCAACGCCAGACAGCTACCGGTCAGTCGGGAATCAATTTGGAGTGGGCAAATCTACTGAGGGGGCTGCTGTGATCCAAGTAGCCAACGCAATCACTGACCTGCTGCTATCAAGGGTAGTGACTCTGGGAAATGTGCAGCTCATAGTGGATGGCTTTGCTGCAATGGGATTCCCTAACTATGGTGGGGTGATAGATGGAACACATATCCCTATCTTGGGACCAGAGCACCAAGGCAGCCAGTACATAAACCGCAAGGGGTACTTTTCAATGGTGCTGCAAGCACTGGTGGATCACAAGGGACGTTTCACCAACATCAACGTGGGATGGCCGGGAAAGGTACATGATGCTCGCATCTTCAGTAACTCTGGTCTGTGTGAATGGCTGCAGCAAGGGACTTACTTTCCAGACCAGAAAATAACCATTGGGGATGTTGAAATGCCTATAGTTATCCTTGGGGACCCAGCCTACCCCTTAATGCCATGGCTCATGAAGCCATACACAGGCACCCTGGACAGTAGTCAGGAGCTGTTCAACTATAGGCTGGTAGAATGTGCCTTTGGACGTTTAAAAGCTCGCTGGCGGAGTTTACTGACTCCGTTAGACCTCAGCGAAACCAATATTCCCATAATTATTACTGCTTGCTGTGTGCTCCACAATATCTGTGAGAGTAAGGGGGAGACATTTATGGCAGGGTGGGAGGTTGAGGCAAATCACCTGGCCACTGATTACGCGCAGCCAGACACCAGGGCAGTTAGAAGAGCACAGCAGGGTGCACTGTACATCAGAGAAGCTTTGAAAACCAGTTTCATGACTGACCAGGCTAAGGTGTGAAAGTTCTGTTTGTCTCTCCTTGATGAAAACCCGCCCCCTTGGTTCACTCTACTTCCCTGTAAGCCAACCTTCCTCCCCTCCCCCCTTTGATCACTGCTGGTAGAGGCAATAAAGTCATTGTTGTTTCAAATTCATTCATTCTTTATTAATTCATCACACAAATGGGGGGATAACTGCCAAGGTAGCCTGGGAGGGGTGGAGGAGGAGGGAAGCACCGGGTGGGGTGGTGGAAGAGGGGAGGAGGGAAGGACAAGGACACTGCACTTCAAAACTTATTGAATGCCAGCTTTCTGTTGCTTGGGCAGTTCTCTGGGGTGGAGTGGTTGGGTGCCCGGAGGCCCCGCCACCGCGTTCTTGGGCGTCTGGAACTTGGGGAGGAGGGCTTTTGTTTACACAGGGGCTGCAGCGGCGGTCTGTGCTCCTGCTCCCTTTCCTGCACCTCAACCATACGCCAGAGTATATCAGTTTGATCCTCCAGTAGCCTCAGCATTGTTTCCTGCCTCTTCTCATCACGCTGACGCCACCTATCATCTTGATCCCGCCACCCCTCCTCTTGCTCCCGCCTCCTGTCCTCTCGCGAGTCCCTCCTGTCCTCGCATTCATTTTGTGCTTTCACTCTGACATTGTCTGCCTCCATGCATTCTGCTGGGCTCTTTCAGTGTGGGAGGACTGCATGAGCTCAGAGAACATTTAATCGCGAGTGTGTTTTTTTCGCCTTCTAATCTTCGCTAGCCTCTGGGACGGAGATGTTAGGGCGAGCATTGAAACATTTGCAGCTGCAGGAGGAAAAAAAGGAGAGTAGTATTTAAAAAGACACATTTTAGAGAACTGTGGGTAGACTCTTTCACGGTGAAACAAGCTGTTAACATTACAGGGTCGGCGGGCAACAGAATTTGGCTTGCAGGCAGACATGGTAAGCCACAGTCTTTTGGCTTCTTTAACCTTCATAACATGTGGGAATGGTTTCAAACAGCAGCGGCCTCATTTCCCATACCAAGCACCCATTGGGTTGACCATTTAAAATGGATTGGCCATTTAAAAGGAGGGGCTGCAGTTTTCGGGTTAACACCACAAACCCAACTAACCCCCCTCCCCACACACACACACACAATTCTCTGGGATGATCGCTTCACCCCTCCCCCCACCGCATGGCTAACAGCGGGGATGATTTCTGTTCAGCCACAGGCAAACAGCCCAGCAGGAACGGCCAGCTCTGAATGTCCCCTTAATAAAATTTCCCTATTTCAACTAGGTGACCATGAATATCACTGTCCTGAGGATAATACAGAGAGATAAAGAGGATTTCTGCTCCATCCCCCTACACGTTAACAGACTTTTCCAGTAGCTGTACTGGCCGCGAATGCATCCCAAGTCTTCAGGGAAAATTAATCATTCAACACGCTTGCTTTTAAACCACGTATTATATTTACAAAGGTACACTCACCAGACAGAGGTCCCTTCTCCGCCTTCAAGGTCTGGGAGCCCACCTTGGGTGGGTTGGGAGGGTACTGGCTCCAGGGTGATAAACAGTTCCTGGCTGTCGGAGAAAACGTTTTCTCCGCTTGCTTGCTGTGCGCTATCTTCAACCTCCTCCTCCTCATCATCTTCCTCGTCCCCAAAATCCTCATCCCTGTTGCGTGAAAATCCATTGACGGAGTGCATGCACAGGGATGGGGTAGTTGTAGGGGCACCCCCTCGAATGGCATGCAGCTCATCATAGAAGTGGCATGTGTGGGGCTCTGACCTGGAGCAGCTCTTTGCCTCTCTGGTTCTTTGGTAGGCTTGCCTGGGCTCCTTAAGTTTCACGCGGCACTGCTGTGGGTCCCTGTTATAGCCTCTGTCCTTCATGCCCTTGGAGATTTTTTCAAATATTTGGGCATTTCGTCTTTTGGAACGGAGTTCTGATCGCACAGATTTCTCTCCCCATACAGCGATCAGATCCAGTACCTCCCATTCGGTCCATGCTGAAGCTCTTTTGCGATTCTGGGACTCCATGGTCACCTGTGCTGATGAGCTCTGCATGGTCATCTGTGCTGATCAGCTCGCCACGCTGGCTAAACAGGAAATGAAATTCAAAAGTTTGCAGGGCTTTTCCTGTCTACCTGGCCAGTGCATCTGAGTTGAGAGTGCTGTCCAGAGTAGTCACAATGAAGCACTCTGGGATAGCTCCCGGAGGCCAATACCGTCAAATTGTGTCCACACTACCCCAAATCCGAACCAGCAGGGTCGATTTCAGCGCTAATCCCCTCATCAGGGAGGAGTACAGAAATTGATTTTATGAGCCCTTTAAGTCGACAAAAATGGTTTTGTAGTGTGGACGGGTGCAGAGTTAAATCGATCTAACACTGCTAATTTCGACCTAAACTCGTAGTGTAGACAAGGGCTCAGAGAGTTAGTGGCTGGTTAAGCCCTGAGAAGTTAGGTTTTACATACATCTTTTAATCCTTTCTAATGTAAGTGTGGCTATTCTCATCCATATAAACAGCCACATTTTTTTTTTGAATCCTGTTTAGCTCTTTGTATCAATATCTCCTAGCAATGGGTTCCACAGGCTAAACATATTTCCGTCTATCAGTGTTATATTTGCTGCCTTTCCATTTGATTGTATGTTCTCTTTTTTCATAATATGGGAGAGGGTAAATAAAAGCACTCAGTCTACTCACCCCACAGTATTCCATCATTTTTTTCATACCTCTATCGTCCCCTCTTATTATCTCCTCTTTAAACTAAATAATTCTACCTATTCTTTTCAATATCTGTTCATATGAGAGTTTTCTTCATGCCTCTAATTATTTTCAGCACTTATCTCTGAAACCTCTTTATCTCTGTTTTAGCCTTTTTGAAGTAGGTTAATCAGAACTGAACACAGTTTTCTAGGTGAGGGCACAACATTTGTTTATGTAATCGAATCATATTTTCACAAATATTTCCCAACTCATTCATTTTAATATTTTAATATTTTGTTTGCTTTTTAAAAAATGAACTGTCCCAGCAGCTCATCACCCACTTCTGAAAGGCACTGCATAGAGCAGGAACTTTCCTTTCCCAATTCACATCGGTGGGGCCCAAATCCCGAGAAGTTGAAGGCTCGTGCTGGCTGCTACTGAAACAGCTATGGCAAGGTAGGTAGAAGGAAAGGTGATACCCTCAGATACTTGAAGCAGCTTATTTTAGAATGTTTGGGAGCTGGTTGTGGTCAGGAATGGGGGGTACAAGTTGTTTCGGGCACATGTAGAAAGGGCAGGTGGATACAGGAATGATGCAAGGGAACTAGTTAACAAAAATCCAATCAACCCACTAACTACCAAGTTTTGTACCTCTGAATGACTAGTTTTGAAGCTCAAATACCAACCAAGGAGACTTGGTGAATAATTCACATGCTACCATTGTTCACTTAAGTATTTTTTGAATGTTTCTGAATAATGAATATATTTGCAAACATCAGGACTGTTACGTGAAAACTTCACTGTGCCAGAAAAACCAAACTTTATCCAGTTTTGTGCTTGGTCAATACTACTCAAGCAGCTCAAATGTTCATTCAGTTTTTAGTCTGAGACTAGACATGGATTAATTTAACATGATGGATCAGTTATGTATGTACTCATTTGTTGTCCAGCATTAAAAAAAGTCTGAGACTTTGAAAGAAATAAGGAATTTGAGACAAATTGATGACATTAGTAAGTGTTTAATTCATTGAACTTTGTATGGGAAGGGAAAACTACAAAAATAAAGGAAACCCAGTTGACTATGTAACTTGAAACTGACATGCTTAGCATTACTTTAAAGAAGGAAACATAAGTTTAAGCTTGAGGGGCATTTTCCAAGCACAAGGGAAATTACGTGACAGTTATTTAAAACAGAATAAAATCATCAAGACAATTTTTAGTTTAGTTTACATTCAGTCTTTTCAGAAGACAAATAATCTTTAAACAGGCCAAAATGCTAGGGGTATTTCAGCATTAAAATTCTTTGATGTACAAAGACAAATTGAATCCAGGATGAATCCACAAGAACAGTAAGAAGTAATAAAGCTGCTGACTGCTTACAACTGTTAAATGTTTAGTCTGTGAGTTCAACAATGTTCCCAGTAACTAAAACGAGAAAGATTTTTATTGCAGATGGCTGGTATGGTTTAAGTTAGAACACTTTGAGATACCCATGAAACTGAATGTTTGGATCCTTCAGTATATTACTGAAATAGAGATATCAACAACAAATAATTGGAATTGAAGTTCTGGCGACTTATAAAGGATTTAAGAAGAGTAAAAACAAAACACTTACTTGAGTTCTAAACATACTGTAGTTCTGGCTGTCATCCTGATACCTTCATGAGAGGATTTCTTTAACCACAATTAAAGTTACAGGAGACAGTGCTAAAAGATCCAGTCAAAAATGTCTATTACAGTCATAGTCCTTCAAGATCTCTGGGAATTATATTTTAATATATTATCTTTGGTCTGTATTTGTTGGAGAGAGTCTTTAGGTTCTGACGTGGCAGTCAAAATAAGGATATGAGGAAAGAATATTAGTGAATACCTGGAATTATTTCCTCTATGAATTTAAAGCAACTTAAAAAAAAACCCTCTCAAACTAATGTAATTGCTAATTTTGGCTTGATGAGATACTAAATTGGCAAGCAATATTTAAAAAGACTCTGCAAAGAGCAAAAAGTTCAGCATTACTTATGTTTTACATTTACAAGTGCAAAGCAATTGCATCATTTCCCTAAGCAGATGGAAAGCACTGATTTGTTATAACACACAGGAAGCCACACAAGAGGACAGACATGAAGATACAATTTTAATCATTTAAAATAAGTGAGCTTCTCCATATGTAAATGTATATTGCAGTTATATGCAGTATTGCCAATCCCAAGTATTCAAAAATCTTGAGAATGGCTTTAAAAAAATCACATGATTTTTAAATACAACAAGCATTGGGTTCTTCTGCTTTGTCTTCTATCTTTTGAGCCTATAGGGTGCATTCTGGTCACATTTGCAAGCTTCTCTCTGCAACCATGTGAACTAGAATGTTTTAAAAAAACACAGCTGAGATTCTCACATAATCACATCACTCCAAGAAATGGGCTTGGAGAAAAACAAGTATTGCGAGACTCATAATAAAAATAATGCATGTAGGCTATACTGTAATATAGCACTATATTGTGTCATCAGCTTGCAAACAGAAATCCCCACTGATTTCAGTGGGGAATTGTGTTTGAAAACAGATGGAACAATATCATCAATAGAACAGGTTTAACAATATGCCTTTCCCAGATCCTATATCTAAAAAGCCGAGCAAAGGGCTTTTAGGGTAGGGTGATCAGATGTCCCAATTTTATAGGGACAGTCCTGATTTGGGGTTTTTTTTCTTATATAGGCTTCTATTATCCCCCCACCCCTGTCACAATTTTTCACACTTGCTGTCTGGTCATCCTACTTTAGGGATACTCTGTGCAGAACAGCTGGGCAGCCCTAAGAATCCTTCTCTTCTGCCCAAAGCTACACCAGGAAGAGAAGATGGGGCTTAGAAGTACACAGATCCTTCTCCTCATATTATGATCAGTATGCCACCGCCCCCAATAACTTATCTGCAATTATTATGGTTAGAAGAGACAAACAAAAAAAACTGAAGTCAGCAGCATTATGTTGGTGTAAGTCAGATAAAATTAAGACCAGTATTGCTTATATGTGTGTATTTCAAGCTATTTCATTTGTATTCATGATAGATAACATAACTTTTCTGAGTATGTAATTATGGGCTATAGATAGCTCAGGAAGTTTGATAGCATCTAGCCTCTTTATGAAGGGCAAAAGATGATAAAATGCTTTGGAGCATTTAGTTTCTTTTGCTCCGATCTATGCTCAAGCAAATGAGAGGATGCTGTAATTAAACATGGATATAGATAGATTTTTCCAGGACTGTAATGATGACTGAGAAAATGGACAACAGAATTCTTGATTAGCAATTGAAGGAACAAAAGAAAGTGTTTTTGTAACAACAGGAATTTAAGATGTTACAAACTGGCAATATAATTCTGCATAATGTACTTCCTGTGAAAAGCAAGCATTTGGGGATCTTTGCTTTTCAGTTGAAATATGGTAATTTAAACATCTCAGTGCAGAATAAAATAAATATGCAAGGCTTGAGGGAGCCCATTGATACTGAGTAGCAGACAATCCCATCCAGGAACAGTTGGCCCACTGTGCAAAAGCCAAAAAAAAGTGAGAGAAGTGAGAGGAAAACCTGGCTCTAAACCAGGAAGGTTTTGGGGGAAAAGTGTTCATGCAGCAGAACACCTGTACACTTTACTGCTTACCTCGTCATTATTCTCTCTTGCTCCATTCTATATCCCGTAAGAGTTGCTACAGTCTTGGCACCAATGGGGGAAATCCTGCTTTTGTAACTGCACCGGAATTGGACCTAGTTTGCTGCACAAGGGGAGAAAGATTTGATGCACAAGGTGAAATGAGAGTGGAGCAATAATCGATAGAGCTGTAGCATCTGCTGCAGTGTGGATCCTCCCACTTGTACTAAAGGTGTGATGCACAAGAGTGCTGGAAAGAGACTGAACTTTACTTGCTGGGCCCAGTCACGATTACAAAAGATTAATACCCCATCATGGGATAATAGGGATCAGTATATACTGACTCCAGCTAGTGTCTACTGTTAAATCTTGACTTCTCCCTTCAAATATCAACCAAAACCAACAACCACGAACTAATTCAGCCAATCAGTAAAACAATGAAAACCATCTAGAATGGGAAGAATCTGAACCCTTGACAGATGGGAGGATTATTCTGTCTCTTATTAAAACATCAATCAATAACTATTCTCTGGACTGTGGTGGCATTCTGTTGATGTGACCACTTGTTTTCAGAATGGTCCCTTCTGCTTAGCTGGATCCACAATCTGGAGCTTGTGGTTGCTGCATGTGGTGTTTTTTCATTGTCAGTGTCAAGTCTCTTTCTAGGATCCCTCACAGACTAACAAGTTCAGGAGGCTTAATTTGCTCCATTTTTGTGAAATTCAGTTTACTTCTGACACTAGAGTATGTAGTAAAAGTGTGACAGAGAAGGCTAGGGAGAGACAACTGAATTTTATTTTCTGGCCCAGACACCTGTCCTGGCTCAGGGTATAGCAGCGCTCCTGTCACATGGCAGGAGTCAGGATCTATTGTTACACCTGCTCATTATACATCACTAGGAGGAAATAATTGACCAAAGCAGAGACCATGGAATTCTCACTACATCAACTTGCTGTGCACAGTTCCAACCATGCTGAATAATGGGATTCCCACAAGATCAGCTATTTTCAGAAGATTTCTGACATCTTGGGCAGAAGTTATATGAGGATGAATGTTCTCGTGAGATTTTAGTTATATCCAGTAAACTGAACTCTTCCAATTTGTATCGAACCATACATCTAAATAAATAAATTACAGGTTTGAACCCAGGGATCCAGAACTGCCCTGAAGTTCAAAGTGGTTCAGATTTGAGATTCCAGCTTTGGTCTATCTCTAATCAACACAAATGGCCTAATTCTGATCTTTGTGACATCAATGTAAACTCAGAGTAAGCCCATTCAACCTCAGTGGAGTTGGTCTGGATTTGTACTAGTTTTACTCAGATTAAAAAAAAATGTTCCTATATATTGTTGTGTTGTGGGGTACATAGGGCCAGATCCTAAGCTGGTGTAAATCCGCATACCTCCATTGACACTGACTTATGCCAGCCAAGGATCTGGCCCTTTGTTTTAGCCACTGCTTAAAGTAAGAGAACAAACTGTGTTTAAGAAATGTTTGTGGTTGACTCCTTACAAATACTGTTAACATGCACCACTAGAGTACTTGGAGGGATGTTATGAAAAAGCAGGAGGCCTTTGTACTACTTTTCAACTAACTCCTTTGGTTGATGACAGCTGCTCTTGCAATTAGCCCTTCTCCTGACCTTCTGGTCTACCACAACATGCTTCAGAGATCTCTGGGAAGGGAAACTATTACACCTAATGTATTTGGACAGGTCCAGCATGTGTAGAAATTAATAAATATGCTCTATTCTTTTCATTTCTTCCTTTATAAGCGCTCCCACACATATATGCAACATACACATCTGCTTACCTGCTCTAACTAATGATAATGGATCTAGCAGGATGCAAGGAACACAATACTCCCTCAAGGAAAGTTTTGAACAGGGAGCCCCATCCCTAAAGGAAGGTAAGAGTCGTAAGGGGGCATCTTAGAATGGAGGATGGATTTCTGTGGAGACACCTTTCCTTTGACATGGAAATTAGAAATATTCTGCAAGGGATCTAAACTTCCTGAAATGCAAAACCAAGTCTATCCACCCTCCACAATGCCTATGTTTTTATCACAAGATGGAATTCTCTGGACTACAATAAATTGAGACCAATAACTAAACAATTTAATTCAAAGAAAAAATAAATACTTAACAGCTCATAGTGCAAAGTTAGTGTGAGCCAGGCATATTTGATAATTCCTCTAATGCCAGACAGCTAGATATGTAAGCAAGTGTACGCTGTCACTTCATTTGATGTCAAAGCTGCATTCTTTAATGTCAATAGCTTTTAGTTTATTTGTGGGAAACAAAGGGGAATGTTGCAGCCATGATTATTTACTGTGTTAAAGTCGTGCAGACATTTTTGCTATCTCGTTGCAATGATTTTTATTAATAAATTAGTCCCTGTGTAATATTCAATTTGTGTAACTCTTTACTGATGAATGTATAGTGTTCTAATATTCACATTGAGGCAACTAACAGTCAGTATTCAATAGGTTTAAATCTCAGAAAAACTGCCTAACTGTAAGACTGGAAAACATTGCCTCGGGAGGTCATGGAAGCTCCTTCACTGGAGGTTTTCAAAAGGAGGCTGCTTGGATGGTTTAGACACGAAAAATCTTGCTTCTTGGCAGGGATTAGACTGTCAGCGGTTCTCAAACTGTGGGTTGGAAGCCCATAGTGGGTTGCTAAGGCTAACTTAGACTTGCTGGGGCCTTGGGCCAAAGCTGAAGCCCAAGGGCTTCAGCCCTGGGCAGCAGGTCTCAGTTTACAGGCCTCTTGCCTAGGGCTGAAGCCCTTGGGCTTTGGCTTTTGCTCCTCAGCCGGGGCGGCAGACTTCTGGTGGGCTCACGCTTCGGTCCCCCCTCCTGGGGTTGTGTATTAATTTTTGTTGTCAGAAGGGGGTCACGGTGCAATGAAGTTTGAGAACCCCTGGACTAGATGATTCTTGCCGTCCCTTCTAATCCTATGGTTCTATGATTCTATGATTCTAATATCCAAGTCTATGCCTGCATCCACTGGGCATTTTAAGGTAACCTCTCCCTTAGGAGGAAATCCTCTCTCTCTGAATGAATACACAAAGACCGAAATACCGCAGAACAAATGGGGCTCAGTTGCATAGGGGGTAGCAGGATGTAGAGGACATGGGGTGGGGACCATGCATATAGGGTAATCCACATTCTCTACTCCTCCAAGCACAGCAGAGCAATGCCAGAAGGGAGGCTCTCAGCATGCCAGAGCTTATTGTGTTTGTGGGTGGGCTGTTGGAGTACTGCGTGGCCTTTGTGTCAAAGCTTTGCACAGTGGCCATTAAAAGAGTGGCTGTGCAGGAAGTCCATTATTTCGGGAAAGACACAAAAGCCCCACTCCCAAATTGGTTAACCTCAAATCTCATTCACTTGTCCAAAGCACAAGTGACAAGGATTTCATCCCTACACATTCTCTTTGCTTTTGGTGAGCAGAATGGGGAGGGAGAAGGGAGGGAAATGTGATGGATTGTCCATAAAGATACAAAGTCTTTGTCCATATATTTCAGTTATCCTTAGAAACGTATTTATTTATAATTTGGCAGTATGGCACATATCCTATATATAATACAAATACAATACACCTATATTTCAGAACATAAAACTCATACTGCCATTACCCTGTCCCAACTGAGGTGTATTATAGGTTTACAATAAATAAGTTAAAACTGTTGGAGTCACCTCCTATATCCCCAGAGGTATAGTTTAAGTAAAGCCTCAGAGGCGTATATACAATGTAATGGCATTGGAAAGTTTCTTCTGCTCTTATCACAGATTAGGGACTCTGGCCAGCAAGTTCCCGAGCTTCAACTAAAAGTAGTGGGAGATGAGCATGCTCAGCACATTAGAGAAGATTCTTATCAGGTTCAGGCTCAGCCCCTCAATATTGCATAAAGTCACTAATTGGGATATGAAAAGCAACAGAAAAAGCTATCTCCATGGGCTCCTTCAGGATTCTCCCTGTAGGCGAGAAATCATAGGATTTTGTAGAGCTGATGCACTGGTGCTATGCCACCAGCAGGCATTCCCAGAAAAAATGGGGTGTGGCCATTTCTGCCCCTTCTGGTAAGAGCTTCATATAAAGAGCCGCACACTGGAAGCCATTTGCAGTGCATAACCACAACCACCTTTACAAGTTCTATAAACCCTGTGTAGGATTCTGCATTTTCTTGAGAGTCAACTACAGACACACTTCCTATTAATTAAATATTAACATATACACAGACATCTCTTTCATAGAGCCCTCCTGTAGCACTTTTCTCCCAGTCCTCCACTAAGCACAGCTTGACTGGACTAGAACATTTATTTTAAACAAATAGGACACAATTTATTTTTCTAAACAATCTTCCCTTTCTCACTGAAACAGGTTAATGTTCAAGGCTGTCTGAGCTATTACTCAGCTTATAAATGGCTTCTCCAAGTGATTACATGGTTTTAGAGCTGATTACTTTACATGCTTGAGTCATACTTTTGGGTTACAATAACCTAGTAGGCCATTATAATTTAAGGCCTTAATTCTACCACCTTCACTCATGTTGTGAGCCTTACCCCAGGAGTAATCCCTCAAAAATTAGTGGCACTACTCACAGAGTAAGGTACTACTCACCATGAGTAAGCGTGGCAGAACCTGGCCCTAAGTGATTGTTCTGTACTTGCGTTTTTAGATGCTTTACCAAGTTCTGGGTATGATTATAAATAGTTAAGCATATTCCATTTTCGTATAACAAAGCACAGCACTGACCACTGAAAACTGGAGTACCCCAGGAACGTGTATGTGTAGGGAGGGCGGGTAGTGTAGTACTCACAGTGCTCATTAAATTGCTATTAAGTTCAGTGGAAGCTTCCACAGTTCTGTTGCAAACCGTAGGGTCCTTTACTGTAACTTTAAATAATTAGATGACTTATATTTTCTATCCAAGGGAACAGTAACTATTGACTAATGATAGGTTGTTGAATGTTTCAACAGTACTGCTGTAGTAAGTCTATGGCTTATAGGGTCAGATCTGTCAAATAGAAAGGGATTGTTCTAATATGTTTGGTATTACAGTCAACTAATCCTTTTCTGATTTCTGTGAATATGTCACAAGCTAGTGAAATGAAACCATGGATATCATTTTATGAGAGAGACATTAATGAAGTTCCAAATAAGGCTTTTCTGAAACCCAATACAGAGCACAAACAACAGTTTGGTGGTTGCTTTCTGGAATCTAGCCTAACATGATTTGGGCCCAATTTTAACATTAAAAGGTTTGACAAATGTCTCTTGACATTAACTTTAGGCTGAGATTCTGATTGTATTTACTCTCTTTATTAATGTATAGGAGATTTTACAGCTCAGTGCAGTAGCAGAAAACCACAAATAAAGAGGGCTAAAGGCCTTATTCTGACAGATGCTAGCTGCATCTTGCAAAATTCCCTCAACTTCCATTAAAGGCTTTGCTAGCTGAGGGTTCTAAGCACCTCACAAGACTGGGTTTATGTGTTACATTTTGTGTATTTGCATATACAGTACATATTGGGCCCAATCCTGCAGCACTTACCAATGTAAGCAGTTGACTGACTTTTGAGAATCTACATGTGAGAAATGGATATATTACCATGCCCAATACTGGCTACTGGTATGATGCTTCAAACTGGAATTTATTTGTGATAGCTTTTTCCCCCCTTTCTAAACTGGTTTTATATAAGGAGAAATTTAGAGACGGTTTGGGAAAAGGGTATTTTCTGAATTCCAGAGTTGAAGTTAAAAACATGGGTTCTATTTAGTGATTTATTTAGATTAAAAAATAGTGGTTAAATTTTTTTGAGTCTAGATGCCTAAAATTAGGTACCTGGAACCATATTTAAGCCCCTATATAAAAACTAGACTGGTGCTGAGTACCCCGAATTCACACTGAAGTTATACCAATGTCAGAATGATGAAGTGAGTTCAGAATAGGCCCATTAGGTTTGTGTAAGTGAATAATACAGTAAAGAGCAGATTTTAATTCGCCTTTAAAACAACATAGTTTGCACATTTCCACTGGCAAAACCCAAGTGATATGCAGGAGGAACAGGGCCTTGGCAGCAGCAATAACCAACCACTGCACTCCAGTGTTTTTACACATAATTTATGGCTGTTGCCTGTATTCAGACATGGGGATGATATAGAGACTGCAGCTGGGTGGGATTTTTCATTTCAGAGGGGAGTTTCACAATGCCAACATTTCTTCTGATCTGGATTGGAACTAACAAATTTCAAAATTTTCTGCAAACTGGAATTCCCCCAAACCCTGGATTTCAGGTCAACCAAAATAGTTTGTTTCAAATGTACCCAGATATTTTGCTATAAATACATAGATCTATGCTTGGTAAGGGATAGGTATGGAGTATGGTAGTAATGCAAAAAAAAGCTACAGACCTGTAAAACAATAGCTTAGCCAACCTAACTGAGGCCTAAGACCTAAAGACTTGACATAAGCAACTAACCAGTAGTTGCCTCTGTATCACTAGATGTTACAAGATAGACTGCTGTCACAAACGAGTGTTGCTAAACTGCTGACAGGGAACCACAGAATGCCAGTTTATATCAGCTTCAGATATTTTAAGTTAGGACCATCAGCAGATATTCAACCACAATAATGCCATCTTTCAGAGTAGCAGCCGTGTTAGTCTGTATCCGCAAAAAGAACAGGAGTACTTGTGGCACCTTAGAGACTAACAAATTTATTTGAGCATAAGCTTTCATGGGCTACAGCCCATTTCATTGGATGCATGCACTGGAAAATACAGTAGGAAGATATATATATACACAGAGAACATGAAGCAATGGGTGTTACCATACACACTATAAGGAGAGTGATCAGTTAAGTTGAGCTTTTATCAGCAGAAGAGAAAAAGAACTGTTTGTAGTGGTAATGAAAATGGCCCATTTCCAGCAATTGACAAGGAGATATGAGGAACTGTAGAGGGGGGGAAATAAGCATGGGGAAATAGTTTTACTTTGTGTAATGGCCCATCCACTCCCAGTCTTTATTCATGCCCAATTTAATGGTGTCCAATCTGCAAATTAATTCCAATTCAGCAGTCTCTCGTTGGAGTCTGTTTTTGAAGTTTTTTTGTTGTAATATTGCGACCTTTAGGTCTGTAATCGAGAGGCCAGGGAGATTGAAGTGTTCTCCAACTGGTTTTTGAATGTTATAATTCTTGACGTCTGATTTGTGTCCATTTGTGCCATAGTAATTAATTGATGTATATGCTAATAAGATTGAGGTAAAAGGTCTAGTAACCTATGGGTGAAGAGTGAGAGAGTACAGATAAGAAAAAGGGGCTGACACCCTTATTGCATATGTATAAGCATTTGCTCAACCTATGATAACAGGTGGCACTCAGCTCGTGCACTCTGGGGAGATTTCCTGGAATCTCCCAGGCCAAGGACCTCTTGTGGTTCATCTTAACAACTACAGTGCTCCCCGGCAAAGAATAATGGGAGCTTGCAAATGCTGGACATAGAGATGATGCACAACCTACTTTGCTGTTTTGTAGTGTTTGTGATATTATGGATTGTGCAGATAAAACTATTATAAATTTAGATGGTCTTCCCCTAAGTGTGTATGTCTCCCGCATACACTGGGGTCCTCACTCTCAAATTAACTGTAATACTGTGGCTGATGTAGTGGCAGCTGAACCCTGCCAAAACACGTGATGTTAAATTGGGAGATCTGGATAATACCTAATCAATAGATCAGGCAACACAGTTCTTCCACAAAATTGAAATGTTTCATTCCAGTTGAGACTTCTTGTCATTTTATATTTTTATCATACAAAACGAAGAACATGAAATGAAAAAATCTTTCTGAAAATAAAATCAAAATTTTCTATTCTGAAAAGGTCAAAATGGAATGTTTCAACCTTATCAAAATGCTCTTTTCAATTTTCATTTCTAAATGACTTTTTGACAAAGACTTTTAGTTCCTCAAAATGTTTCCCTTGACAAAAAATGTTCTGTTGAAAAAATGTTTGATTGGCTCTAATCGGAACTCCCCATGTCTTCCCTCTGATTTAGCACACCCCTATTGGCTACCCATAATTTGTCCATATACACTTTCACATAGCACACACACTATCTACTTAGTAAGAAAGGGGGGGTTGGCAATATTCAGAAATGAACAGCCTTGTGTCTGTGTTTTGAAAGAGCTGTATTGGTGACAAATCATCACAAAAGCATTTCACAAGAGGCAGACGTAAGTAGGTGTAGCAGCAAATGGTATCTCTGAATCAGCAGGAAGGTAAGGTCAGGAGAAGAGATACCGAATGTATAAATAACTGACATAAAGGGACCAATGTAAAATACAGAAGATGAAAAAAACTCCTTAATGTAGCTGAACTTGAAGCATGAATGTGGTGCTGAAGCACAGTATTTGATATTGAAAGGAAATTAAATTTTACTTTTAAATTTTAACCATCAATCTTTTAGAAAAAGATTTACTGATACAGATGGGTATTAACGTACATAAAACATGGTAGCAAATAACCTTTTAAATTATAGACCTGTATTTTAGAGTGATATGTCCTGGAATTATAAATGGTATCAGGGATTCTCAAACTTTCATAGTACAGATCTGCTCTTCATAGAGAGGTCATCTCGAGAGCCACCTTCCCTCCAAATCATACTCCAATTTGTGATGCCACAACATCTCTCCAACAATCATTGTCATTTTTTGCAAATAAGGTGGTCAATAATTTGTATGTGCACATGCAAAAAATGGTAAGAACCATACACAAAAGGAATTTACTTATCCCTTTCCCATTTCATTGTAAACCCCTGCTCCATTCCTCAAATCCAAAATCAACTTAATGTCGCTCTCTCTCTCTGCGTCTTTCTCTCTCACACACAAACGCCACACTTCATTGCCCTATTAGTACTACTGGATTCCTCCTGCCCACTTCAGTGATTATCAAGTTTTAGTTCCTTCCCATTCCACACCAATCACACCCACAACCTTTCTCCTCTCTTCTCACAGCAGATCCCATATTACTTCCTCTCCTGGGTTAGTGCTCCCAAATCCCACCAGCTCCCCTTCTCCTTTATCCAGGTCTATTCTCTTCTCGCCTGGTTCATTGATACTTGTCCTAGCCTTATTCCCCAATTCTAGCCCTGTGTTCCTTCCCTCTATTTCATGGTCTTTCCTTCACGTAAGATTCCTGACAGCTGCCTTGTCCCAGTTTCAAGCTCATACATTTTTCCAATGTCAAGCTCCCTTCCATCCAGCTCTGCTGTCTTCTAGCCTTCTGGTTCTCTTTTTACCCATCTGCACCCCAAACAACCTTGTTAGCTGGGGCAAAGATTGAACCCCATCCTCTCTCCCTCTTACACATGATGACTTGTTAACAAGTGAAAACATGCCAAACGGAACAAGAAGTTAATGTTAGTTCTAGGCCTGATCCTGCACCCAAGTAAGATTTAATAGGTGCAATAAAAGACTCTTTATGGATATAGATGTACTCACCAGTGATCACAGGGGGTATTTCAGCAACAAACATCGATATAATTTTCCTTCAAATAAACACACATACACACACACATATGACACTTGTTTTGATTTAAACATGGATCTTTTCATGAAATAATTAATTACTAATTACAGAATTATTAGATTACAACATGGGGCACTCAAAATTACTTGAGGGTTTTCAGCAAGTTCTTTATGAAAATAATTATTATTAGTTAAAAAGTTAGTCAAAATTGTTTGTTACATTAATTAATCCTTGCCTACATATTAATTAGACACAAAGTAATTTTATAATGGAACATTGTAACAATTGTATAATTAATAACAAATGTCATTCTTATAAGAGATCATCTTACTGCAGAGAAAGTTAACAAAAATCTTACATATTTAAGAGTTTACTAACTAAAAAAGCATGCCCAAAGTGTTGGGATCATTTCCCCTCCCTTCCAATACATACATATAATATTAAAATTAAAATATTTTTAGAGCTGTACAAATACCTGATTTTTTGGTTTGCTGACCCAACCAAAAATAAACAAATAAATTTAAAAAAATGGAGGTCAAACAAAATCCAAAATTAAACTTTGTTTTAACAGGATATTTAAAAAAAAATAAAATTGAAGTAATATTTAAAACAAAAAAGCAACTTTGAATATAAAAAAATCAAACTTTCATTCACAAAATGTCAAAATTAAACATTCTGATTTTTTCATATTTTTTTTTTAGTTTTGGGTGAAACAATTTGGTGAATTCAACATGGCTTTGAGAAATGTTTCCATCAGGATGCAGCTGCATTATTCATCAAAAAAAGGTTTGTCTGAAAAATTTCATCTAGTTATAATCATGATACACTTTTTAATTAGAGCTCTACAAATACTAATTTAAAGTTCTGGACTGCTGTTCGCTATTTTTGAACATTTGTACAAATGGGTTTTTGCTTCCTTAAAAGTTTGGGGAATGGCTACTTTTTCCCACAGATACCCACATGAACCCAAATAAAGCGATCTGTGTGTGAACAAGATTGTATGCAGTGTAGTTATAGCCATGTCGGTCACAGGGTATCGGGTGAGAAACAAGACTATATGTACCTCATCCACCTTGTGAGCAAGATTTTTTTTTTAATATTTGTAATTAATTTTTTATTCTGCCATTTATAAATGTTGCGGTTGTTCAGATCCCCAGTTTAGCAGATAACTTGAGCATGTGGTTAAAGTTAAGCAAATACCTGGCTCCCACTGAAGTCTTTGGGAATGACTTCAATAAATTCTAATCATGAGCTTAAAGGGAAGCACATGTTTAAGGCTATGTCTACACTACAAGCTCAGGGTGTGAGTGTCTAAACTACAGCTCGCGTACATATACTTGATGAGAGCTACTGCAAGTATAAATAGTAATATAGGCAGTGGCAGCAGCACAGCTTAGCTGTTCCGAGTACAAACCTGCCTGAAACCAGTGGTTACGTGTCTGGCACGGATAATCTGTGCCACCACTGCCCCTGCTACCGTGGCTACACTACTATTTCTACTTGCATTAGCTCTCATCAAACTACCGCAAATGTGTATACGGTAGCATGAACATGGACTTAGGGTTTTCCTGAATTGGTGCACCAGATAGAGAGCAAAAACAATGGCATATAACCACATACTACAAACTAGAGCTGGTAGAAAATTTTAGTTCAAAACGTTTTTCAGTGAAAAATTATTTTTGTCAAATTGGACATTTCTGTGAAAAGACTCAGTTTTTGACAAAATTTCAGTTTTTCATATAAAAAAGCCTCTTAAAAAAAGACACAAAAAAACCTGAAAAAAAATATTGCCATAAGGTTTGTCAAAAAAAGATTTGCAGGAACAAAATATTTCCCAACTAAGTCTGCCAACAAACAATGAACAATAAACAGTGAACAGTCAATTTAAAGAGTTCACAGATCAACCAAAGCCTGAAATTTGTTTGCATAAGCTGATAATTAAGAGTAGCAAGCAGATCAGTGAAAAGCAAAGTCTGTTTGAGAATGATTTGTAATCAGATAAAAAGGGCTCACTTCACAGCCAGTATCATTTTGACCAGCTCTGCTTGAAAACATCACTTTCAGGAATAGCAGGGATTGATGTGTGTTCCAGTCATGCCCATAATATTACATGGTACAGAAACAGTATTTTGGGGAAAGTAACACTTAAATCTGGCTCAGAGTCTTTCCTGGTACATTCCAGATGTGCACCACTTGGGTGATGCAAACTAGTCATAAAGTTCACTTAGTAGGATGGTTCAGCCAGGTTTACAGATGCTTTGCATCAAATAGAATGAATGCTGGTGAATCCAACCCTTTATGTCTTCTTGCTGACAGAATAATATTCTAGGGGCAAATCCTAATTCCTTCCCAGCTGTGCAGGTCCAGAATGGCCAAAATGCAGGGGAAGCTGTGTCCTTCTGCTTTTTAGGGGTCAGGATGCTTGCAGGTATGTTGTACATGTGGGAAGGTTTGCAAATGTAGCAGGGGCAGAACCAGTGGTTTCGCCTGGTCAGCACCTTCATGCACAGGAGCTCTGACTCTGCCCAAGCAACCATGGAGCATTTAGCCTGTAGGGAGAATTCCATTTCCTGTCGCTTTCTCCCTCTTACCTCAACAGAATTCCAAAGCACAATGTCCACTTACATGGGAAGTTTGCTGATTCAATGATTTGGCCCATAGTTTGAAGATACTTTTTCTAAGTAAACCCAGAAGATATTTATCTAGCTGAATGGATAGCATTTTTTTTCTGTTCCAGTGTGAAATATGAGTAGAAACTATCATGCCCAAGAACTTCTCTGCAAAATCTTTAATTTTAGAACCTTTCAATTTTACGTAAGATTCAATTACATCCAAATATTTGTTAGTAGAAATGGACAATATTGCTACGTGTTTTCTATACTTGAACATCAGTGTTTATAGAAGAAATAGGAACTGGTAAATAGTAAAATATTAGCCAAGATTGATACATTCAGGAGCTACTACAGATATACAACTAGAAGAAATAATGCCAATGAAATTTTGCCTGTGACACACAAATAAAATAAAAATAGTATTCCACATAGAAACAGACTTTATTTCCTAATTCATTGCAACACTGTAGGGATTTTGAATAATTGCTGAATTTTGTCTATTTTACTTGTACAGGATGAAACAGTGTACATTGTCAAGTCAAAGCCTGAGCTTTTGATCTTTTTATGTATTTTGTTACTATATTGTGTGTTTTCTCTTTGATGTGCTTTAGTTCTATTTTATCAAAAGTCTTCAGTAATCAGATCATTATGGGAAAATGCTGTTTGATAACAAAACAAGAAGAAAAAAGGATTGGTTACCTCTAGTAATATCTGCAGTGTATAATAGAACTAGCTATGTGAAAGTTCATTGTCACTGTGAAACACAACAGAAAATGTTATAATGAACTAATCACTTATGTTTTTATCACTGTGGTACTGCAACTATTAGAGTATTTTGAAAATAGAGCAGTCTTACTCAGGACCGGCTCCAGGGTTTTTGCCGCCCCAAGCAGCGGGGAAAAAAAAAGCCGCGATCGCAATTGCGATCGCCGCCACTCCAGTGGCAGCTCCACCGCGCCGCTTTCTTCTTCAGCGGGAATTCGGCGGCAGGTGCTTCCCTTCGAGAGGGACCCGCCGAATTGCTGCCGAACAGCCCGACGTGCCGCCCCTTCCCCTTGGCCACCCCAAGCACCTGCTTGCTGGGCTGGTGCCTGGAGCTGGCCCTGGTCTTACTATATGTATTCGAATAGTGTAGTATCCCTTTAAATAATTTATGAGGCCTCTAGTGGGACTCACTGCATTCTATGCTTTAGAAACTACCAGAAACCAGTCAGAGCAGCAGTGTGTTTGTAGCTAGGCTTCACAGTCATATTTAGTAAACATGGTTATTTGAGCCCAACTGTGCCAGTGTGATTTCTTCATACAGTTATTGTGTAAAAAGTAAAAGATAACACAATGGTCATATCCTTTGCACAGACAAGGACCTTACTAATTCAGATGTGAGATACAGCTATTGCAGGGATGAAAATTATCCGCATCTTTTTCAATTGCAAAGTTTTGCAATGCATGTTTCAAAAGGTATGATATCAACAGCAAGAGGCTGTAAATGTAATAGTCTCCCCCAAATATTCAACTTTACCTTTGAAATGATTAAAAAGTCAGCTATTAGACCTACAAAATAGGACTTAATGTAGAGGTTTTGATTCAGTTCTTAGAAGATTTGCCCTGAACAAAACCTATCCAGAAAGTTGAATTGCTCAAGTGCACAACATGCTCCTCCTCTCCCCCAGACTGACAAAACTTCAGTTTCCTGGACAAGTTTTGTTTAGCTATTCCAGTCTTCAACTGTAACAAGTTTCATCAGCCTAACCTATTTCCAACTATGGCAAAACTTTCATTTATTTCATCAGGGTAGGATCAGTTCACTAGGGAGGCATGATAAAAGTAAGGCTGTGATCGTTTTTTGGAGGGGGAGACTGGAGAGAGAACAGGAAGTCATACTTGTGGCTTGTCAGTTTACAGAGTAACTAGCATGCTTTTATTTAAGCTATCATTATTTCTTTTGAAAATGGGTCACATTTGATTTTTGCTCTTTGAACTGCAGTCCTATTGTTCTTGATTTTTGCAAAATATTACGTAAGTACCTGGCAAAAGCAGAGTGAATTTATGGAGGGGCCTCATTTCTAATTAGTTATTTTTTCTCCCACTCATATGTTGTACTAATCATAAATCTCTTTTTAATGAAGTTTTAAAATCCAAGCAACCCCTTCATGGCATTTTTATCACCTATTCATTTTAGATTAAAAACCTTACCTGTACTGGATTCTGAAAATTATGCAAACTAATAAGTGCCATATTAAAACTATATTTTTATCCTAAACCAATGGTTGAACTATAATTCATTGTAGTAAAATTATAGGAACAAATAATATGTACACATGATGTAACACTATATTTCAACATGTGTTACAGCACCATGATGTTATTATAGTGATTATACTGTGGTTTGAATAAATATCACTATATTTGAGTCAGATTTATTAGGGTTTTTAACTTTGCTCTGTACTTCCCAGGAAACAGGATTTATATTGGTAACTCCTATTAATATTAATGAGAATTAATTGCATAGCTCCCCTGTGTATCACAAAGAGTTTGTACTCCCGTAGTTGTCTTATATGTTAACACCTGTAAAGTTTTCATTTAGGGTTAGATTGTGCCTTTAAGTCCAGCTCTGTGTAAGGGGGAGTATTTAGCTGTACTGCCCCAGGCAGTACTGTTGTATTGTGACAATTACTTCCCTACTTCTCCTTGCTCTTGGGATGTCGTCTGCTACTGCCCCATACCAGTAGCAGATTACTATCGTCAGCAGGCTGGTGTACTATGGCGGGGACAAAGGACCAAGATAAAGGACCAACCACATTCTGCCCATCCATGGAAAGGAGAAGAGAGGTATTGGGTATGCAGGAAGGGGAGATACATAGTGGATGCATAGGGTAGTGTATGCGTGGTGTGGGACTGACCTACTCTCATTTTGCTGCATGGCCACATAGGCCCAGGCTGTGATCTGGCCCCTAGTAAACTTGCTTTTACTAGTTCTGCTGCAAAGATAGTTTTAATCCCATAGCTCTGTGGTTAGGGATGGATGTTTCATATGAAGTCAGAATGCCCTTGATCAGTCATCCAGTTTTAGAAACAAATTCAAACCAGACCATTTTTGAGGTTCTGAACTGCAAAGCTAACTTGTAAGTGTCCTATTTAAATGTTGCTGAACTCTCTTCTGTGACTAGGGCAGGAAGTGCTGAAGTACTGAGAGAAAAACTGCTCTTGTGTTTCCAGCTGGGTCCCAAAGAAGAAATAGCATAAATCTCACAAGAAAACCTATTCTGTTTAGATTCAAAGCCCAAATCTTGAAGACTCATGTAGTTCCTGTAAGTTAGGAAACCTTTCAATAAGCATTTCAACTTTTGGTTTGCTCATCATAGTATACAATAAAGACCACTTTCTATTATACTGGTACATTCCCATTAACTTCAATGAGGTTACACTGATATAACATAGGAGAATTTGAATCACTGTTTACATTTATAGGCCTTCATGTATTTTTCCATAGTAACGTCATATTGCAGTCAATGGGATATTTAACTCTGTTAGCAGACAGTATGCCATCACCATTTAACAAAATATAATTGAAGGCATAAGTCATTATTTGAGCACTATCTGCCAACCTTGCTCACACTGAGTAGCCCTGTAACTCCTCGAGTAGCCCCACTAATTCCAATGGGACTATTCAAAGAATAGGGAAAGGGACTATTCATCATGAGTCATGTCTGCAACATCTGGCCCTACATATAGTTGCCTTTTTATTATAAAATAAAGGTGTGTTGTTTTTTTTGCTGAGATCTTTTACACTTTGTAGCCATCTCAAAAATCCATTTCTTTCCCCCCTTATTTTACATAAATAGAGTTCACTACAACCCTGATGTACATATAGCCAAACTCCTTCCTCCTCTTTCATACTGGTTGAAATCTGTTAGCACAGGGAGTTGCTGAAAAAGTTGAGTAGAACCTGGACTGTGTTTCATCAGGATGAGTATTTCATAGTGGCTTTGGGGAGTGGGGTGGGGGAATTGTTTCAGTCTTTCAACCTGGAACTTGCTTTGAATATTTCAGTGATTTTGAGTCATGTTCTAAAAGCACAGGTAATGGATCATAAGAAAAAAAATTGGCATTAATAAAATTAATTGACAAAAGCCAGTCTAGCTGTCAAAGAAGAGAAACCTTGAAAAGAAACGGCAGGCTTTTGAAGGTCAAGGCTCAGTGTGGTGTAATCCCCACCATCTGTGTTCAGGCTGGTGTGATTCTCAGACTGTCATATGCACTCTCTCCTTTGAAAATAATAGACAGGAAAAAAGCTTACCCAACAGGGAGCCTAAATGTAGTTAGCTTTATAGAAAATGAAAGAGCACCACTGTATAAACTTAAGATGACCCTTAATTTTCCTTCCCCTTGACCTACACATGTCCACAGTCAGTTTCAGAAGTGTAGTGGCACTGGGAATGAAAATAATTCAGTGACCAATAAAATGTAGTGGTATAACAACAAGCTGGAATACTAGGCGAAAATACCCAATGCAGTCAGTCAAGCATGGTATTACCCTCCAAATGGAGTAAGGTGATCAAGGAACTCCACTTTTTCTTTTGAAAGGAAAGTGACTTAGGCTCTTTAGTTTAGTCATAATAGAATTAAGATTCTGAAAGATGTATTAGTACCTCGGAAGGAGCTAGGCTATTCTCAGTGGTGGCAGATGACAGAACAAGGAGCAATGTTCTCAAGTTGCAGTGGGGGAGGTTGGATATTAGGAAAAACTATTTCACTAGGAGGGTGTTGAAGCACTGGAATGGGTTACCTAGGGAGGTGGTAGAATCTCCATCCTTAGAGGTTTTTAAGGCCTGGCTTGACAAAGCCATGGCTGGGATGATTTAGTTGGGGTTGGTCCTGCTTTGAGCAGGGGTTTGGACTAGATGACCTCCTGAGGTCTCTTCCAACCCTAACCTTCTATGATTTTATGAAATGGAATAGGTGTTTGAAATCTGTAAGATGTCATTATCTTGAAGCTTGTTTCCTTTAGGAGGTTTGATGGTTTTCATAGAAAAGGTTTACCCATTACAACTAATTATAAGGCAATTTTGATAGAGCTCTTTACTCCAGTGTTAGGGCTATGAAACTACAGTGCATAACCAACTATGGTGCATATATGTCATGTGTGAGATAGTATATATAAAAAGCTCATTATTTCTAGCACCATAGGTGATAAAAATTAGGATGCTGATGTCCAAAAACTAGGTACAGAGAATATATATTTACCTCCATTTTAGAACAATTACATTAATACTTACACTTTCAGACATGACATGAAAACACATTGTATAAAACTTACCACTATAAATGCAGATTCACAGGAAAACAACCTCCATAAAACCAAGGCATAAAAAAATAATAGCACGCCACAAATGCCTAATTAAAAAGGTACTCCACCTCTTTGGAAGAAACACATTTTATTTGCCCTCATTAGGGTGACCTAACAACTGACCTGTGTGTGTGTCACTCTGCCACTCCTGAAGGATGTAATCAGCCTAACTCATGAAAATAAAATGTGAGGAATTGTGTTTTATCTTTCTCTCCAAACTATAGCTCCCTACCTGTATGGGTACCTAAATAAGTGAACATGCATACATAGAAGCATAGAGACAATCTTGTCAAGACAGGCTCAATATATGAACCAAGTTCAGCACTCCAGATATGAACAGCCAGGGCCGGTGCTATCATTTAGGCAAACTAGGCGGTTGCCTAGGGCACCAAGATTTGGGGCGCCAAAAAGCAGTGCCCCCAATTTTTTTTACAGCGTTCCTACGCCCCCTCCCCAAGCGCGCGGTTGCCGCTCCACTTCTCCCGTCTCCCAGGCTTGCAGCGCCAATCTGCTTTTTGGCACCGCAAGCCTGGGAGGGGAGGAGAATTAGAGCGGGGGGCGGCGTGCTCGGGGAGGAGGCGGAGCAGAGGTGAGCTAGGGTGGGGAGCTGCCGCACGGCTCCCGGGGGGGAGAGCTGCCGCGGGGGGGGGGGGGCGCCTCAGGGCGGGGCAGGGAGCTGCCGCAGGGCTGGGGGGGGGCAAGGTGGAAGTTTCACCTAGGGCGCGAAACTTCCTTGCACCGGCCCTGTGAACAGCCCTTAAACTTTGGGGAATTTCAGATCTAGATCTGAACTGTGTATTTCCAGCTGATCTCTACTAATAATTGTTTGATGTTATTCAACAGTGCCGCACTATGGCTACTTGAGAAATCTGGGACAAACCACAGCTTAGGAGCTGTGTCTACATGTAGTGACAAATGTGAAACATTGTGCAACATTGCTTCAGTATGCAGTCTTGAAGACTCTCTCAATCTCAAAGATGTTACATACCAAGCTTCCTCTGAAATGGTGTAGCAGCCAATGCACAGAATCATGAGGTGCATCAGAGTTTTGAAGGTGTCATTTGCTGTGGCTTAGTAAGAAACTATGGTTCCTACTGCAGTTTTGAGGTAGGCAAAAAGGAGAGTTGTACCTCAGCACTGGAGCTGGTCCAAAAATTTTTTTCAGAACGTTTGATTGAAAAAAATGATAAACAATTAAAGCTTACACAAAAATTCAACATTTTAAAATATTTTTGTTGAAATCAGAATTTTGGGACTATTTATTGTTTATCTTTCCCTCTTTAAAAGTTTTAAAAAGTTAGAGAGGCAAAAGGAAAATTGAAGTAAAACACCACAACCAACTCCTTCTGTTCCACCCTCCCCTCCACTAGAAATCATTCAGTCTATTTCATTCACTGGGAAAATGGAATACACGTATATCAAAACACCAAATCAAAAAATTGTAGGTCATCAATTATTAAATTTCAGAAACATTGTTCCATTTCAAAATGCAGAATGAAAGGGACTTTGAAATTTCAAAAGGGTTTTAGTTTTTTGCAAAATATATATATGTATTTAAACCAACTCCTCTGAGCAACCCAAAAGATAAGAAAAGGGAAGGGATTTACACGGGAGGGGGGGGAGAGCAGAATGCAGGAGTTACTGAGACAATGAAAATTTTAGTTTGAACTAAAAAGATCCTTTAAATAGAAAATATGACATCAAGTGGGGACATCCAGCCTCAGTGTGCGATGCTGAGCATTTTATTTCACCAAGTCATTTTCTTCCCCAGTCCACAGGGAAATATAATTTTTCACAATAACTGTCAACTCCAGTCAACATACAGTGGATGCATCATTTTTTCATTACAGGATTAGCAATGTGCAGCTAATGCTATTATTTTCTTCATTAACTTTGAAGGATAGATATTTCTTTTTCTTACCAAAAGAAGTTCACCAAATAAACTTCAATCTCAAGGGCCAAGATCATGGTCTACTATGTGTGCGTGGGTGGGAACTGTCCTGAAGTATCACTCCTATATTCCAATTTCTCACTATTGTTTTTGGCTTGCTAGCCCACTTTTTAAAAAAAAAATCACAGGATAGCAGGCAGGAGCCATGACACAAAAGCACTTTCTTCTAGAAATGCACAGACCCATGTACTGGCTGACAAGCTGGCAGTAGGTATCTTTCATCCAGTACATCTCTATACATTAGACAAAAAATGCCTGGGGTGCTCCAGTAATGAATACATCTCCTTTCCCTCTACTCTGTAAAAGGAACTATAATGATTACTGTGCTACAGAGGCTAAAAAGGAACAGGCAAAATTTGCCAGGGAAAAAAAATGTGCTGCTCAAATCACAGAGAAGATGAGGAAAGATAAAGTACTCAATTTCAGCTGTGTTATCTGAGTTTGAACATACTATACCTCTCCTACCCTAAACAAGGGGAAAAAACACAAGTGCCAGTAGCCAATCTCTACTTTTCTAAAGTAGACCACGCTCCTTTAAAGGGAAAAGTATGTCAACACATTGACATTTTTTGTTTTTGTTTTTTAAAGAAAGAAAGGAAATGAGACCAGGATACATCAATATCATGATGGATTCTAAACTTATTTACATGATGATACTAAGCTTATTTACAGAGGAACTTGATCTGAGATTGGTCCTTAAATTGTGATCTGGAAATAGGCCAAGAGATGAGATTTGGATCCAAAATCATATCTGAATGGAAACCGCCCCAAAGAATGGGGGATAAATGCATTCAGGGCTCTATTGTGAACTGGCTAATGTAGTCACAGAGGAGACTAAGCACTATAAGGCACTTCCTTATTTCCCTGCATGTACTACCCACACCATGGGTCGCTAGTGCATGGGGAGAGCAGCTGCTAATGGACTGCTACTTGGCCTCCCATGTAGACAGGCTGGGGAGTGAGCAGAGCCTTGACTCTGCCCCCCACAAAGGCTGGCCAGCACAACTAAATCAGTATGTAGGAGGAAATAAGGCTCCAGGAACCAGGGCCGGCTCTAGGTTTTTTGCTGCCCCAAGCAAAAAAATTTTTGGCTGCCCCCCGCCCCCCCCAGCCCACCAGTGTCCCCCCCACCTGCACCCCCTGCCGCCCCAGCACCTGGCTCTCTCTTCCCCCCCTGCACCCCTTGCCACCCCAGCACTGGGCTCCCCCCCAAACGTGGGATCCGCTACCAGCACACGGTGGCCAAGCCCTGGCCCAGCCGTGACTCTGTCCCCATGCGGGTGGAGCTGCTGGGCGGCGCGGAGTGGGAGTACTTCCAGGTGGCAGTGCGGCTGCGGGGCGGCGCGGAGAACACAGCCCCCTCCCTGGGCTTCGCGGCGCTGCTGGTGGCCAAGGTGGATCAGTTTGTGCTCACCGCCCTCACCCCTGACATGCTGGCAGCCGAGGACCTGGAGAGCCCCCCGGACCTGCTGCTCTTCAGCCTCACCGTGCCCTGGCCCAGCCCCGGCGGGCGGGAAGGCGAGGATCTCCGGCTGCAGGGCTACCTGCTCAGCACCGACGAGCCCAGCCGGCCGCTCACCTCTTCACACACCCCGGGAGCCCCTCTCGCCGCCGCCGCAGCCCGGGCTTGGCTCCAGGGGACGCCACTTCCCTCCCTCCCTGGCTCCTCACACACTCTGGGCAGCGCTGCCCAGAGAATTCAGGGGGCCTGGGGCAAAGCAATTTCGGGGGCCCCTTCCATAAAAAAAAGTTGCAATACTAGAGTAACATGTATTTGGAAATGTAAAAAATAACTAGTGGAATAGATTCAAAAATTAATTTGTAATAATTTGAAAATACACTAAATACATTATTTAAAAACATTAAATGCTTTAATGGTATGTATACATTTGCAATTACATAATGGGCTGTTCCTGGGTGATGGTTGGTGCCAATGGGCTGTCGCTGCCTGGGGGTGGTGCTGCTGTTGCCCAGGGCTGGGTGGTGAGCTGGGCTCTGGGTTGGGGGGAGGCTCACAGGGGCTGGGCCTGGGGCTGTGGGGAGATGGGGTCGGGGGGTGTCCAGCTCAGAGGGGCTGGGCTCGGAGCTGGGGGTCAGGGTTGTGGGGGATGTAGTCGGGGGGTGCCCAGCTTAGAGGGGCTGGGCTCGGAGCTGGGGGTCAGGGCTGTGGGGGATTGGGTCGGGGGCGCCTGGCTCAGAGGGGCTGGGCTCGGAGCTGGGGGTCAGGGTTGTGGGGGAATGGGGTCGGGGGTGCCCTGGTCCCTTACCATGCCGCTTACATCGCTGCAGCCGCCTGGTGTCTCCAGCGGGGCCTGAGTTCCCGCCGCAGGGCCGCAGCTTGCAGCCCCGCCCCCTTACCGGCTGAGATGCCGGGGGATGGGGGAAGACGGAGGCAGGGGGAGCCTTGGACATACCCAGGGCCTGGGGCAAATTGCCCCACTTGCCCCCCCCCCCCCGGGCGGCCCTGACTCTGGGAGCCCCTCTCGCCTCCACCGCAGGCCCAGGCTGCAGCGGTGGCTAGAGGGGCTCCCGGAGTGTGTGAGGAGCGGCGGGGGGGAAGGGAAGGGAAGGGAAGACTCGGCGCGGCAGTAGGACCCCATCTCCCTCCCTGCATCCCGGGCTCCGCTTCCCTTCCCCCCCCCCCCCCCCCCGCTCCTCACACACTCCGGGAGCCCCTCTAGCCACCGCCGCAGCTGCGAGAGGGGCTCGGGAGGGGGGGGGGAGGGAAGCAGCGCCCGGGATGCAGGGAGGGAGATAGGGTCCTGCTGCCGCGCCGAGTCTCCCCAGGGCAGCGCTGTACAGGGCGCCGCCGGGCTGGGCAGGGGGCGTGGATCCCAGCTCGCGCTGGCAGGGCGAGTGGCTGGGCCAGGGCCGGCTCCCCGCAATGTCGCCCCAAGCAAAAAAATAAAAAATAAAAATAAAAAAGGGGGGCCGGAGTGCCGCCTCTTAGAAAGTGCCGCCCCAAGCACGTGCTTGGAGGGCTGGTGCCTAGAGCCGGCCCTGCCAGGAACAGCAGTGGCACAGTTTACTTCCCCCATGGAGCATGGGGAAGCATGGACCTAATTGTGACTAAGCCCAAACTTGATCAATAACTTGCATGTAGGGCAACGCAAATGTACATTGCCTCTTATTCAGGGCAATTTGCAAAGTGTGATGATGTTCAGTGATCACTCAGTACTTCAGGTGCTTGCAAGAGCTCAACTTTATTCTGTGTCCAGTTCCAAGTGGCTTTCATAACAAAAGCTCTGCAGTGTCCCACCCAGACTCTGCCCAGGGCTGACAATACTACACAGGGTGCCAACCGAGTCCACAGGATTCTGGTTTGTCCCGTTATTGAGCTAGGCCAGGGCCCGATCTACATGCAAACTGCCTCAAAGTTCGGCAACTGGGGTTGGATCTTATGAGAGAGTTATGTGAATCTGTCACTACTTGAATTTGCCACATTTGACACCACATGACTATTCCTTCCCCTATTCATAATCAGTTTTGACTTTGCTGTATCTAACACACCCAATGACAAAGGAATGATAATACCCACATAGCACTTTCTTCACTTCTTTCTGAACCAATCTCACCAATTAATCTTAACTCAAGTCAAAACGTGCAATAAACAGCAATCATATCTGCAGATAGGATATTATGTATCCCATACACTCAGCTGGATGGGTTGTTCCATTGTATATATTTATGGAGCTGAGTGAAACCCTTAGGGTAAGAGTGAACAAAGAATAGACTGTATTTTTGTCTAAAGCATCTGGGTGTAAGCCTTATTTTGCCAGCAACCATGGTGTTTATGGGCATGTTTTACTGGAAACCTGCTGCTTCTCACAATGTTTCCTGAGTGACTGTCTTAGTAAAACTGCATCTGGAAATGACAAGCACACAGCTGTAAATCTGAAAAGCAGTGTGCAGCCCTAATAGCTAGCAGCCACAGGATGGCTACCCTGCAGAATGTTGAAAAGATTTACAGAGACAAAGGCATCACAATGAATACAGTTCTGAGCATTCCATGATCATGTTACACCCCTTCCTTTGAAAGGTTCCTTGTGGCCTTACAACGGGATATCATTGCTATTTCAGTACAAGGCTAATGCTGTGGGAAGATAAGCAATAGACAGGTAGGACGTGCAAAACTTGCACAAGCACAGGCTTGCTCAGAGGTGCAGTTTTGATTAGCCTAAAATAGGACTTGCAGGAGAGTTGAGATCATGCCATGAGCTAATGCAGATTGGCTGACATTGCTCCAGGAATCACCATTTTGTACAACATAGGTTGTGTTTTGAGAGAAGGTGGGAAGAATGCGACTGCAGGTAGGTCAGATTTTTCATAAGATTCCAAATAAGGTTCTGCTGGAGGATGGGTGGGTATTTTGCATCTCAGGCCCCAACATGAACTAAAGTAGACATGCAGCAGCAAGATCAGGTGGAGCCCTTCGTGTCTCCCTACTTTAAAAAACAATGGATAAGCAAGCTGTGCCCCATGCCAGTTGTGGGATATAACATAGGGAGAATGTTTGCCAGTACTACTCAAAAGAAGTTTGGGGAAGTGCACTGGCCACCGACTTCAGAGGGATGTGTTGTGTGCAGTAGTGCCAACCCCAAATGTTCAAAATCATGAGTCAGGCTCACCAAAAATCATGAGATTGGCTTTAAAATCATGAGATTATGTAAAAATAATAGATTTGGTGTTCTTTTTATTTGCCTTCTGCTTTTTGAGCCTTTAGGGCAAACTGGGGTCACATTTTGAAGCTTTTTCCACAGCCACAAGTGCTAGAAACTTACTTTTTCTTCAAGAATGAAGGCTGAAATCATGACTCCAGGAGCTGGGGCTTCAAGGAAAACAATAATTATGAGACTCATGACAAAATCAACTCTGTCTGTGTGTGTGTGTGTGTGTGTGTGTGTGTGTGTGTGTGTGTGTGTGTGTGTGTGTGTGTGTGTAAGTTATTGAGACTTCTCCAGACAACCTGTTGAGGGGAGGGAGAGGTAATTCTAGATGGGAGTATGTGGTCCCAAGTCTTACTCCAATAGTTTGTCTGGGTGACAGGGAATGCCAGGGATCTTCTGCTTCACCCCACTAAAATAAAGATAAAAAAAATGTTGTTTTGCATAGGCCCAAACCAAATCCAACCAACACATTTTTTTCTAAGTTTTGCTTTTAGCTGCAAACTCAAACCTGAAGCTAAACTTAAAGGCAGCTGAACTCAGAATCCCTCTTGGAGCCAAAATATCAGTTGTTTCACACAGTTTCAGTCACAGAAACACATCAAAATGTTTGACTAATTCAGACAAGCATCCAGTCAGGAGCTGGACTCTGAATATTTGAGGTGAATGTATTGTTCCTTTATATGTTGGCCTGAACTCTCTGCCCTATGTCCCCACCCACGTACATCTCTCTCTCTTTCTTTCCTGTCAGTATTTTTTTTTTCATTTTATAGTGACCCAAAACTCCTAATCTAGCAATTAACGGTGGGAAGCAAGCATGATGGGAAAAGGAAAAAGAGAGCTACCATGCTTCCAAGATGAAGCCATTGACTCAGTTCATATGTGATGTTCTGAGGACAAGCTGGGTCAGAATGTGTGTAGGAGAGTACGCTCACCCTCTCCTGGCTGGGTAGGGCATAGCAGGCTCTTTCCCCATCTATCATCCCCGGCTGACAGCTAATCTGGATCTGTAGTGGTCTGTCTTCCCATAACTCAGCCCTCTGGCCAGGTAACAATCGAGTCCCACCACTTACAGGGTAATAAAATCCAAGAAATAAGTCCAAAGTCCTTACAGTCCCTTGTCTCAGGGCTTTCGAGTGTCCTCATCCCCTTATTTTGGGGCGGGAGGGGAGCAGGGGGCTTCTCACCACCTTCTCAGGGTAATCCAGGCCCATTCTCCAATTTGCATTACAGCCCAGCCCTGTAGCAAGCAGTCGAGATCTGTCTATTCAGATCGTCTCTTACCTTGCTGGGCTTCTTCCCATCACACAGCCTTTTGCCAGGCCATATCTTCACAAACTCACTCCTCCATTCAAGGCCAGGACTCTTAGGGCTCTCCCCTGGAATCTCCCAATAAATCTCAAACCAAAACTACAACTTAACCCAAGTTCTGCCTTCCTCAGGCTTGACCTGTCATCACACTTGAATTTCCCTTATATAGTTCCTCAATTAAATGACTCCCAGGGCTCATCTGCTCTACCTCAGAGGTTGTTTTGTATCAGTCATGGCCTCTTTCCAGACTTCCCTGTTCCAGAAAGGATCCCAGGACCCAACTCTCCCTCTGGGATTCCTCCTTGGCCTCTTGGTCTTCCAACGCTAACCCAACAGAGTGATAGCAGAGTTCCTCCCCATAGCTCCCTTCTGCTCCAAAATTTCCTCTCTTTAAATATCACCCCGCCAGCTCTTCTTGCAGCTGAGACTCATCTTTAATGACACCTAGCTCACCCTCCAGATACAGCCAAGTAGCAAAATTGGCCCCTTGGGCTCACATTAACCGTTTCAGAGACAGTGTGGGGTACATACCTGATCACAAAGCATAAAAGTGGGAGAACTGTGTGAAGATCAAAAAGTGTGGAGGTACAGGGAGAAAGGGTAATAAGAGTCTTCAGGGCTCCTAAATATCTTAAGCATGTAAACAAAGCAGGGCCAGTGCAAGCTGAATCAAACACCCAAATCGAATTCAGGTTACAGATTCTTCTGAATTAAGGGTCTGATCCTGTGCCCATCCAAGTTTTCTCATAAACTCCCATTGATTTCAGTTGTGCAGGATCAAGCCCTATCAGACTAAACTGGATTCCAAAGATCTGTCAGACACAAGCCAAGACATGATAGCAACACTTAATTCCCTGACTGAATTTGGGAGTTTACCTGAAATTAATTACAAGTTACTTTGGCAGAGGGCTTTTTCTAACAATCCTTCCATCTTTAATGACATCTAGCTCACCCTCCAGATACAGCCAGGTAGCAAAATTGGCCCCTCAGGCTCACATTAACCCTTTCAGAGACTGTGTACATACCCCATCACAAAGCATAAAAGTGGGAGAACTGTGTGAAGATCAAAAATCAATGGACTAAAACCAAATCAGGTGCCAGCACCATCATATCTAGATATGTGGTTGTGGAGAGAGGAAGCAGCAGTGGTTGAGTGGTTAAAAAAAAAAGTAAAAACTATCCTACACTAATGAGCAGTGGGTAAACTCAGCTTACCCAAGCTTATCCACAACTATACTACTGGGAAGCAGAGGGGACTTGAGATAGGATCCTTGGGATGCAGTTCCTGCAGTCACAGAGAGAGGGAGATAGCAGCAAGTCAGGACCAGAGCAGCAGGTAGTTCTACAATATACAGCTGATTGGCAGATGGCCAAGCAGCCGCAGGGCAGCCTAAGGAATGGCTGGATTTCATCACTTGGAAAGAAGTTCAAGCACTGAGGAAGGGGAGAAAGACAAGCATCCCTCTGGGGGAAGGGCCAGCAGAGAGAGAAGCCGGAATAGAGGCCCTATGATTTTGGTGGATCTGGGCCCCATTCAGCTTTAATCCACCACTGAGAGCAAACACAAAGAAGTGATGTCACAACCACAGCTACTACTAGTTCAGCCGTTGAAATAAGGCCCTATAGCTCCCTCATTACTCAGTGGTGCAGGCTCCAGCACTGCGCTGACTTTTCCAGTTGAGGCAATCTAAAGCACTACTGTGACATGCTGCCAAAGGGAGGTGTGATTTTCCTGTGCTTTTTCCTCAGAGATTCTTCAGGAAGTGGAGGAAAAGCTAAGGGAAGACAAAACTAGGACAGCAGGGATCCCACAAGGGAGCCTTTGCAACACAGTGCTGCAGATGGGCTGGCCTCAGTTACAAAGTATATAGGGGAGACTGAGAGAAATGGGGCTCCTGAGAACTTCAGTGAGGTAAGAGAGTCAAGTCTGGGTTTGCACTGCTTGTTTGTCCATCTTTTATAAAGCCATCCTAGAGGCACCTGATCTCTAGGCCCCAAAGGAAACCAAGTTTGGTTCTTTCTCCCTAGCTTTGGCCTGACCTAAGTGTAGATCTTAATGCAGAACCTGTGCTCTAGGAAATGGGATGTGTCAGCACTTTTGTGTGTCTTTCCCATCACTCATCCTCCCTCAAGTGCAGGCATACCAGGATACCTAGCTCCACTATATAGGACTAAACCTAGTAATGCACTTCTTACTGGTGAGGTGCAAGTTAAAGTGAAGACCTGCCTTTGTGTTTTTCCCTACTACTTTACATTGCTCTGAGTCTCAGATAAATAAGGATGTTAAGGCTTACTCACTCAGGTGGTTTGAAGATTAAATTAATTGCTATTAGCTCAGCTCTTTGAAGATTTACCCAAAATGTTAAGTATTATTGGATGGATGTGGAAGTCTTGCTTTTGTCTATTTGAATATCCATCTATGCATGTACCATGTTCTTTCTGCATAGTATTAGGACCAAGATTATGACTGTTAGTCTCAGTACACAGCCCCAGCATAAAGCACTAAAAAGACAACCAATGAACTACTTTGAATATCTACTGTGGTCTTTGCAATTAAAAGTGGGATTTTCAAAAGCACTCTAGGCAAGGTGGAAGGAGAGCATCCTCAAATTTTACTGATACATTTGCACGTTTGTTTTTAACTGCACACTTCATTTTGGTTTCAAAAAGTTACTCTAATCTGTCTGTCACATTTTATTTTAAAATGACGTGCTAATCTTTCAAATGGGAATCTTCAGATTCAACTTTCAGTTATAGTATTTTAAATTTGGAGGAATTCCACCAAAGTTTCTGGCTGTCACTCTAGATTGAGGGTCCTGTGGCACCTTTAAGACTAACAGAAGTATTGGGAGCATAAGCTTTCGTGGGTAAGAACCTCACTTCTTCAGATGCAAGAAGTGAGGTTCTTACCCACGAAAGCTTATGCTCCCAATACTTCTGTTAGTCTTAAAGGTGCCACAGGACCCTCTGTTGCTTTTTACAGATTCAGACTAACACGGCTACCCCTCTGATACTCTAGATTGAAACCATTGTGATGGAGAGCAAGATTTGGCCTGAATCATTTTAAATGCCCTCTAGTGGTAGTTCCAATTATACTATTTATTCATATAGGAAATTGCTTCATTACTGGACTACATTACTTGGAATCTTTAACAGGAAGTTAGTTGCATCTGTCTTTGGAAGGGAAAAAAGCGTAAGGAACTGTTCACAGCAGCATCTCTGTCTTTCCTTATTGAAATAAATAAATTATAGTAAATTCCACATTTGAACATTGTATTTACTCACAACTTCAAACATTTCTTCACAATTAGCACTAGTTACTACACTTGTTGCCAAAGAACAAAGTCAGGAGGACCATATACCAAAGAGACTGACCACTCAACTGGTTAAATTGGCATAGCTCCACTGAAGTAAATTGACCTAGCTCCATTGGCATTAGCTGAAGAGCAAACCTAGCTCTCTTACCTCTAGTGTCCATCTCTACAACTCAGGACTGAGGCACATTGGTGGATTGCTATGGAAAAAGCTGCCAATGCATGTGCTATACCAGCTATATGGATAAACAGAGTCCTTCATTCTCCAGAGCTCTAAATCCAATAACTTTCACCAACACTAAATTCCTATTAAAGTTTTTTTTTCAGGTTTTCTTCCTTCCTTTATTCTTTTTCAAAATAAATACACAAATGGTGCAATCTATACCTATAATAGGAAATAGTACTCAATAGTCCAATGATGAGATAGCTACAGTATAGGATAAAAAGAAAAACAAGACAATAAAATAAGAATGAGTAAACCCAATGGAATTTTGAGAGAGACAAAATGGTGGGAGCTTTGTGCCAGAAGAAATAATGTAAAAATAAACAGTTAGCTTCAGATTAAACTTCAGTCTTTTAAAAAAGCGTTATTCCTGCTAGTCAGCTATCAGATTCCAGCCAGTCCTCTTCACTGAGAGCCCCTAGGAGATTATTAAATGTAATAATGAAACTGGTGAAGAAGATATCCCCACAGTCCGGCCTCTGCCAAGCAACTGTCCATTCTCCTGAGTGACCCATAGATTAAAAGGTCTTTTACCCTTACATTTTACATCCAGTTTTTCTGAAATGATGCTGACAGTTAGATGCCTTTGTAGTGTCTGAAATGCATGGCACATTATTCTGAAGATTTCAGTGTTTCTCAAGAGCATTTCTGCAAGGGAAAGGAATTCTTCAAAATGTTCTGAGTGTGTTCAGTCCTTGATCTTATGCATAGAGTGTGTTTGGAGTGCTTACCTGAATAGAAGGTGCTTATCATAAGTATCTATTTTAAACACAGAGTCTTGAGAGCATAACACAAATTATAATAGACATTCAAGAGACACTTTTGCAGAGGCAGACTCATATTAGATAAGAGAACGCCTTTATTGAATAAAACATATTGTATTATGCATAATCATCTTCAGAATTAAGCCTGGCCAAACTGATCACTTTCAAAAAGGAATGGATTCTCTAGACTGAGCTCCTCAAAGGAGGGATTGTGCCTTCTTCCACATTTGTAGGAGCTAAACAGCAATAACAATTTCCTTGTCCCATTGGAAAAGGTGGTTACAAGAGGCATACATGACACTTGCCTTCCAAATATGTGACAACAAAGGTACAGCATGAGAAGCAGAACCAAAAATAACACTGAAGGAAGCATAAAAGGGTCTAATGTGAATTTCTACAACACGCCTAACATTTTCTAAGACCTTCGTTTCACAATAGGGTGTTTGTGATGGGTACAATGATAAAGAGTGGAATAACTGAGGATTTGTGTTCAACAGAAGTAAGTTTTGGTTTAAGATAAGTAATATATGGAGACAGACTCTGTATGTCACCACTGCTTTGCTTTGAAAATGTGCCTGTGAGATCATTTAAAAGTAATCCTTTGGAGAAAGAATGACCAGCTGATGACATATAGGCCACTTTCAATCAAAGACCCTATTTGCAATGCATACACAGTATGACAGAGTTAAATTTCCCAACTCATGTGTGACATTAAATGCTTCCATATTGCACAAAGTGTATTGTGAGGCAGTATGATGCATGGGTTACAACGCCAGACTGAGGATATGTCTACACTACGAAATTAGGTCAAATTTATAAAAAATTTATTTTTTAGAAATCAATTTTATACAGTCGATTGTGTGTGTCCCCACTTAAGACCATTAAGACCATTAACTCGGCGGAGTGCGTCCACAGTACCGAGGCTAGTGTCGACTTCCGGAGCATTGCACTGTGGGTAGCTATCCCACAGTTCCCGCAGTCTCCGCAGCCCATTGGAATTCTGGGTTGAGATCCCAATGCCTGATGGGTCAAAGACATTGTCGCGGGTGGTTCTGGGTACATGTCGTCAGCCCCCCCCCCTCCTTTCCTCTCTCCCTCCATGAAAGCAATGGCAGGCAATCGTTTCGAGCCTTTTTTCCTGGGTTACCCGTGCAGACGACATACCACGGCAAGCCTAGAGCCCACTCAGCTCACTGTCACCGTACGTCTCCTGGGTGCTGGCAGACGTGGTACTGCATTGCTACACAGCAGCAGCTCATTGCCTTTTGGCAGCAGACAGTGCATTATGATTGGTAGCCATCATCGTGGTCGTCTCCTGGGTGCTCTTTTAGCCGACCTCGGTGAGGTCGGTCAGGGGCACCTGGGCAGACATGGGTGCTCCTGGCAGACCTCGGTGAGGTCTGTCAGGGGCGCCTGGACATAAATGGGAGTGACTCCAGGTCATTCTCTTTTTAAGTTTCGTCTCATGGAGATTCAGTCCTGCCTGCAGTCATACTGCACCGTCTTCTGGCGAGCAGCCAGGAGACGACAATGGCTAGCAGTCGTACTGCACCATCTGCTGCCAGCCTAACATGTATAAGAGAGATGGAGTGGATCAAAACAAGAAAGAGACCAGATTTGTTTTGTATTCATTTGCTCCCCCCTCCCTCCTTCCATGAATAGTGGGGGGAGGGATAGCTCAGTGGTTTGAGCATTGGCCTGCTAAACCCAGGGTTTCAAGCTCAATCCTTGAGGGGCCGTTGTGTGTGTTTCTCCTTGTTGCAACTCCCCCCCCCCCCTTTGTTGATTTTAATTCCCTGTAAGCCATGTCATCAGTCGCCCCTCCCTCCGTGAGAGCAACGGCAGACAATCGTTTCGCGCCTTTTTTCAGCGCAGACGCCATAGCACGGCAAGCATCAAGCCCGCTCAGATCACTGCAGCAATTATGAGCACTGTAAACACCACGCGCATTATCCTGCAGTATATGCAGAACCAGAACCTGCAAAAGCAAAACCAGGCGAGGAGGCGACGGCAGCGTGGTGACGAGAGTGATGAGGACATGGACACAGACTTCTCTCAAAGTACGGGGCCCGGCAATGTCGACATCATGGTGTTAATGGGGCAGGTTCATGCCGTGGAACGCCGATTCTGGGCCCAGGAAACAAGCACAGACTGGTGGGACCGCATAGTGTTGCAGGTGTGGGACGATTCCCAGTGGCTGCGAAACTTTCGCATGCGTAAGGGCACTTTCATGGAACTTTGTGACTTGCTTTCCCCTGCCCTGAAGCGCAAGAATACCAAGATGAGAGCAGCCCTCACAGTTCACAAGTGAGTGGCGATAGCCCTCTGGAACCTTGCAACGCCAGACAGCTACCGGTCAGTCGGGCATCAATTTGGAGTGGGCAAATCTACAGTGGGGGCTGCTGTGATCCAAGTAGCCAATGCAATCAAAGAGCTGCTGATATCAAGGGTAGTGACTCTGGGAAATGTGCAGGCCATAGTGGATGGCTTTGCTGCAATGGGATTTCCTAACTGTGATGGGGCGATAGACGGAACCCATATCCCTATCTTGGCACCGGAGCACCAAGGCAGCCAGTACATAAACCGAAAAGGGTACTTTTCAATGGTGCTGCAAGCACTGGTGGATCACAAGGGATGTTTCACCAACATCAACTTGGGATGGCTGGGAAAGGTACATGACGCTCGCATCTTCAGGAACTCTGGTCTGTTTCAACAGCTGCAGTAAGGGATTTTCTTCACAGACCAGAAAATAACCGTTGGGGATGTTGAAATGCCTATAGTTATCCTTGGGGACCCAGCCTACCCCTTAATGCCATGGCTCATGAAGCCATACACAGGCAGCCTGGACAGTAGTCAGGAGCTGTTCAACTATAGGCTGAGCAGGTGCAGAATGGTGGTAGAATGTGCATTTGGATGTTTAAAAGCATGCTGGCGGAGTTACTGACTAGGATAGACCTCAGCAAAACCAATATTCCCATTGTTATTACTGCTTGCTGTGCACTCCACAATATCTGTGAGAGTAAGGGGGAGACATTTATGGCAGGGTGGGAGGTTGAGGCAAATCGCCTGGCCGCTGATTACATGCAGCCAGACACTAGGGCAGTTAGCAGAGTACAGGAGGGCGCGGTGCGCATCAGAGAAGCTTTGAAAACCAGTTTCATGACTGGCCAGGCTACGGTGTGAAAGTTCTGTTTGTTTCTCCTTGATGAACACCCCCCTTGGTTCACTTTACTTCCCTGTAAGCCAACTGTCCTCCCCTCCCCCCTTTGATCACTGATTGCAGAGGCAATAAAGTCATGGTTGTTTCAAATTCATGCATTCTTTATTACTTTATCACACAAATAGGGGGATAACTGCCAAGGTAGCCCGGGAGGGGTGGAGGAGCAGGGAAGCACCGAGTGGGGTGGGGGAGGAGGGAAAGACAAGGCCACACTGCACTTTAAAACTTATTGAATGCCAGCTTTCTGTTGCTTGGGCAGTCCTCTGGGGTGGAGTGGTTGGGTTCCAGGAGGCCCCGCCACCGCGTTCTTGGGCGTCTGGGTGAGGAGGCTATGGAACTTGGGGAGGAGGGCAGTTAGTTACACAGGGGCTGTAGCAGTGGTCTGTGCTCATGCTGCCTTTCCTGAACCTCAGCCATACGCTGGAGCATATTAGTTTGTTCCTCCAGTAGCCTCACCATTGCCTCTTGCCTTCTGTCAGCAAGCTGACGCCATCTATCATCTTCAGCCCGCCACTTATTATCTTCATCCCGCCACCTGTCCTCGCGTTCATATTGTGCTTTCCTGGACTCTGACATTGTCTGCCTCCATGCATTCTGCTGTGCTCTTTCAGTGTGGGAGGACTGCATGAGCTCAGAGAAGTGCGCTTTTTCGCCTTCTAATCTTCGCTAGCCTCTGGGAAGGAGAAGATAGTGTTGAAACATTTGCAGCTGGTGGAGGGAAAAAAAGGGAGAGTGGTAGTTAAAAAGACACATTTTAGAGAACAGTGGGTAGACTCTTTCATGGTAAACCTTGCTGTTAACATTACATAGCACATGTGCTTTCGATACAAGGTCGCATTTTGCCTCTCATTGAGGGTATGCAGGTTTGGTGTGAGAGTTCACTCATGCAGGGCCGGGCAACAGAATTTGGCTTGCAGGCAGCCATGGTAAGACACAGTCTTTTGGCTTCTTTAACCTTCATAACATGTGGGAATGGTTTCAAACAGCAGCATCCTCATTTCCCATACCAAGCAGCTGTTGGGTTGGCCAGTTAAAATGGGTTGGCAATTTAAAAGGAGGGGCTGCGATTTTTGGGTTAACATGCAGCACAAACCCAACTAACCCGCACACCCCCTCCCCCCCCACACACACCCAATTCTCTGGGATGATCACTTCACCCCTCCCCCCACCGCATGGCTAACAGCAGGGAACATTTCTGTTCAGCCACAGGCAAACAGCCCAGCAGGAACAGCCACCTCTGAATGTCCCCTTAATAAAATTTCCCTATTTCAACCAGGTGACCATGAATGATATCACTCTCCTGAGGATAACACAGAGAGATAAAGAACGGATGTTGTTTGAATGCCAGCAATCACCAGGACCATACGCTGTGTTATGCACTGATTCCAGACTACATGCTACTGGCCTGGCGTGGTAAAGTGTCCTACCATGGAGGATGGAATAAGGCTGCCCTCCCCAGAAACCTTTTGCAAAGGCTTTGAGAGTACATCCAGGAGAGCTTTATGGAGATGTCCCTCGAGGATTTCTGCTCCATCCCCAGACACGTTAACAGACTTTTCCAGTAGCTGTACTGGCCACGAATGCCAGGGCAAATTAATAATTAAACACGCTTGCTTTTAAACCATGTATAATATTTACAAAGGTACACTCACCAGCGGTCCCTTCTCTGCCTGGCGGGTCCGGGAGGCAGCCTTGAGTGGGTTCGGGGGGTACTGGCTCCAGGTCCAGGGTGAGAAACAGTTCCTGGCTGTCGGGAAAACGGTTTCTCCACTTGCTTGCTGTGAGCTATCGTCAACCTCCTCATCATCATCTTCCTCGTCCCCAAAACCCCCATCCCTGTTGCGTGCTACTCCATTGACGGAGTCAAAGCACAGGGTTGGGGTAGTGGTGGCTGCACCTCCTAGAATGGCATGCAGCTCATCATAGAAGCGGCATGTCTGGGGCACTGACCTGGAGCAGCCATTTGCCTCTCTGTTTTTTTGGTAGGCTTGCCTCAGCTCCTTAAGTTTCACGCGGCACTGCTGCGGGTCCCTGTTATAGCCTCTGTCCTTCATGCACTTGGAGATTTTTTCAAATGTTTGGGCATTTCATGTTTTGGAATGGAGTTCTGATAGCACGGATTCATCTCCTCATACAGCAATCAGATCCTGTACCTCCCGTTCGGTCCATGCTGGAGCTCTTTTGTGATTCTGGGATTCCATCATGGTCACCTCTGCTGATGAGATCTGCACTCACCTGCAGATTGCCACGCTGGCCAAACAGGAAATGAGATTCAAAAGTTTGCGGGCCTTTTCTTGTCTACCTGGCCAGTGCATCTGAGTTTAATGAGCTGTCCAGAGTGGTCACAATGGAGCACTCTGGGATAGCTCCCGGAGGCCAATACCGTCGAATTGCAACCACACTACCCCAAATTAGACCCGGCAAGGTCAATTTCAATGCTAATCCCTTTGTCGGGGGAGGAGTACAGAAATCAATTTTAAGAGCCCTTTAAGTTGGAAAAAACGGCTTCATCGTATGGACGGGTGCAGGGTTAAATCCATGTAACTCTGCTAAATTTGACCTAAACTCGTAGTGCAGACCAGGGCTGAGTCAGGTTATGTTCCTGGATCTGCTGTTGGCTTCCAGTGTGCTTTTGGCCATGTCACTGACCTCCTCTGCACCTGAGTTTCCTCAACCTTATCATGGGAACAAGAATATTGCCCTACCTTTGAGATTAATGAATGAAAAGTTCCAAGTATATTTGATTCATGAACTACCAAAAACACTACACGAAACACAGTTGTGAACTCAAAAAGAAAGAAGTGCCAAAGAGTCAGGTCCACTAGGGATTTTGCTATCTATTGCTGTTGATTTTACGTGGAAGGCCTTCAGATATTAGTGATGGGTGGCAGTATAAAACCTTCAGATATTTGTAAAGCTCAGACGTAAAGTTCTCTTAAGCTTGGAATGATCCAATCATTTCTAAATATGAGATACTGAGCAACTCCTGTGAAATGCTGACGATGCTGAATTCCCAAACATACCTGCTGATTGACTTGGCAATATGGGAAAACTCATGCAGCAATAAGCCCTGGGTAGAAGGTCATTTAAGAATACTTTTTTTTTTTTAAAGAATTAAAATTATTAAGGAAACCAGAGCTTTGTAAGTTTTATAAATATTTATTAGAGATGGACAAAACTAGAGTAATTTATGGTTGAGGTTTTGCAAAGACTCAATGGGGTGTGTTTTGCTTTCAGATCATTGGACCACTTTTAGCCCATATCCACTTTATATTTCTACACAAAAATCTGGTGATCAGCTGCTACAAATATATTCAGTGTTTTATGAATTTGCCTACTACATTCTTGCAAACAGACCTGGGAAACCCTGAGTTTGCTACATTGAAGGGTTCTTCAGCTTTCACTGTTCTATTCATGCTCCTTTAGCCTGTCTTAATTGTATACTAGTGCTGCCATTTGAGCATCTGTCCCCTGCTGCACTGAATCACCAGAAAACAGCTCCTCTCTCCTTTGTGTGAGACGGTTCCAAGCTTAGAGGAAGTGCGCATTGTGGAAACACTGATTCAGTGTGGCAGGGGACAAGTGGCCAGGCAAAAGTGGTAATGTGCATTTAAAAACTGAAAAGAATAAAAAGGATGTGGATGAGGCTAGCAGGCAATAGAGAGATGGAAGAGAATAAAAGGGAGAGATGCAGAAAACAACTACTTGACCAAAACAGCAAATAACCCACCTAAGCTAAAAATGGTGTTAAACATCTATTAACAAAAATGCATTCCAATGTCCTCTAGAAAAATCTCCCTCTGCTTAGACAGAGCAGTCTGTGGGCCAGATCCCAGCCCATTCTTTGGCTCATTTGTATTATTTCAGTAGACAAAAGAGCCTTAAACTTTTAACAGGCAGCTAAGGATTCAACTGCAGACTGAGCCATATCCCTGTATTGTTTTGTCTGTTCTTTTATGACCCAATCCAGCTCCCACTGAAGTCAACAGGAGTCTTTCTATTGGCTTCAATGGGCTGGGCCCTTAGACAGTGATCTGTAAGTCAGGCACCATTGATAGCTTTGTTTTGTAGAGTGCTGAACTGAACTGAAGCAATAAGTGGAACTCCCCTACAGGCCTGACAGAGTAACAGCAGAAGCTCCTCATGATGCCCTGCAGTTTCAGGACTGCTTCACATTCAATTCACATTTTTAAATAGGCTAGAAATTTATTTAAAAAAAAATGAAATTCTGACTTCTGCAGAAGTTGATGTGATTGGCCACACTTGTCCTGGAAATCCTCCTACTTAGTGAGCGCTGTGAACAAGTGGGATATTTATATAATGCTATAAATACACACACACACACACACACACACACACACACACACACACACAGTAGATTTGGATGTTTTTTCCCTGGGCTTACAATAGGAAATACTACTAAAACTAGTAATAGTTAACCCAATAGTAAAAAGGTCAAAAGAAAACGTTAACTGGCCCACTTTTGTGGGTGTAAACGTATCTATGTTAGTGCACTGCATGTCTGCATTTGCTATACACAGAATTCAAGTTTTTATTCACTTAGTAAAGCAGGTCAACTATTATGTAATAGTCTAACTACAAAATCTGTACAAACTGTACAATATATTTCTCCATGTAACAGTTTTATTACTATATTAGTTAATGTCAATTTGCATCGTATTTCCAAAAGAGGAACGACAGATAAAAGATTTATTGCATGTCAAGAAAATATAATGTTGGAACACAGTCAAGCATTCATACTGTTTTTTTTGTTTTATCTCCCCGAGGCATGTATACAGTCTGGGCTGAGTCCTCATCAACTCCTAAGCCAAGTACAAATAGGTCTAAGTGAACTAAGCGGTGACAGTAGGCTGGTCTACACTGGGGGGGGGGGGGGATCGATTCAAGATACGCAACTTCAGCTATGCAAATAGCGTAGCTGAAGTCAAAGTATCTTGGATCGAATTACCTGGGGTCCAGACGGCGCGGAATCGATGGCCCCGGCTCCCCCGTCGACTGCGCTACCGCCGCTCGCTCTGGTGGAGTTCCGGAGTTGACGGTGAGCGCGTTCGGGGATCGATATATCGCGTCTTAACGAGACGCGATATATCGATCCCGGATAAATCGATTGCTACCCGCCGATACGGCAGGTAGTGAAGACGTACCCAGTGAGTCAACTGGACCTTATAGGGCTTGCTGAACCCATGGATTAATAGGGGCTATACTGTTTGAAGCGGCTGTCTTTTACAAGACCAAGATTTTCTGCTATTCTTCACTTCCTATCCTAAACTACTATATAGCAATATACAGTGTTAAACAGATGCCCAGTGCCGCACAGATGTGGGTACACTCCAGTGGTAGGTAAGTAATTCCTCTACCATGTATGTATTGCTTAGGATCCTTTGAGTTGAAGAGTTTAGAAACCCTTCTGGATAAAACCCTTCTGGACTCTTTATAAATGTAAAATATTGTATTAGTCTTGGTGTCATTATTAGTGTTATTAGAGCTGTCCAGGAAAGAAAGGGGATGAGGGAATGTGTGCTTTCTCCCACCACCACCACACACTTTTTTAAAAATTCAAAGTTTCATCAAAATTTGAAAAAAAAATTGACAAGTTTTATAGCTGGTCAAAAATCATGCGGTATTGAGGGTCAGGTGGTGAAAAACCAAATTACAAAATTTTGTCAAAGTGTTCCCCGTTTTTTTCTAATTTGAAAATTTCACCATTGACAAAATTTGACCAGCTCTAATTACAACAGTACACTTTAGCCATGTAATCTTAAGCATAGTAAAGGATAACCACTACAATTTAAATGCAAGCAAATCTTTTATCTGTCTTTCCTATTTTGGAAATATGACACAAACTTAATAGCTAATACAGCAATAAAAATGTTACAAGAAGAAATTTATTATACATTAATCTCTAGATTCTGTATTTAGACTGGAAATGATTACATGATAATAGAGTAAATGCTTTGCTAAGTGTATAAAAACTTAAAATATTGTGTATATCAAATGCAGACATGCTAAAGAATAAATCTGCAGTGCACTAATTTATCTGATTATAGAATGAACTTTCTTAAATGAAATCTTCTGAAACAAACTTGGCATAGTGAACAGGTCATTATTAGGGGGTCTAGGGTATCTTGGGCAAGCTCAGTATGACCCTAATAAATCATAGCTGGGTAAAGGCTCAAGAGAAACCCATCAAAGTCTCTCTCCACCTTGTCTGACACTAGGCCCACCGATGGGCATGGGTAGCTACTTCCATTGGGTCCCTTTGCACCATGGATTGGCTCCTAATAGTTACTTGAGATTCAGAATTTTTTGTCTACAATGGTCTTACCAAGCATTACTATCTGTATTGTTTGAAAATGTTGATTTGCTATGCTTGGGATTGAAGGGGGTGGATATGTAGAACCATCTTATCAAGTGCTAAAGTTAAAGTTAATTTTAATTACAAGCCAGAAGGCATATTAACTGGTAAAGTGACATATAAATGGTGTCAGGGAATTTCACACGCTTTTCCCTTGATTAAGGCCATATCTACACTAGAGAGCTTACGGTGGCACAGCTGTAATGATGCAGCCGAGCCTCTGAAAGATCACTTAACTAGCCACTCTATACTGGCTTGAGAGAGCTCTCCCATTGACATAACAAAACCACCTCCATGAGTGGCATTTCTGGTGGTGTAACTTATGTCACTCAGGGGGTGTTTTTTTCTCACCCCTGAGCAGCATAAATTATACAGACAAAAGTGGTGGTGCCTAAAAATGTGATCAACCTAGGTACAACACTTAGGTATGCCCTTTGTGGCATAGCTAGGTCAACCTAACCCCCACTGTAAACGCAGCTAGGTTGATGGAAGAATTCTTCCATCAACGTAGTTGACACCTTTCAGAGAGGTGGGTTCACTGCATCGACAAAAAAAACAACACTTCTGTGAAGCTGCAGCATCCTAGCATAGATGTACCCATAAGTCACCTTTAAAAAAAGACAAGCAGCACTTTCTGGGCCTGATACTTCACTGCCTTGCACCATGTGGCATTATTTAAACTTGTGCAAAAATGGTGGAAGGGCTGCTGTTCAGACTTTGCATGGGTGTAAATGACTACACAAGGCAGTGGAGAATACAGCCCTGCTGTTGATTTATACAAGCACTTGTATCCAGCAATCACTACAACTTATTACAGTGCGGTATTAGAGGGTTAGGCCCAATTTTTTATTTTTTTTGTTAAGTATTTAAGTGTTTCTATGCTTAGTGTTGCAAGGGCGAGGTGGCTAAGTCTTCATTTTGAAAAGCGATTTAGGCTTTACACTGCTGGAGCAACATCTAAGTTTAACATTTAAGTTTAACATTTAAAACATTTAAAAATCTGAGCCTGAGCAACTACAGAAATAGAATGTTAACTTTAAATGGCATCAGTATGGAACCGATAAGCTATTACTGCAGGAAGAGATTTGTACTGGTTACAGTTCAATTTTTTTGGCAAGTAAATCAGTGTTTCTTAATTTGAGAGATGAGTCCAGCTGGGGAAGATGATTGTCAAACAAGTTCATGAAGTGTTGGACACAGAAGAGGAGCAAGTTGGATAATAAAAGTTTCATGACAAATGCAATTTCACTGAATTCAATAGAGATAAGCCTGGTTTACACTGATGTGTACGTGAGAATAAAAACAGGCCCAAACTGCTTTAAAATGGTGTTCCAAGAGTACTCTCATAATACCTGTAGAAAGGCATTTTGGTGCCCTTCAAATGTACTCACATCATTTTCTGATTTTTTTGAATGCCATATTGAGAAAACCATGTTAAAATCCCTATTATAATCTCAAAAGAAAGCTAAACACAGAAAATAGACGTCTCCCTTGGTCTCCATATCTAATATGATCCCCCAAGGAGAAATATAAATGTCTAAATTAGCCCCCCCCCCCAATTACCTGATTTTCTTGTTAATAATTCTCTTGTTTTTCCACTTTCGAAGAAAAACAGTATGAAAAAAAATCAAGCATTGCATTCTTAGCTTGGCTCTTCTATCACTCCATAACCTAAAGAGGACTGCAATTTAAAAAAGGATGATTGAGATTAACACGCAATACACCATTTAGGGATGGCATCTTAATTTCAGGTACCTTCAGATCAGTTCTGGTAAGTAAAATTAAGTAGGTAAATTAAGCAAATCACCTCTGAACTTAAGCCCACAGTGGCTAGTGTGGTTTTAATATTGAGTGAGAATAAAAGAGAACCTTTCTTATTCATAATTTTTCCACCCAGTAACTTTCCCTTTTGCTATTATCTTCGACTCAGTCAATTTGCAGAAGTATAGTCTTCTGGAAATGGTTCCCAGTAAACTAAATTGCTAAGATTTGCACCTCACAAAATGATTCATGATATAGTCTAGGCTCGTGTGTGGAGGTGCAGATTGTCTCTGTTACTTTCCTGGGCTTCTTCCCATCACACAGCCTTTTGCCAGGCCATATCTTCACAAACTCACCCCTCCATTCAAGGCAAGGACTCTCAGGACTCTCCCCTGGAATCTCCCAGTAAGACTCAAACCAAAACTATAATTTAACCCAAGTTCTGCCTTCCTCAGGCTTGACCTGTCATCACACTTGAATTCCCCTTATATAGTTCCTCAATTAAATGACTCCCAGGGCTCATCTGCTCTACTTCAGAGGCTGTTTTGTATCGCTCGTGGCCTCTTTCCAGACTTCCCTATTCTAGGACCCAACTCTCCCTCTGGGATTCCTCCTTGGCCTGCCTGGTCTTCCCACTCTAATCCTAGAGAGTGATAGCAGAGTTCCTCCCAATAGCTCCCTTCTGCTCCAAAAATTCTTCTGTTTAAATACCACCCAGCCAGCTCTTCTTGCAGTTGGGACTCTTTAATGACACCTAGCTCACCCTCCAGATAGAGCCAGGTAGCAAAATTGGCCCCTCGGGCTCACATTAACCCTTTCAGAGACTGTGTTGGGTACATCAAAAGCATAAAAGTGGGAGAACTGTGTGAAGATCAAAAAGTGTGGAGGTACAGGGAGAAAGGGTAATAAGAGTCTTCAGAGCTCCTAAATATCTTGAGCATGTAAACAAAGCAGGGCCAGTGCAAGCTGAATCAAACACCCAAATTGAATTCAGGTTACAGATTCTTCTGAATTAAGGGTCTGATCCTGTGCCCATCCAAGTTTTTTCATAAACTCCCATTGATTTCAGTCATGCAGGATCAAGTCCTATCAGACTAATCTGGATTCCAAAGATCTGTCAGACACATAGCCAAGACATGATAGCAACACTTAATTCCCTGACTGGATTTGGGAATTTACCTGAAATTAATTACAAGTATACCTTGGCAGAGGGCTTTCTCTAAAAATCCTTCCAAAAACATATCAGCTCCTTACCTCTGTTTTACCATGGAATGCTGACATTTTCCTTTCCTTCTCTGACTCTGAATTGCATTTCACATGCTGAGGTGGAGAACAGTTTGCCAAAATTATCTGTAAGAAAGGCAAGAGGAAGCGTCATAGGGTAAAAGATGGAATGAAAGGTTTTTTTTTTCTTAAAAAATAAAAATGCCTTCATAAAATATCAGGATTCCAGAAAACGTATTTTAATGAAAAGGGCTGTGTCTGCAAAATCAAACCACTTTTAATGGAATAAGGCAGACAACACACTAACATAGTGGATTGAATCATGACTTGGCATCTTGCTTAAAGAACAGAGCAGTAGAGCACTTCTGTCTTAATGACCAGCAGCTGATGAATGACTAGTAGCTTAAGACTAGCTCAAGCCTCGATGAGGGATTTGAGCCTATGAGCATTATCAGTTTTTGTCAGTTTTTCTTTGTCTCATCCATGGAATCTTGAAAGATCCCACAAATTTGGTTTCTCAGTCATCCTTAGCTAGGCTTTTTTTTTAATTGTGCTTCAGTTACTTGGAAACAATCTATTTGGCAAGAATTCTCCTATATCCCCCTCTTCCTAAATTGTATATTTTATTGTAGTATTCACAGCTGACATTGAGCCAGATTCTAATTATCCTCCCTTCACTGACTAGCACCTTGCTACACAAGGGAGCAGAAGGATGCTGCTGTCCATTGATGGCCTATGCGCACAAGTTGGATGGAAGGTTCTTGCATCCTTTTCATTCCCTTGTGCACCTACACAAGGTCCATCACAATGAAGCTCTTTGTGAAGCAGACTTCACACTCAGATGTCAAGGGAAGGCCTATCATCAGCTCATTTCCATGACTATACCCCCACCACATTCAGAAACCCACTACAGCTCCCTCAAATAAAATATCTGGACCCACAACTAACTATGAAAAACATTTCTCTAATAATACATCCTTGAAGAATCTCTCTTTTAAATCACGTCAGATCCTATATCTAACAGTCATCATCATCATCAGGAGGTTTCACTCACACCCAGATGAAGAAAATATTTTTGAGCGGCTGATCAAAAAGGTTTAGTTCTTGTGAGCTAGACAAATAATAATAAATGATCCCGCCTGAAATTCTTAAATGTTGAGTATTCCAAAGCAAAAGCTCAGCTGAAGTTCAGCCTTATGTGTGTGTGAGCAATTTAGTGTCCAAAAATAATAGTTTTGCCTATTAAGAAAAGATACATGTTGAAATCAGGGATGGTTTGTGTTTCAAAGGCTGAACATCAGTAACATGCCACAAGAACAGTGTTTTTTGGCAGATCACTGGCTTTCTGCCCTCAAGTTTCTTTAATACCAGTATTCTTAACTCTTCTTATTTGAATCACCGCACTTCTAGGGTAGATTTGCTGGTTTTCACCTTGTCACCTTTGGCCAGCTTGTCCTTCCCTCCACTAACACAAGTCGATACCACACCATTCTATTTTGTTGTGAGCACCTTCTTTACATTTCTGACCAAAGAGTTTTGTCATGGGATCATCGCAGCGCATTTTTGTTCTGCTCAGCAGTCGCTTGTGGTCTCTGGGGATCCAGTCACTGATGCGGGTTGTACACCTATTGTCTTGCCCGCAGACTACATGACCCGCCCATCTTCACTTTGTGTCGTACATTGCCTGCACTACGTCGGTCACCTCTGTATGCCTTCTGATCTCCTCATTCGGTATATGATCATGGAGCGCCATTTGCCTTTCCATTGCTCTGTGAGTGACAGTGAATTTTTCTTCCTTCATTTTCGTGGTTGACCAGCTCTCTTCTCCGTATATCATTGCTGGCAGAACAGTGGAGTTAAACAGTTCTTTCCTTTTCTTCATGGACAGTTCATCATCCGTTAGAGATGTCTTTAGTTTGTTAAAATTTGCCCAGCCTGCCTTCCCCTGTGAATGAGTTATCTCTGATCAGCTGATGACCCAGGTAAATATATTTGTTGACCTCCTCGATTTCTTTCTCGTTTATAGTGATGATTCCTTCTGCACAATGCTCATTCCGCATTTGCTGGTTTTACCCTCTGAAAATGCAAATGTGATTTCATCAGCAGCACTTGGTTCCTTTTATATCGTCCCTTTCATGATTGAACATTGAAAGATTACCTGAGGAACTGCATGATGAATGACCAGTTAAGGGACTTGGCTGTCATGGCTACTGAAAAATAGTTGTTCAAGTCTCTTGCTCTGAAGGGAGTTGTCAACAGATTTTCTGCTGTTCACAACAACAGAAACATTCAGCTTCAATAAGGTAAATAGATTGTTACCAATATTATTTATCCCAATTCTATAAAGTATGTGCTGTAAAATCCTTGCTTACCCAATAATGGTCCTCACCACCCTTTCGCTCCCCCGCAACTAATTATTCTAGCTTCACCTCTGGGTGTCTGTCACCAAACCAGCCATTATTGCATTTACTTCTTCAGTTAGACTAATTAAAGCAGTGTCTTCAGTCCCCTGATGAGCTCAAAATAGTAGCTTCCTTGCCTGAAGGAATTATGTGCAGAGAACAAATTGAATCAGTTCATTGACACTACTGACATGAACTCTGATCTTAAATGGCTCATCTTTAAGGTTTTTGTGAGTTACCTATGTGGCAACTTCTATTCTATGCCCTGAGGATTTTAAAAGATACAGTTACCAGAAGACAGAGTTTTGGGGGTATAGGCTGGATAACTTGTATTTGGATTAAAGATGGATTAACCTAAAAGTGCTATTTTGGTGGTAGATTCAGTTTGGCTTTGGTTCTAACTACAACCATTTTTTAGAATCCTACTCTTGTGGATGCTTTCCAAGAATAACAAAGCTTTCCAATTGCCTAATATAAAAGATTCAAAATAAAACAGTGGTATGTCATAATTGTATAACTTTTGTTGCTTGTAAAACCAGTCATAATGCAGCTGGCTAACATCTTTGGGAAACATACTACTAAGGTTTCCTTTCTGTAACACTGCTCAATGTTGTAAAAATAAAAATGAATTACATAAAGTGGTCCTGAAAGATTGTAAATATGACTATTAATTCTAGAATAGTTCACTGATCTGATGCCATGGATTAAGAATAGGAGATTTGCTATGTCCCAGAGGACATCACCACACTGCACCAAAAAGAGCATTTGTTCCAAAAGCAGATTCCATAGGATGACATTCCCCTTAATTTCTTCCTTGCATAAAGGCTTGTCTACACAGAGACTTAGTAAACAGCAAGTCTGGATGTAAATCTACAGTGCACTAGCCTGCTGTACACTATATGGCCATGTGGACCCTGCTGACTCACACTAAAAGTTCTGTAGCATGCTTTGATGTACTACTGTTTCAAAACAGAGTGCCAGAGCATTTCCATAGATAAATGGAAGAATAAATAAATGGATTGGATTGAAACCACCAAAGGTTTATGTTCAAGACCTCATTAGTTTTAAATGCCTTGTAGGGGTGGTAGTAGTTCTGGTTCAAATTAAAGCTATGTCTAAAATGCAAAATTCAGATTAGATGTGAACTTCTCTACAGTTCACAGCCATTAGGCTCCAGAGTTGATTCAATCCATTATAACAGTAGAGGCCAGGTGAAAAGGTCCAATCCCAAAGAATTAAGGTGTTTGGCTTTGGGGGGTTGACTGGATCCTATCTCTAGTTCACATATGAACATTTGATCACTTCAGTGTCTGTGGATGTTCAGAGATAAAGGGGACTGGGTTGCATAGCCAAAGACTCTCAGTTCCTATAGCCCTTAAGTTTTAAATATACAAGGCTTAGGATAGCACCAAATATTTGGCCGTGATGAAAGGCTATTGGCTTGCTTCAGGTCCCACAGAACTACATACACTGCCCAATCCAGAATTTGGAGATTCTAGACTATTGCTGAACTTGTTTAGACCATCTGCCATAGTTTTCTATGTTGGGATCTGAATCTGCCATTGAAATCAACCGTAAAACGCTTGAAGAAAGCCTTTACGGTTGGTGAGGAATACCCTATATCAATATAACAAAGATTTGTTAGAACCATTGCAGTTTTTCAGATCTTTTTCACACCCAGGAAGTAGATATAATTTACTGAATTAGTTTAGTTAGAAATAAATCTAAATGTTGGTAGGACTAAAGCAATAGTAAGTCAACAGTAGAGATGAGCAAATCATTAATAAATAATTTATTCTAGAAATTTAGCCTTATGGAATACCTGCAAGCAGGTTGTGAGTTATTCAAAATATTTGTTATTAACATTCATTTATTCAATGTCCAGGGTTTCTTTTAACTGCATTGATCACAAATATTAAAAAAGCAAGTTATCTCAGTAAGTTAGGTTTGGTCAGATAAGTCACATGGTATTGTTTGTTCCATAATTTAATAAGCATGAAAGCACCTCTATCATGAGTGTTTCCATGCGGAAATTTAATATTTTAGTTTCTGCAAATTCTACCATATGTGACCTTGAAATTTGCTTTCCACAAACATTTATGTTAAAACTCAGTCAGATAATCATAGGAAGTGAACACAAAGAGGCAGGAGGATGTATGAAGCAGATTAATGTAAAATGTTGACGTTTATATATAAATAATTTTCTTCTATTTCTGAGCTCTGATCAATAGGATCCTATGTAAATCCCAGTGATCCTGGTATGACTTACATACTCATATTGAGAAGGGAAATGGCTTTCAGACTTTTAACAAACAGTTAAAATAAACCCATCTAAGAAATTTATGTTATAAAATAAATTTCTTGTACATGCTTAAGTTGAATAAAACTACCAGAGGTCAGAATTTGACCTTGTGTTTTACTTAAAGCGATCAGTAAAAGGAACATGCTTTCTTTGCAATGCAGTTATATTTCTTGGAATTGCTATATAATGAGGCCCTATGTGTGTGGGATTTACTATTAGTTTCGGCATATTAATGTGTACTGTGTCAAATATGTGACTTTTAAAGAGGATTGTAATGTGCTATAAAGTATTATAGAAAGGTAAAACACAGAAACATACTGAGTTGGGATTTAGAGAAGTATTTGTTAAGTACAATAAATCTGTACTGAGAACAAACGGTTTCCATCCAACCCACCCCAATAAAGAAACCAGTCCTGTATAGTTACCATTTTTAAGAGTCATGACCAGATGTCTTGATAATTTAATTGGGGCTACACTTAGTTTTCATTGCAGCTTTTGCTGAAAACATTTGAAATGAGGTGCCTGTGCGAAATCCAATGCATGGAGGCTAGATAGACTAGGAATTGATAACATCTATAGAAGACTGAGGGCATGTCTACACTACGAAATTAGGTCGATTTTATAAAAGTCGATCTTTAGCAACCGATTTTATACAGTCGATTGTGCATGTCCCCACTAAGCGCATTAGGTCGGCAGAGTGCATCCCCAATACCGTGACTAGCATCGACTCATGGAGTGGTGCACTGTAGGAAGCTATCCCACAGTCCCCGTTGCCCATTGGAATTCTGGGTTAAGCTCCCAATGCCTGATGGGGCAAAAACATTGTCGCGGGTGGTTTTGGGTACATCATCAGTCTCCCTTCCTCCCTCCCTCCTTCCTTGAAAGCAATGGCAAACAATAATTTCACTCCTTTTTTCCTGGGTTATCTGTGCAGGCACCATAGCACGGCAAGCATGGAGCCCACTCAGCTGTACACTGCTTTTCTGAGCATTGCAAACACCTCGCGCACTATCCTGCAGTATGTGCAGAGCCTACCTAGGAGCAGCCAGCATGAGGAAGATTGTGAGGAGGACATGGACACAGATGTTCCTGAAAGCACGGGATGTGGGAATTGGGATATCATGGCATCATTGGGGCATGTTGATACAGTGGAACGTCGATTCTGGGCCCGGCAAACACACACAGACTGGTGGGACCGCATAGTGTTGCAGGTATGGGATGATTCCCAGTGGCTGCAAAACTTTTGCATGCGTAAGGCCACTTTAATGGAACTTTGTGAGTTGCTTTCCCCTGCCCTGAAGCGCAGGAATACCAAGATGAGACCTGCCCTGACAGTTGAGAAGCGAGTGTCGATAGCCCTGTGGAAGCTTGCAACACCTGACTGCTACCGATCAGTCAGGAATCAATTTGGAGTGGGCAAATCTACTGTGGGGGCTACTGTGATCCAAGTAACCAGGGCAATCACTACCCTTCTGCTAAGAAGGGTAGTGGCTCTAGGAAATGTGCAGGGCATAGTGGATCCCTATTTTGGCACCAGACCACCTTGTCAAAGAATACATAAACCGCAAGGGGTATTTCTCAATGGTGTTGCAAGCACTGGTGGATCACAAGGGCCGTTTCACTGACATCAACATGGGATGGTCGGGAAAGGTGCATGATGCTCGCATTTTTCGGAACTCTGGGCTATACGGAAAGCTACAAGAAGGGAATTTCTTCCTGAACTGGAAAATTACCATTGGGGATGTTGAAATGCCAATAGTTATCCTTGGGGACCCAGCCTATCCCTTGCTTCCATGGCTCATGAAGCCGTACACAGGCAGCCTGGACAGCAGTAAGGAGCAGTTCAACTATAGGCTGAGCAAGTACAGAATGGTGGTAGAATGTGCCTTTGGACATTTAAAAGGGTGCTGGCGCAGTTTAGACCTCAGCAAAAGCAATATTCACATTGTTATTGCTGCTTGCTGTGTGCTCCATAATATCTGTGAGAGTCAGGGGGAGACATTTATGGCGGGGTGGGAGGTTGAGGCAGGTTGTCTGGCGGCCAATTTTGAACAGCCAGACACCAGGGCAATTAGAAAAGCACACCGAGGTGTGCTGCGCATTAGAGAGGCTTTGAAAAACAGTTTCATGACTGACCAGGCTATGGTGTGACAGTTGTGTGTGTTTGTCCTTGATGCAAAGCCACCCCCTTTGGTGAATGTACTTCCCTGTAAGCCAATCCCCCTCCCCCCTTCGACCACAGCTGGCACAGGAAATAAAGTCCCTATTGTTCTGAATCCATTCATTCATTATTTATTTAAAAAAACTTGAGAGCACCGTCAATGCTGACTAGTAAAAGGAAGCCCAGGTGTACAAAGGGTTTGATAATGGGGTGGGGTGGGGGAGGAGGGAAGGACAAGGCCACATTGCTTATCCTAGCCACACTACAAATCAAAGCTGTTAGAATGACAGTCTTCTATTGCTTGGGCTATCCCCTGGAGTTCAGTGGCAGGGTGCCCGGAGCCTCCCCCCCACCGCCCCACATTCTTGGCGTCTGGGTGAGGAGGATATGGAACTTGGCAAGGAGGGCAGGCAGTTACACAATGGCTGCAGCGGGGGTCTGTAGTCTAGTTGCCTTTCCTGCAGCTCCACCAGACGCCTCATCTGTCCGTTTGCTCCCCCTTAGCCTCAGCATCTCTTCCTGCGTGTTATGATCACGCTCACTGTGTGCTTTCCTGGCCTCTGCCACCGAATGCCTCCATGTATTCAGCTGTGCCCTATCAGTGCAGGAGGATTGCATGAGCTCTGAAAACATGTCATCACAAATGTGTTTTTTTCGCCTTCTAATCTGTGATAACCTCAGCGCCGGAGTTGATGCGGGGAGCATAGAAACATTTGCAGCTACAGGGGGGAAAAAAGGGAGAATAGACTTTACAGAAGATACATTTCTAAGAACAAAAGGGAGACTCTTTCTCAGTGAATCAAGCAATTCACAGCAGACAGCACATGTGTTTTAAGTACAAGGTCGCATTTTGCCTTTTATATTGAGCGCCTGCCAGTATGGTGACACAACACACACGACTGGGCAACAGAATTCAATTTGCAGGCAGCCATGGTAAGCAAAAGGGTACGTGGGGTTGGCTTCTTCCGCATTCATAACATGTGGGAATGGTTTCAAACTGCAGTGCCCTCCTTTCCCATAGCAACCAATGCCGGTTGTGTTTGCCGTTTAAAAGGAGGGGCTGCGGTTTTGGGGTGGATGTGCAGCAGGTGCACTGTCAGCGTGGATTCCACACACACACCTTCCCCCACAGCGTGGCTATTCTCCGGGATGATCCCTTTTAGCCAAGCACAAACAGCCCAACATGCCCGGGGTCTAATGTGTCGGGGATCAGCAAACAGCGGGGATTACTGTTCCCTTACAAAACTTCCCCTATTTCAGCCAGGTGACCATAAATGATATCACTCTCCTGAGGCTGACACAGAAAGATAAAGACCAAATGTTGACCAAAACCCAGGACCATTCGCTGCCATGCTTTGTGCTGCAATGGTTCCAGACCACTTGCTACTGGCTTGGTGTGGTAAAGTGTCCTACTGTGGAGGATGAAATAAGGCAGCCCTCCCCAGAAACCTTCTGCAAAGGCTTTCAGAGTACCTCCAGGAGAGCTTCATGGCAATGTCCCTGGAGTATTCCCACTCCATCCCCAGACACGTAAACAGACGTTTCCATTAGCTGTACTGGCCGCGAATGCATCCCATTTGTTCAGGGCAAATCAAACATTGAACACAATTGCTTTTAACCCCTGAAGTGTCATTACAAATGTGCACTCACCAGATGTGCCTTCTCCACCATCAGAGTCTGGGAAAAATAGGCCCTGGGCGGGTATTGGCTCCAGGTTGAGGAAAAGGTCCTGGCTGCTGGGGAGAACGGATTCTCCGCTTGCTTGCTGCGAATTCTCCTCCTCCTCCTCCTCTTCCTTATCCACAAAATCCTCATCCGTGTTCCTGAGGCTGCTACCTTGCAAGTGTCCATGGAGAGTGTTGGGGTACTGGAAGGGTCCCCCCCTAGAATGGCATGCGACTGATCATAGAAGCAGCGTGTATGGGGCTCTGACCCGGAGCGACCATTTGCCTCCTTTGTCTTTTGGTAGACCTGCCTGAACTTCTTTGCTGTGCATCCCTGGTGTAGCCTTTCTCTGCCATGCCCTATGTGATTTTGGCATATATATCAACATTTATTCTGCTGGTTCGGAGTTCTGCCTGCACAGATTCTTCTCCCCATGCAGCACTCAGATCCAGTGTCTCCCGTTTGCTCCATGCTAGAGCTTGTTTGCGATTCTGAGACTGCATGGTCACCTGTTCTCCTGAGCTCGCCATGCTAAACAAACAGCAAATGAAATTCAAAAGTTCCCGGGGCTTTTCCTGTGTACCTGGCTAGTGCAGCAGAGTTGAAAGTGCTGTCCAGAGCGGTCACATTGGAGCACTCTGGAATAGCTCCTGGAGGCCAATACCATCAAATTGCACAGTGCTGTGTCTACACTACCCCAAATTTGACCCAGGAAGGTTGATTTTAGCGCTTCTCCCCTCATCAGGGAAGAGTACATCAGTTGATTTTAAGAGCCCTTTAGGTCGGTGGAACAGGGTTGGTTGTGTAGACGCATTCATTATAAAATCGACCTAATGGGGCTAAATTCGACCTAACCTCGTAGTGTAGACCAAGCCTGAAAGTTCAGTGGATGGACTACAATCATCTAAATGTGCCAGCTATAATGATTTGGCTCTGTTGCTAGAAAGACTCTGTTCTGACTGCCTACATTTATTCTGTATGGAAGAGTACATGGAGACAGAGGCCATGGACATACAAGGAAACAGTGGTATAACATAGTATATAAAACCATCCAGGCAACCCAACAGGCTCAAATGCTGGCTCAAAACAAAAGAGGACGGAATCTGCTTATAATCTTGGCCCTACCCAGTCTTGGCATTTGAAAAAGGAGGTACAAAAAGGAGGAGGATGAGGATACACCTAGATGGCAGCTCAGTGCCTCATTTAGTCTATGGTATTGAAAGGTTTTTGTTTGTTTTTACAAAGCCCAGTGCAATAATTTAAATGCTGAATGTGTTTGGAAAGTGACACAATGTTACCCAGTGCAGCACTCAACACTAACATCACATCATATGAATGTGATTCTGAATTATAGCAGTGCCAGTAAAACAGTGATATGATTGACAGACAGAGATTAACCTGGACAGTTAGAGTAGGGTTTAAAAATGCTGAGCGCTAGACCAACTGTACTCCCACTGATGTCAATGGAGTTTTGTCATTAACTTCAATGGGTGCAGATTTAAAACAATGATGGGTATTTCTTTAAAAATCTCACCTTTAACTTCTATGATACAAAAGAGGAGAAAACCAGTTCTACTATTTACCCCAACCACCGTGTGAGATAGTTTACAGTACTTTGGTTTGACATTTTTCTCTAAAGAATGGAGCAGTAAAGCCCCTCACTCTAATTTAGTTGCACAGCCATGAGGAGCTCTAACTGAGTTCAGGGCCTTGAAGTCAGAATCTTCAAACTCAGCAATGATGTTGCACAAATCCTTAATAAGCACTTGTTTATGCATTTAAATTGGAGTCTTGCTGATAATAATTTTATTGATCTCAGGCATAACTATTTCTTTTATTTTATAATTATTGCTTTTATTAAGCAGCTTCTCTGAAAATATCACCCCCTAATACACAAGCGTACACAGATTGACTGCATTTTATTGTATGAATAATTTACTGTATGAATTGGATCTTTTACTTTAATCTCCCAGTGGGAGGAGGTACTGCACTTTTAGCTCTGATGGTTCCTCTAGTTGGGACATCCATTTTCTTTCTTTTTTCCCCCCTCCCACAGCATGGAAACCCTCTTAACCACAAAGATTGTCTTCTGGACCAACTTCACACCCTGATTTCCCATTTACGATTGTGCAGAACACTATCTACCATGTATGGTCACCTAACTTTCTGATGAGAGCTTCCATGCAAAAAGTATTAGGAAGGTAATTCATTTAAATACCTTTTAATGCATTTTATAAACTAAAAGCAAGTACAACCAACTTCATGTGATCAGCGAATTTTCCACTGATCACCAGTAAGTGTGAGGTCTATGGACCACAGTTTGAGCAATCCTGCTCTGGGGAAACATGAGCAAGACCAGGGAGATTTAAGACACAATAACTTGCAACAGATGTCTAGCACCAGCCTCATCTTTTCCCATCAATAAGTTGAAATCCTAAATATTAAAGCTGCCTGGGCCTTTCTTTTTCCACTCAGACCTTTATTATCAAACCACTATACATTGCTTTGCATGTTTATTTAATAAAGTGTCGTGTCATTATTAAATAACTACAAGGGATGGATGCCCTATGACTACATCACTGGGACGGACCTCAGGAGAGCTGGATTCATTTCCTAGCTTTGCCACTGACTTCCTGCATGACCCTTAGTTAAATCCCTTAGGACCTGATCGAAAGCTCCTTGAAGTAAACTGAAATACTTTAGTGGGCTGTAGTTCAGGCCTTAAATCTTTCTATCTCAGCTCCTCATATTTTATTATACCCAATTAATATTCTCTTTATCCCATCCTTTGTCTGTCTTGTCTGTTTGGATTGTACACACTTTGGAGTAGGAATTCTCTCTCACTCAGGGCCGCCCAGAGGGGGGGGGGGGCAAGTGGGGCAATTTGCCCCAGGCCCTGGGCCCTGCAGGGGCCCCGCAAGCCCTGGCCGAGAATCCCTTCCCTGGCTAGAGGCACCTTTTTAATTTTTACTCACCTGGCGGCAGTCCGGGTCTGCAGCGGCACTTCCGCGGCGAGCCCTTCAGTTGCTTCGGGTCTCCGGCTGCATTTCGACGGCATTTCGGCGGCGGGCCCTTCAGTGCTGCCGAAGACGCGGAGCGAGTAAAGGACCCGCCGCTGCCACCACCGCAGACTCGGAGCGCCGCCCGGTGAGTACAAGCGCCACAGCAGGTGGCACCTTTTTTTATGTCTGCTCCCCCGCTTTGCCCCAGGCCCCCTGAATCCTCTGGGCAGCCCTGCTCTCACTATGTGTTTGTACAGTACTAGTTGGAGCCCGAAATCTCTGCCATAATACAGTCAACAACAACTCCATCAAAATTGCAGTATGCTCCAACTTCTCCCTTCAGAAAGGGTTTTTAAGTGGATCTGGTTGGGAATCTTCCAATGGAATGATTTTCTGACTGAAAATGCAGTTTTTGTAAAATCACAGCTTTTCGTGGGAAAATGTTTATCTGTCATGAAAAAATAAAATATTACTAGATTCACAGAAATAAGAACAAATAATTTGAAATTATCAACATAGTTTAAATATTTAGTCAGTATTGGTATTGTTCAGAATAGTCACCACTAAGTGGATTAACTTCCTTAAATTCACAACGCTTAAAGTGTTGTAAACTTTGTGTTTTAATGAAAAGAGATAGAGATTCTGGAACCTTGGGAAATATTAATAAAACATCTGAAGGTACCCTTTGAATCCCTTCTGCACAGGAAAAAGATTAAAATGCTATTGACACAGTGTATCCTCACTATTCACAATTAGCCACACAAGAATGGTCTTAGACAATTGACTCAACTATGGAGATCATTGATAAAGGATTGGAAAAGGTCATCCTAAATGCTGCCCTTTAGGCAGTTTGGGCTTGAGTGGTCCTGTCCTCAGCTTATTTTCTATGGTCCATGGCTTTTAGGTGGATATGAAAAGACCTTTGTGCAAAGCAAGTATTTAGACATCTCTGCATGACCTTACCCTATTTTTTAAAGATTCTAGACAGGCCTCATCTTTGTGGCTAAGGTCAAATGTGATACAGCTTGAAAAGAATATAAGAGCTGCTGAAAAAGTTAGGGAATGTGAAGATTTCTACTCTTTAAAGCTCTCAGTCATGAAGCTACTGTACCTTTCTGTGCTAAGAATAAGATCATGGGATCCCTGTTCCTTTGAGGCTATTTGAGGGGAGGGGGGATAAATTCTTTAAAAGTGCATTTTATTTTCAACGTTTTGATCTGGCTAACTTGAAAAAAAATACATTCCTATTTCTATACATTTTTGTGGGAAGCACGTTCACTAGTCTCAATGGTATCTGGAAAGATGCACATTCACAAAAGAAGGAAACCACATAGAATATAGTAGTATTTGAGAATGACATAAGAGTTGTGTTGAAAAATGTCTTCTTTCTGAATAATTTTTATACTGTTTTGGAGGCTGGGATGGGAGTGGGGAGGTTGACTAATATGTAAAGTGTATAATAGTATGTTTATTACCTTTTCTTCTTTAGTATCCTAACATTGCAGTTTCTTTTTAGAACACTTAAGTCTTTGCATACTTTTAACATCTATACTTTTGATACCCTATTATTTAAATTCCTTTCCAAAATGATCAGCTGGAATTCCCTCTGCCATCCCTGGTCTCAAAATTAAAAAAAAAATCTGAAACATGTTGAAGATAAAAAATCACGTCAAACCAATTAGAGCAATGGCATTTATCAGAAACATGTTGTGAGTGGGAGAAGCTTCAAAAAGGCAGGAAAGGAGAAGTGAGAAGACAGTGATTTCCCCTCATATTTTGGTTGAAATACTGCACTTAAGACATGTGCCCATGCAGTTACAAGTTCAGGAAAGAGGAGAGCAGTGCTAACCACATGCATAGCACTAGAGATGCCCTCTTGATGTAGGGTAGGAGGGCTATGTTTGCTGTTTAAAATAGGTGCAATTTGTGCCACACTGCCATGTGCTACTTGTAATAGCCAGTTGATGGCCTAGTCGTGCCCTCTAGGTGCCAAACTGTGTCCCCCTGTGGCCATTGAGCATTGGTGTGCATGTTAGCTGGGGCCCGCTCTCTACCGCTCTCTTAAGTACTAGCTAATATTACCCATTGTGCTAGGCACTGTACAGTATTTCTATATTAGGGACCACTTGGAATGGTCTTGGGTCTCTTTTGAAATCATATTGCTCATCCAACTAAGAAAAGCTTGGGTACTATGCCAAGAAAAATGGGGCCAGTGTGCCAATAAATAAGTGGCATTCCTTTTTGGTAGTTTATCTGCTATTAAACTTCAATCAATAGCATTAGTTTTGGTTTGAATTTTGTAATGTGCAGAGGACACTGATTTGTGCTGTTGGTGAGATCATATGCATTAGATTGCAATATTAAGTTCCATTTTTCTATAAATATTTGGAATAGATGCACCCCTCCCAAGTATTAATCTGAATCACCATGCCCCTCTGGCTTTCATGGGAGCCTCCAGGACTCTCAAGCTCAACTTCGTTTCTCAATTTAAAAACAAACAAAACAAATATGTATGTTGATGCTAAACATGACCAAAATTCATTCCATCGAACTCTAGGGGATAACATGAGAGATTAGTCTTCTGATCTCCAGTTGGCTATACTATTGTTTTCTTCTTGTCACTCTGTACTGAACATGGTACAGATAAGAACATACATACATATACTAGAATAACTACTCCAGCCAATGTTAACAATAAGGCTGAGATTTTCAAAGCCACCCAAAGGAGACACATGCTCAGTTCTTGTTGGTAACTAGGCAGCCAAGTTCTTTGCGTGGCGTTGAAAAATCTCAGCCTAAACTAGAACTGGCTGAAAGTTTTCAGTCAAAAAAACATTTTTTCCCCCAAAATGAAAATTTTCACAGAAAATTGTTTCTTTCAAAAACATTCAATGGAAAACCAAGTTCTTCCCCAAAACTATCCCACTCTTTTCTCCTCCCCCTTCAGAAACTTCATTTTGGGGGGGAAGAAAACCAAAATTTTAAATGCCATGCTTTTCTTCCATTTCCCCACCCCACTTTTGCCTTTGGCAAAATAGAAAAAAGGGCCTGGGGAGAGGAAGTGGGAGTGAGGATTTTGCTTTGTTTTGGTCTCCATTTTAATTTGAAAACTGGAAAAAAAAAAAAAAACCATAGGAAATTTTGAGGAAAAAAACAACTTCTTTTCAAGCTTTCCCATGTATAACAATTGGTATTTTTGATCTTCTCCATCCTATATATTTTGTATCCATTCTTCCTCCCATTCAAGGCAATTTGAAAACTTATTTTGTCTTCTATGGAAACAGGATCCAAGGCCTTCATTGATAGGTAGTGAGAGTAAAGGGAGACCACTAAACAACAAATAGAGGAGAGGTAAGAAGAGCATCCAATCATACATTTTAGAGACTGGGAAGGAGAAGAAGGTTTGAATAGTTAGATGTTGGGGATAGCTAATATATCTTTGAAAGCATTGACTTTAAGCAGAAAGGAATACAACAGTTTCATGTGGGCCCCAAATGTTCCTACTGATATGACATTAATCCCACCAACCATCCTAAAATATTGTCTCTCTCTCTTCCTTTTGGTGACCCAGGGAGGATTCCTGGAATTCTGCTCCACAGAAAAGGTATTAATTATTGTAATTATGTTATAACTTATGGTGGGAGCTTTTCAGTGTTTGTCTGAGGCAGCAGCAAAGCCAGTTGGATGGCAATTTTATAGCCAAATTAATAAAAGAAAGATTGAAAATCCAGGTATTGACTACAACATCATCTTCTTTGATGTAGCAACTAAAAATAAGCAGGTGATGAAAGGGCACTTCTGTCTGCTGTTAGGATAACATTGCCTTTTTCCTGCATGGCAATCAGTCACTTTAACAGAGTTCCAGCTGATATACTAACTTTTATCCCCAAATTTTACGGTTCAATTAACTTTTAATAAATTAAAACTATCAAGGCAGGTTAAAGCTGGTCAGGAATGAGCTTCAAGAAAGACCAGAACATGGTACTGACTGCAAATAGCTCTACAGTTATATCTCCAAGTGCTTCAATGGGACAATCAAATATGCAAGGGTGATTAGAAGGACCAGGAACAGAGCATAAAAATAAACAGTTCTACATCATTTTAAGTAAATGAGTTAAAAGAACATGAGACTTAATACATGTGGTTAGCAAGTTATTATTTTAACTATTTGTTGTCTGTATTTCAATAGCTCTTAGAGATAGAGCTGGTTAACCAATTTTTAATTTCTTAGAAAAAAATATAATTTTATAGAAAATTTTCACAAAACAATTTTTGCCTATTTTTTTAGTCATTCTTTTTCTACAGGCCTCAGCAGAGACCGGGGACCCTTTGTACTAGGTACAAATGCCTAATAAGAAACAGTCCCTGCTCTGAAGAGCTTACAATGTAAATAGACAAGACAGACAAAGGGTGAAAAGAGGAAGCATTAGGGAACTGAGGCACAAAGACAGTAAGCATTTTGCCCATTGTCACAGAAGTCTGTGGCAGAGCTGGGAATCAAATCCACATTTCCTGAGTCTCAGCCTAATGCTCTAACCATAATATTGATCCATTACACAGGTAGTAGGAAACTAGGATGGTTAACTCAGAACCTGACCCCTTCCAAAATACAGAATTATTATTATTATGCTACTATCTGTCTTCTACTGAACTGGTGTGCATAGTGAATAGTGTTTACAGAGTGGAAAAATGGGCCAATGAAAACAATATAATAGTGAGGTTTGGATTTTTTTTTACACCATATTTTAAAATATACTCTTCTGTCTTCCAGTAGTCTTGGAGCAGGTGAAAGTAACTCAATATTGCCAAACATGTCATGTTCTTATAGTGTTACTGAGTGGGTTTTATGGAACAGGAGTATGAGAGAAATTCTGAATTAATGTAAAAATATATAGAATAGAGACTGAATTGTAGAGAAAACAATTTTTTTCCCACATAGATTGCATTATTTATGAAAAAAACTGGTCCTAAAATTAATTCTGGAAGATAGATCTCACAAACTTCCCACCTCCAACGTATACACTGTAGCACAGCCTAACTAGATAAAGAAAGTCACTGATGCATTTTGTGACTGACATATTGATACAGTGCAACCCAGCTATAAGAACACTATGTGATTCATGCTGTGGGATATTAAATTTCAATTGCTTTTCTGAAGTACTACAAAATGCTATTCAAAACTAAGGCATCTTTTATGGGCATTGTACAGTATGCCCATATGAAAGTCACACTGAAGAAGTGACAAGCACATATTTTGAAGACAAAGGAAAGATGAGCAACCTTTAAAAAACAAAACAAAAAGTGCCATAATAAAATTCTCCTGTTTTTTAGAAGTTGGAACACACATAAAGGTTGTAATGCATTAAGCATACTGGAATATTTTTTTTAAATCACTGAAATGCTTTGCCAAAATAACAGCCTCTTTCATGAACAATTTCTTAATTTACACTGGATCAGGAGGTTCTTTGGATAATTAGAACACATGGAAGACCAGCATAATTGCTAGAGTGAAACAAGCAATGAATACTGAAGTGGTCTACTATAATCAGCGGCTGCCTATTTCCCCTTGTTAGAAGTAGAAAGGTGTCAAGGATAGTGGTCTAATAATTACAATGTTGAACTGAAAGTCAAGTTCCTGGGATCATTTCCCAACTCTGACACTGATTCTTTACATGACCTTGGACAAGTCAGTTAAACTGAGACACAGAGTCTATCTGTAAAATGATTTGGATAATAAACATATTCATATGAGTTTTGTCAGAGGCAAACCCACACTCAAAATCCACAGGCAGAGGGAATCCTCGGGATGTGGGGTGAGAGGCAGGAAGGGCAGAACCAGGATGGTCCTACTGTGCAAGGGAGACCATGGATTTGGGAGGCCACACAAGGGAGGTGCACCCACTGGACAATGTAAAATCCAACATTCCGGGTCTCCGTATGCAATAGTGCTTGGGGATTTGGTGGGACCATAGTATGGGAATGCCAGGACTACAGGGTCCATAACTGCATGGATTCCACCCCCAACCCCCAGATGAGATATGCTGGGACTGTTAGACTGATGTAGTCTCTGTGGAAGGAATCCACAGCTACAGCATGATTTGGAGGTAAGAGGACTGTTACCTTATGGCTTCATGCTGAGATACACATCATACAATTTGCTACTTGGGCTGGCTGCTGTGTCCTTGGATGAAGGGCATAATGTAAGAGCAAAGTTTTATTATCATCATCAATCAAAAAATCACATACAAGGAATATTAAATAACTGGGTGTAATTAAATATTAAATATTCAAATTACTCCATTTCATTAGTGCACAGGAAGACTGCATTACAGTAATTTGTTAATACAGTGCTGTAAGTATAAAAAGAAAGAATACCTACACAAAGACATGGGGGTGAAGGGTGAATAGAAACCAGATACACAGATCTCTGAAGGTCTGAGTAGGGAGTTGATTTTTTGTCACCATACAGTTAGCCTGTGCAGTCTCAATTCTTTCTTACCTCACTTTGTGGCTCTACTACCATCGCACAGGCTCTCTCAGAGGTCCAGAGAGGCCCGGGCCACTTACAGCTTTTGAGGCCCCTAGCCATAATAAAAATAAAAAATGATGACACATGGTCTAATCTTGTGCCATCAGAACCAATATATTTTTATTAACATTTATAAACATTTTTAACTCTTTTTTAATATGACAAAATCTATATCAGTTAACAAAAAAAATTACGTCTTTTACCAAATAACATCTCTTATTTGCTTAAATTTGAAGCTCTAAGCTGAGAGAGTGTGTTATAACTTATAACTCTACTCCCTGAGAGAGTGTGTCACATTTTGGTCCAATAGGGATGCGCATAAAAAAGTTGTGAAACTTATCAAATGCCAAAAAATTAACAAGTGTCTAAATTTGAGGCCTCCTTTGAGCTTGAGGCCCAGGCCAAATGGCCCTCCTGGCCTCCCCTCTGATTGGCCCTACCATCACATGCTATTAAAAAGGAACACTCACGGTGTTCTTGATTTTAACAAAGCACATATGGGTAATGGCTCTTTGCAATTGAAATAGCCGTAACCATCGCTTACCAGAAGAAATAGACTCCTCCCACACATATTGTCATTCCCTGCCACATTATGTGTAATTTAAAATAGTTATGCAGGGGCAGGGGATTGCATTTTTTAATTGTTTGTTGGGCATATCTGACACTGTATAACTAATAACATCTTAAGGGACCACATTAACCTTTGCACAGCTGGGTCAGAGACAAAGCAGGGTTCAAAGAATCTTCCACGCCCTTCTCCCTATTCCTATGCATCCCACAAGAGGGCTAGATATACATGCAGTCTCTGCACATTGCCCCAGTGTAGACCAGTGGCAGCATGCCACACTCCAGCCCAGTGACAGCAAGGTTTTGGTTTGGAAACACAATTTCTACATATACTTTTAGAAGTATTGTTCATATTCATTTAATATTACGTTAACAAAAATGTCTCCAGTTATTCTCATGCATTCAAACCATCAATGACACTTCCGTTGTCACACACACACACACACAAACACATACAGAGCAACACAAGACTATCAAGGGGTGGTGGGCGGCAGCACATTGTCACCTGCTTTTAGCATTGGGTGGAAGAAGGAAAGCCTGAGACCTCTGTGAAATTATTTTTGGCAATTTTAGCAGAACTCTTCACACAAGATCAGTGACTGAAGGAGTCTTGAGGAGATATACATTAATCATTGCTGCATGAAGCCCTCTACAAAGGGCAGGACTACCAAAGCATTACCCCGTGAGGGAAATGAGCCAGGGAGTTGGTCTGGTGGCTCAGACTCAGCAAACAATTAACCAGCAGATTGAGAAAGGTGACATCTCTGTTCAAATGAGTACTATTTCTATCTGTCCTGCCAGTTACACCTTCCAGAAGGTAGGCACAGATCTTTTCCAGCCACTGGATACAGCCTACCTGCTAGCAACTGACTTCTCAAGACTAATTGTAGCAGCTAGTGTGGTATTGGAGAGGAAATAGCACTACATTTAGTTTGGTATTGGAGAATATGCAATCCACATTCTCTCTCTGATGAGTCCCAGGGCAAGTCTTTGATTATCACGGCCCTCTCTTTTCATAAGAAACTATTAAGAAATGTGGCACATCCTGATATCATTTGACCTCTGAAGGTAACAGTAATATAGAAAATAAGCCACTAAAATGGTGAAACTTTTCATGAATCCCCAAATCATCAACTGGTGATCTTAGCACACTAGTTAACTATTGAGTCTAGCTGAACTGTTAATGTTATCCAGCATCCCAGCAATGGTAGAACCCTGATGGTCTGAATTCCCCATCATCTACAGGAATTAAGGTAAATCCAAACTTTGATATGAGAGACTAGAACAGGTAATGCAGGCTCGAACCTATTAGGAAGTGTGCACCCCCATGAAAGACACTCAGAAAATGGATACAGTAGGCATTTTAAGGCTTTCAGGATAAAGTCCATTGCGTCTAGGGACATATAGAGAATTGCATGGCCCCTGTAAGCTTCAACAACCTTTGAAATATTTATGCATATTGCATCTGCCAACAGCAAGTTATGGAACACCATTATCCTCTCCATCCACTGTTTGTTGTACCTTAATTTATTTCTGCAGGACAGCATAAGTATTTAGGATTGGTCTTGATGCCTTCTATTCCACATTCACTCATTTTCATGTAGAAGGTTGGTATAACAGCATAGGAAAATTTACAAAGGAATTGCCAGACTGGATCAGACTCATGGTCTATCTAGTGCAGTCTCCTGACAGTGGCCAGCCCAAACATTTCAGAGAAAGGTACAAGAAGCCCCACAGTAGGCAGATCTAGTATAATCCATCCCCAAGGAAAATCTCCTCCTAGCCCCTAATAGTTAGGCTTTGGCTTAGATCTTGATACATACGCTTTTATATCCATTCAAGTTATATTTCAGATATTCCATATTCTTATGTAGATGAATGTAAAATCCCTCTTTGAATCTTACTAAATTCTTGGCCTCATTGACATGTTGTGGCTACCAGTTAGCTAGTCTAATTACATGTGTGAAATTATTATTATTTTGAATTCATCACCTTTCAGTTACAGTGACTGTTCTCTTGCATTATGAGACAGGGAAAATAGAAGTTCCCAATCTATCATCCCAGCCTACACCATTAAATTATTTTCCATACTTTAATCATGTACTCTCTTATTTCTCTACTCACGAAAGTAAACAATCCCAATATTTTCTCTCTCTTCCTGAGTTTCTGCAGGCTGAGTGTCAATCCCTGAACCTATCTTGATAGGTCCCTCTACAATTCTTGACATTCTTGTCTGGATTTGACTAATTTACGTAATGTAATATAATCTGCAAATTTTGCCAGCTCTTTGCTTACCTCCTTTGCCACATCTTGCAAAATATATTAAACTCCAGTCCTAGCACAGAACCTTGTGGCACCCTGCTGTTAACATGATGAAAATTAAACATTCATTCCTTCTCTTTCCTCCCTGCCCCCAACTCTTTGTGACGTTTTGATTCAGGACAATACATTGCTTCTCATTTTATGACTACTTACTTTCTTCAGTAGCCTCTTTTGAGGCCCCTTGTCAAAATCCTTTTGAAAGTCTATATAAATTATATCAGCCAGTTCTCCTTTATCCACTACTTTATAAACTCATTCAAAATATACTAATATATATTCATAGAATCATAGAATACTAGGGTTGGAAGAGACCTCAGGAGGTCATCTAGTCCAATCCCCTGCTCAAAGCAGGACCAACACCAACTAAATCATCCCAGCCAAGGCTTTGTCAAGCCAGGCCTTAAAAACCTCTAAGGATGGAGATTCCACCACCTCCCTAGGTAACCCATTCCAGTGCTTCACCACCCTCCTAGTGAAATAGTGTTTCCTAATATCCAACCTTGTCTCCTAATATCCCACTGCACCTTGAGACCATTGCTTCTTGTTCTGTCATCTGCCACCACTGAGAACAGCCTAGCTCCATCCTCTTTGGAACCCCCCTTCGGGTCGTTGGAGGCTGCTATCAAATCCCCCCTCTTCTCTTCTGCAGAATAAATAACCCCAGTTCCCTCAGCCTCTCCTTGTAAGTCATGTGCCCCAGCCCCCTAATCATTTTCATTGCCCTCTGCTGGACTCTCTCCAATTTGTCCACATCCCTTCTGTAGTGGGGGGGGACCAAAACTGGACGCAATACTCCAGGTGTGGCCTCACCAGTACCCAATAGAGGGGATTAATGACTTCCCTCGATCTGCTGGCAATGCTCCTACTAATACAGCCCAATACACCATTGGCCTTCTTGGCAACAAGGGCACACTGTTGACTCATATCCAGCTTCTCGTCCACTGTAATCCCCAGGTCCTTTTCTGCAGAACTGCTGCTTAGCCAGTCGGTCCCCAGTCTGTAGCGGTGCATGGGATTCTTCCTTCCTAAGTGCAGAACTCTGTACTTGTCCTTGTTGAACCACGTCAGATTTCTTTTGGCCCAATCCTCCAATTTGTCTAGGTTACTCTGGACCCTATCCCTACCCTCCATCGTATCTACCTCTCCCCCCAGCTTAGTGTCATCTGCAAACTTGCTGTGGGTGCAATTAATCCCATCACCTTTATCATTAATAAAGATGTTGAACAAAACCGGCCTCAGGACCAACCCCTGGGGCACTCCGCTTCATACCGGCTGCCAACTAGACATTAAGCCGTTGATCACTACCTGCTGAACCCAACGATCTAGCCAGCTTTCTATCCACCTTATACTCCATTCATCCAATCCATACTTTTTAACTTGCTGGCAAGAATACTGTGGGAGACTGTATCGAAAGCTTTGCTAAAGTCAAGATATATCACATCCACTGCTTTCTCCATATCCACAGAGCCAGTTATCTCATCATAGAAGGCAATCAGGTTGTCAGGCATGACTTGCCCTTGGTGAATCCATGTTGACTGTTCCTGATCACCTTCCTCTCCTCCACGTGCTTCAAAATGGATTCCTTGAGGACCTGCTCCATGATTTTGCTGGGGACTGAAGTGAGGCTGACCAGTCTGTAGTTCCCCGGGTTCTCTTTTTCCCCTTTTTATAATATGGGCACTATATTTACCTTTTTCCAATTGTCCGGGACCTCCCCTGATCGCCACAAATTTTCAAAGATAATGGCCAATGGGTCTGCAATCACATCAGCCAACTCGCTCAGCACCCTTGGATGCATTAGATCTGGACCCATAGACTTGTGCATGTCCAGCTTTTCTAAATAGTTCTTAACCTGTTCTTTCACCACTGAGGGCTGCTCACCTACTCCCCATGATGTATTGCCCAGTGCAGCAGTCTGGGAGCTGCCCCTGTCTGTGAAGACCGAGGCAAAAAAAAAAGCATTGAGTACTTCAGCTTTTTCCACATCATCTGTCACTATGTTGCCTCCCCCATTCAGTAAGGGTCCCACACTTTCCCCAACCTTCTTCTTGTTGCTAACATACCTGTAGAAACCTTTTTTGTTACCCTTCACATCCCTTGCTAGCTGCAACTCCAATTGTGCCTTGTCCTTCCTGATTACACCCGTGCATGCTCTAGCAATATTTTTATACTCCTCCCTAGTCATCTGTCCAAATTTCCACTTCTTGTAAGCTTCTTTTTTGAGTTTAAGCTCACCGAAGATTTCACTGTTAAGCCAAGCTGGTCGCCTGCCATATTTGCTCTTCTTTCTGCACTTTGGGATGGTTTGCTCCTGCACCCTCAATAAGGTTTCTTTAAAATGCAGCCAGCTCTCCTGGACTCCTTTCCCCCTCATATTAGCCTCCCAGGGGATCCTGCCCATCAGTTCCCTAAGGGAGTCTAAGTCTGCTTTTCTGAAGTCCAGGATCCGTATTTTGCTGCTCTCCTTTCTTCCTTTTTTCAGGATCCTGAATTCAACCATCTCATGGTCACTGCTTCCTAGGTTGCCACCCACTTCTATTTCCCATACCAATTCTTCCCTGTTTCTAAGCAGCAGGTCGAGAGGAGCAAGGCCCCTAGTTGGTTCCTCCAGCACTTGTACCAGGAAGTTGTCCCCAACACTCTCCAAAAACTTACTAGTTTGTTTGTGCACTGCTGTATTGCTCTCCCAGAAGATGTCAGGGTGATTGAAGACCCCCATTAGAACCAGGACCTGTGATCTGGAGGTTTCAGTTAGTTGTCCAAAGAAAGTCTCGTCTACTTCCTCCTTTTGATTCGGTGGTCTATAGCACACCCACCACGACATCACCCTTGTTGCTCTCGCCTCTAAACTTAACCCAAAGACTCTCAACAGGCTTTTCTCCAGTTTCAAAGTGGAGCTTTGAGCAATCATACCGCTCTCTTACATACAATGCAACTCCTCCACCTTCCCTCCTATACCTGTCCTTCCTGAACAGTTTATACCCATCCATGACAGTGTTCCAGTCACGTGAACTGCCCCACCAAGTTTCTGTTATTCCAATCACATCATAGTTCCTTGATTGTGCCAGGACTTCCAATTCTTCTTGCTTGTTTCCCAGGCTTCTTGTGTTTGTGTACATGCACCTAAGATAACTAGCCCATTGCCCTACTTTCTCAGTATGAATCAGGAGGCTTCCTGTCTTGTACCCTCCTCCTTGTGTTTCTTCCTGGTATCCCACTCCCCCCACTTACCTCTGGGCTTAGGTCACTATCCCCCGATGAACCTAGTTTAAAGCCCTCCTCACTAGGTTAGCAAGCCTGCCTGCGAAGATGCTCTTCCTTCTCTTCCTTAGGTAGGTCCCATTTCTTCCTAGCAATCCTTCTTCCTGGAATAACATCCCATGGTCAAAAAATCCAAAGCCCTCTCTCTGACACCGCCTGCGTAACCACACATTCACCTCCACAATTCGATGGCCCCTACCTGGGCCTTTTCCTTCAATAGGGAGGATGGACGAGAACATGACCTGTGCCTCAAACTCCTTTATCCTTCTTCCCAGAGCCATGTAGTCTGCAGTGATCTGCTCAAGGTCATTCTTGGCAGTATCATTGGTGCCCACATGCAGAAGTAGGAAGCAGTAGCGGTCTGAGGTCTTGATCAGTCTTGGCAAACACTCGGTTACATCCTGGATTCTAGCTCCAGGCAAGCAGCACACTTCTCGAGTCTCCCGGTCTGGTCAGCAGATGGATGACTCCATTTCCCTTAGGAGGGAGTCCCTGACCACCACCACCTGTCTCCTCCTCTTGGGAGTGGTGGTCATGGAACCCCCATCCCTAGGACAATGCATCCCATGCCTTCCGGCCGATGGGGTCTCCTTCTAATCCCTTCACTCAGAGGGCTCTTCCAAATCCTTCTCCGCAGTAGTACCTGTGGAGACAGCCTCAAAATGGTTTCTCACCTCTATCTGCATTGGTGGTACATAGGTTCTCCTCTTTCTTCTTCTGGAGGTCACCTGCTACTAATACTCTTCCCCATTCTGCACCACACTCTCTGATTCCGCAGCATGTTTTGCTTCCAGAACCAAACACTGACTTCTGTCCAGAAAATCTTCATTTTCTCTGATGCAACGCAGGGTTGATACCTGGTTCTCCAGTCCTCTAACCTTCTCTTCCAATATGCAGATCAGCTTGCACTTCATACAGACGAAGTTGCTTCTGTCCTCTGGGAGAAAGACAAACATGGCACATTGTGAGCAGGTCACAGCAGCTGATCGCTCACTATCTATGTCTTCCTTCTACGAGGCATGATTTTCCTTTGTAGAAACTGTGGTGATTAGACTCCTATGGTGATCTTTTATGGTGTTTGAGTATCTATTTTTAATTATTGTTTTGACCACACACAGTGCTACAAGTTGATATGTTTTCACATTCACAAGCATGGAAGTGCCTGGCTATATGTCAGTAGACAGGCTCCCTGGATGATTTCTATTTTGGATTGTTCTTAATTATAAATTTTTCACTAAAAATGTAATGCTGGGTGAAGTGATTATGAATATCCTTAAAACAATTTATAACGTTCCTTTATGTATATATGTTCTGCCAGGATTCCTCTTGGAATATAAGACATGATTAAAGGCAAAGATGTACTGGCAGACTGGCCATGAATTGGTCCAATTTTTTAAACCAATATCATAAACTACTGTTTATTTTCTGCCAGAAGAAAGGCATGCTAGAGTTGGCAGTTGTTCCTAATGCTTATTACATGGAGGCCCAATGTCCTAGGATGCAAAGACTTTCCCCAGTCCTTTGATGTACAACAAACTATGCTACTTTCAAATTTGCATACTTTTCCCTGTGTTACGTATTAGAATTGAAGTATGTACTCCGTGACAGAGAGCTGGACTCCATAGTAAAAAAAAAAGTGCATTATTAATCAAATTATTATTTGTGGAAGAATAAGCATTTTGCTGTTTGACATCTGGTAGTCATTTATAATATCAAGGACTCCTCCTTTACAGGAATACACGTCTGATTTGATTTCACTATTTTTTGGTTTAAATGTTACCCCATTGCTTTTGTTGGCAAAAAAAAAAAAAAAAAAAAAAATTGTCATCGGGGTGGGGTTAGATCTCAATTGGTAGATTTACACTGCACCGTGTGCTAAATGAGCTCCATAAGAACTATCTAATGTGTAAAATCTGTTGTTTATATAGATCTGTGGCTGGCTGGGCCCCAGTTGCTAGAGAGTGATAGCTAAACATAAAATAATCTCTGCATAAACTGTGGGTTTGTAAAAATGTAAGCGCTGCACGTTTGTGCAGTCTGAAGGAAAGTAGTCCCTCCAAATTGGTTGTTGAAATTGGAGACAGGCCTGGGCTACAGAGATCCGATGTCTGTCCAAATCTGTATCCAAAGTTTAGGGGTATTCAAATGAAGGGTACCAATGTGCACAAATCTGTGTATAACATAATAGGCCTTTCCCCATTTACTCCAACTTGACTTTGTTTCCACAGAACACGACTTTTAAATTACCATAATTATTATAAGATTCAAAACCACAAGATTGCACCCATAGTCATTAGAGCTGCAATCAATAACAATGCTTCTGGACTTGTTGCCTTATAAACAACACTGATGCAGAAATGATTAACCTCAGTTGAAGGGTAAGACAACAGAAGGTTACAAGACTGTTTCCAAAAGCACAAGCAATAACCATTAGTGACTGTCTGAGCATCATAACTTATCATAGCAAGGGCCTTGTTTTCACTGCAAAAGAGACGTGTGCTTTTGTTTGCCCCCTCCCCATTTTTTTAACACTTTGGAGTAACTAATGCACATGAGCTAACCTGAAGTAAAACAAACACACATCTAGACTTCGGGGTTCAGGATACAGGCCCGCTGAAGCCTTTGGGCTTCGACTTTGGTCCCCCGACCCGGAGCGGTGGGGCTCAGACTTCAGTCCCTCTCTTTTGGGGTCATGTAGTAATTTTTGGTTGTCAGAAGGGAGTCGCGGTTCAATGAAGTTTGAGAACCCCTGCTACACAGCAACTATCTAAGCCATATAGGGCTCTCGTCTCATGGATTGCTCTTGCAGCTGACGTCGCCTAAGGCTGCTAAAATACAGCCTTTCCTGTCCCTCTGAAAGCATTGCCAGCTGGGAGCTATTGATTCCAGAATGCACTTCACAAACTGGCCCACCAGAGTCAAGATGTGTTCTGGGCATGATAAAGGCACATGTCATTTTCTGTGATTCCCCCTTAGTGAGGCAGAATCAGGTGGCTTAGTGATTACTTTACTCTTGGAAGGGGTGGGGAGTTTTGCATTTAAGGGGTCGTGGATTATGTTCAATATTATATGTGCGCTCTGCAGTGTTCCATTAGCCACATTTTAGAGTGAAAATATATAGCAGGGGTGGCCAAACTGTGGCTCGTGAGCTACGCGTGGCTCTTTTACAGTCAAAGTGTTGCTCACAGAGCCCCACATATGCCCCCCCCCCATTCTCTGCCTACCAGACTAGGATGGGAGGAGGCTCAGGGCTTCTCCCCTGCAGCAGGATGGTGGGGCTAGGGGCTTCTGCCAGAGACAACTGGTGCCTGTGAACAGTGGGGGGCACAATTTAAAGGTTTGGCCCCCGAACAGCTTGAGTCATGCCCCCTACAGGCACGCTCTTACCCTCAGCAGCCCCTCCCTGCAACTCCCAGATGTTAGCTCCTTGTGGAGAGGCAGCAGCAAAGAGCTGGGAGCTACAGGGAGGGGCGGCTGCTTTAGCTCTGTGGGGAGAAGCAGCAGCAGCAAAAGCAGTGGCTCTCCCTGCAGCTCCCAGCTATTTGCCACTGGCTCACACTACCTGGCTTCCGCAGCTCCCAGTTTGCCGGCTCCAGCAGCTTCCATTTAGGGAGGGGGCTTAGTGCACCATATGACCAAGTGGGTCCAGCAAACCCTGGCAAAAATGTAGGGGGAACATGCATCCACGTGGCCCCCCATGTGTCGCCTCTGGCTTCTGCCCAGCGGGGGGCAGGGGCAAGGTCTTGCCGCAGGGTGTGCCTGCTGAAGCCCTGAGCCCCGCCACGTGCACCCTGGCTCTCAAACTTCTGAAGATTGTTGTATTCAGCTCAGACAGTCAGTATGTTTGGCCACCACTGGTATATAGTAATGTATATACAAATGTATCCTTCATTAAGTTTAATTACAATTAGGAGTAAGGCATCCACATTTTTCTGGTCACTCCTGGAGATGATCCTGTGTGACTGATGGATGCTGACAATACTGCTGGTTATTTTCACAGTTGCACTTTGGGGTCAGAGTTAAGGTTGTTTGGGTGACCTTGGCTGTGCATTTATAGCATGTGTAGTATTTGTTTTGTTTTGTTTAGAAAAACCACAGCAATCACTGAAGGGATTTTTGGCTGAAGTAAGCAATATATTCTTTCACCCTTAACTCTAGGTTAGCAAAGCTTTTTGCCTGGGGATAATAGATGAAATCATGCTTCCAGGTTCAAGGTTCTGGTTGAATAATTTTTATTCAGGATCATATACAATCAGGTGAAGGCTGTTAATTCTTCCTAGCTGTTCTTTTTCCCTGCTCATCAGTCAATGGCTGGAACTATTTCAAATATGAGCAACACTCTGCCTGTCAAAAAATAAAGTTTGAGCAGGATTAGAACACAGCCTATTGTCTTCTCGAGTTTGCAGTGAATCTAGAAGATAGATGCAAGAACTGCACCCTGGACAGAGGAAAACTCTGGACATAGCAGAAAACCCCTGTAAAGTCTGCTGTTGCACCCAGGGCCGGCTCCAGGCACCAGTGAAGGAAGCAGGTGCCTGGGAGAGCCAATAGAATGGGGCGGCAGTCCATCCATTATTGGGGCGGCACGTCCAGGTCTTTGGCGGCACTTTGGCGGTAGGTAGCTCAAGTGCTCCACTTTAGTATTCGGTGGCAATTCGACAGCGGGTCCTTCACTCCGTCTCTTCCTCTTCGGTGGTACTTCGGCGGCACTTCGGCAGCAGCTCAATCGTTTTTTTCTTTTTTTTTTTCTTCGCCGCTTGGGGTGGCAAAAAAACTGGAGCCGGCCCTGGCTGCACCATAGACCAGGGTCTATGTCACCCTCCCCCAGCTCTGCCAACCACCCTCAGCCCTCCACCACCAGCCTGCTTCCTGCTCTCATCCCTAAACCCTATCGGCCTCTCTCAATAGACAGCACTCACAACAACTCTAAGGGACTCGCTTCCAGAAGTGCTCAGCACCCTTCCTTGAGGGCAGATTTTTCCAAAGAGTGGTCTCCCATTTAGGCATCTAACTGTAGTGGTGCCCAATTTTCAGAAATCCTCGGCCCCAAGCAATTTCCACTGAGACCCATTGTGCACCTGTATGTATCCACAGCTGCTTCCTCTTTTGAAGTGGAGTGACAAGCAGAGTTGTAAATGGGCTGATTGGACGCTACCTTCCCCTGCACCTCTTGGTGTGTCCCTGCCTAATCCATGACTAGCTTTCTATAGGGCAGGATAAATGGGCAGTTGTGAAAATGAGTAATATCCCTGGGACCCGGCTCAACAAATAGCCCATTTCTGTGCACATATTACCCCTTTGAAAGTCCCATGCAAGTTTGTCTCTGGCTTACAACACAGGTTAGGCATATATGGAGATTTGAGGCTGCACCGGCAAATTGTTTTGGTTCCCTATTGGACTGGAAGGCTGTGTAAACTGTTCAGAGTTTATTCATGTGTGTAAAGTTAATTGCACTTGTTCCAATATACTTTCATTGCCACCTTTTCTATGTCTGTTATGGGCAAGATTGTCACTTGCTCTATATACGTTTGCACACAGAAGTGAAGGGGCAATCAAGTACTCACTTGCTCCCTTGTAAGACAGGATACCCACATCATTAGTCCAAGCACATGGAGAAGGGAGATGACAGGCCTTCTGGAGCTGCTACACCCCATCCACCTTGTGAACAGATGGGAAGTGGGGAAGAGGGACAAGGAATGGGTGAAGACTTTACTTCATCCCCACAGTGTGAACTGTGATGATGAGCTAGAGCCAAGATGAGCAGAACCAGCTCGGAAGGGACAAGCAGTCAAGGGCAGTAGGCCATCATACATAAGCAACCCTACATTAACAAATCAGTGGGCATACTTGAAAACAATCTTGTTAAAAAAGACCCCACACATACCACTTTTCCTTTTCAATGGTTATATTTTAAAAGATTTTATACAGAATAAGTAAAAGCCATCTTTAAAAAGTTGTTTGACTGCCATTTTAAGCTTGATGGCATCCCATGCTGTTATGTCAAATAATACATGGTTCTACATAAAGGGATGCCTGAATCAAAGTAATCCATGCATACAAGTAGTGCCGAGACCAGCATGGGATGGATAAAGTCCTAAACTACAGTATATTTATTTTAATTCTTTCAACATAAACAGCAGTCAGGTTCAGCCAACTGTGATGCAAACCTTTTCTAATGCATAAATTATACTGATATATATTTTCTTGTTTACTAAGCACATCGCACAGCAACATAGAGGGGTTTTGTTTGTTTAAGATTTTCCCTTTCAATACCATGAGACGCTCGTCCACACAAGCCCTTTAGTTGCAATGTGCACCTGCTGAAGATTTTCAGAGAGACAGTTAATCAGTGGGTGCAGACTGAAGAGTCAATTACTGCGGATGGTCTGGGGGGCACAGGGGTCGGGGAAGAGCTGACAATGGCCACTTAGTTGTTCTATCTTAGTTGTTGTAGGTTTCTACCAGTGCTGACGACACAGAGAAAGGAGTAGCAGGAGTAGGGATCATTGGTTTATTCATATCAAGAAATGCTAGTGGAGATTTCCCTCTTTCCATTTGCAGTGCTAGCTCCCCCATTATTTTAGCTGCTCCTTGTCCTACTGAAGTCAGGGACAGAACTCCCACCGATTTGAATGAGATCAAGAGCTAGTCCGGTTTTTAAAATTTCAAACTATCCTCGAAGGTGTATCTGTATATAAGGGCTGGCGTAATCAATAGTAGGTGAAATGCAAATTGTACACACACCTGCTGGACCAGATTGGCTGCTATAACTGCTATTTAGGTAGCAAGCAGAAGTTAGCATTACTGATGGGCTATGAGTTATGAACACAGCTGCTATACCCTAAAACAGCCCATGATTTTTTTGTTACCGATCCTTCCTCCCTCCACATCCACACATTGTTTCCCTTGATACATTCTGTTTGAATAAGACCCTAATTAAATGGCTTGATTAAAGTATGTGGCCCCAATTCTACGAACACTTCCATGTGTGAGTAAATCATCTGAGTAGTTCCATTGAACTCACTAGGATTGTGCATGTGCTGGAAGTTACTCAAGTGCTTAAGTGTTTGCAGAATTTGGGTTTTTGTAAGCACAAAGGGACTCTGACATGATTGGAGGCACCTAGATCTTTCTGTGATATACAATAAAAGTGCCAGGTGGCTGAATTCTAGGACTGGGTGAAGCCTAGCGCTACCTGAAATTACACTTGCCAAATTTTCTCTGGTATTCAAATATATTAAATACTTGATTGAATATTCAACCATCTCCACATCTGGTTGAATAGTATTTGGCAAATATATTAGTCAGTGGATACAGGTAAAATAATCAACTCTGTTCAGTAAATATTTTTATTGTAATCTTTGATCAGCTCTACTGTCATTTCAACCTGTATTTTTATGCCCACAATCATGTTTGTGGGCTTAAAATAATAGTCAATTTTTTAAAAATAACATTGCAAATTCAAACTTCAATCAAGAGTTTTGAAATTTAAACTTAAGGGGCCTGATCTAGTCTCATTAAAATCAGCGAGTCAGAAGTCCATGTAGTTACACCACTGCAAAATATGTGTAAAGGGAGGAGAATCAGGTCCTACTCTTTTAACTTATCCATAACTGAAGCACATTTCTTCCTCAGTAAGGATCAGTGGCATAAACCAAAAGAAAAGAGCAGAAAATAATCAGATTGCTGCAAATGTCATGCTAATCGAATAGAGTAGGAATCCTAAGAAAATGGACTTTGGTGGAATTTATGAAGTCCTAAAGCACTGTATTTTAGTCCATTGTGAATTACATTTACCTTTCATGCATGTTTTCATATCCGGTACTACAAAAATAGAAGCAGAAAAGGAAGTTGCAGATCCCCCTAAGGAGAAAAGAGAAGAGAAAATGAAACTTCAGAACTAATAACGGATTTCTTTCCCCCCCCACCCCCCCTCTCTGAACTGTCTTTACATTGAAGATCATTCCAAACCAGGGCAAAGAAAAGAGGTAAATTAGAGTAGCAGATTACTGCATAATTACATGCAAGGGGAAACAGCAGCTTCAAAGTATGCCTTGCTAATATGATACTCACAGAAACAGAACATGCATTTCTGTAATAACCCTAATTAAAGTAACAGGAAAAGTCAGTTTTCTCTCAGCCCTGATGTTCAGATACAATATGATCCATCAAGAGAACAAATTGACTTTTAAAAAAGCTATCCTGGATAATATGAATACAAGTGGTGAGCGCAGAACTGTCGCTCTAGGAGGTGGGACATAATGGTGCAGCTAGCATATTTCCTTGTCCAGAGAGGTGACAATTTTGAATGTAAGAGTATTTACTTGAGAGAGTAATGATTAAACCCAAATGTAGAAAGAATGTACCACTTGTTCTCACAAATGGCATCAGGTGAGGGACTAAAGATCTCATTCCAAAAGATTTGATTCAAACACTGTAAACAGGGCATATATTCTAGTCATAGGTGGTGGGTGGGTTACAGAAGCTGCAGTTTTGATCTGGACCCATTTGCTAGAACACATCACGAGAGACAGCCCCTGCCGCAAAAGAGTTTATAATCAAAATAAACAAGACCATGAAAGGATGGGGATAAAGTTGCATCAGCACAGAGAAGGTATGAGAGAGTAAGTCATTTATGCAAAGTAATGCAGGTTGTACATGGGAGAGCTCTGAACTTAATCCAGAATCCCAGTCCAATGACAACCAAAAGAAAAAATCCTCTGCAGTTTTCAGTCAATCACAAGGGGGAAAATAAAATCAGCTGGAAGTTACCAATTTGTAACCTTCCTGATGGGAGGGGGAAAAAATTGAGAAATGCGAGTGTCTAACTATAACTCTGAATAGTAGTGGTAATAGAAATGGGAAATCTCTTTTCCAAGTGTTTAAGAAAATGTATACGGTCAGAAAGGGATCCAGTTTTTTCAAAGGCAGCTTTCTTAGCTCCTGTGCAGCAGAGTGCAACTGCATACTATCACCTGCATGGGCAGGAATGGGGACATTTCAGATAAAATGAATAGACCCAGGGCTTTCTATTGCTGTGCGGGGGGGGAGGCAGCTCAGCCACTGAAAGGCCGTGCTTGGAGATTTGTCTTTCAAGGACTTAATGCCTCTACAAGTTGCTGGGCTGGAGGTTGAGGAGAGGAACTTCTTGTTACCCCTTTTCAAAAGACAAAGCTAGTGCAGCAATGCAAATAGATAGGGGAGCCCTTCACCCCTCCCAAAAACTTCCTCTATGGGGCCATGAACATGGCCAGAAGCCCTCACTGCAAGTCTTCCACATCCCTTATGCTCTCCAGTGTTGGGAAGCAGATTATGCCTGGCCCATGTACAGCTATGCCGCGGATGTTCCTGTTCTCTCACATCTAGTGCAGCTTTTGACAGGGAGACATAACACTTGTAGAACTGAAAAACAGGTCACACAAGATGACATCTGCTGATGCTAATCCAATTATGAAGGAACTCCCACTTATTTGGACCATCTGAGCCAATCCCTAGATTTTTTTGAAGTCATCTTCTTACTGCATGGGTAGACAACAGAATGTTTCAGCCCTAAACCAAGGAAGTTTTATGTGGTTATGGCTTTGAATTTAGCAATTTGCTAAAAACACTTGTTAGATGAATGTATGTGAAGGACCAGTTGAGAAAGATAGTAGTCTTGGCAGAGATGGATATGAAGGCAGAGGTAAGGTGAGAAGATCAAATATGCACACAGAGAGCCTGAGTTTGCGGCGGTTATATGAAGTCAGTGCCCACACTTTTATGGAGCAGCTTGTAGGACCACGGCCATAATGCAGTTTGTTTCACGGGTTTTACATTTAGTCCATGTTTAGATTAATATTTGCACCAATAGATTTTTGAGGTATTTTAAAGTTACATTGGATTAAATATTTATGAAATCATGTGAAACACTCTTTGGGTTAAACATGTGTTATTCTTTGCCAGTCTGGTATTGAGCTTATTATATGGAGCAAATGCAAAGCTGCACATCTAGGTTGCGTTATACTTCCTTGGGCTCACATTATATACAAAACTGACTTCATTCTGGATATATATTTGCCATTAATTCACTACAGTTTTGTCCTATTATGAAAAAAGGCCCTATCCCAAACTAAAAATGGAAGTAATTGGAAAGGCAAGTTTTCACTGCACTAAGCATTCTCACTATAATCATGTCTTTCCCCACTGTAGTTATTGTATTAAATATTGATATTGATGTGTATTTTGTAAATAAGGAAACCAAATTAGGATAACGTGTTAAGTTTATGACCAGTTTTAATATCTGAGTTTGTTTGTTTTTTGGTACTGACTATTTTTATTCATTCAAGGGAAAATGTTAAATAATATATAACGTCTTTAAAAATGCATCTAAATATTTGTTTGCTGGAGGAGATGCATTTTTAAATAAAAATACCCATGCCAGTACTTTTAAGTACATACTAGAGAGAATATCCATTCCTTTACAGATTTATATGTAGCGAGATATCAAATATACCAAATAAATCCATGGCTTCCCTGGAGACACCGTGATTGTCACCATGCCTTTTGGAACTTCACGATGGGGACTTCATGCAAGAGGATTCTAACCCTTCTGCTTCAAGGTGGGACTTGAATTAAGAAGATTTGCCATTAGCAATATAGGGGATCTGATGCATAGTGAGCATCATTAATAAATTATCAGTAGAAGACAATGATGCACACTAACCAGTTCATGACAGTATAGGCATTATATTATGGTTCAAGCTGTCTTTCAAATAGGATGCATTTTCAATGGTACAGCTCTAATACTTCCTTCATAAGGACTCCATTTGTCTTTGGACAAGGTGCCATCTTCCAGCCAGCAGCCCTCGGGCTTTATGCAGGAGACACTAGTCTAATGAAACCTTATTCTCCTACAGAGTCCAGGTTAAAGAGTATGCAGTTCTGACACTTAGGGAAAGCTGCAAGCACACGGTCTCTGCCAGACAGCTTTACAGGGAAGCTAGAGTAACCCACATACAAACATTGTTCCCAGTAGTGTAATCTATGGCTGGAATTATACTTTAGTGAATTCTATTACAATTCCAGAACAGATCTTCAGAGCAACAAGCCCATTTCTAAATAAATTCATTGGTGGTGTAGGGAATATTATACAAACAGAATTTATTTTGGAGTCTGTTAAATGAACATTTAAAAACTGGCCTCTTAGATGGCACAAAAAACGTACTATCTAGGTCTTACTGCAAGCTTTGGGCCTGTAGCTCTGTGGTGCTCAGCTCGCCCTGCATCAGAGGATGCTCAGCACCTTTCAAATGTGGTCTTTACCATTGCAAATTACTTTTCTTGTTTTTAAAATTAACCTATTGGGTCAAATCCTGAGGTGCTTCCAGAAACTCCAACCCTGCAAAGATTTGGCCCAGTAAGAGTCCTGATCCAATCACTGGTTTAAGCCCTATGTGTGGGTGAGGAGAGGGAGCAGGGATTTAGAGCCCCTGAAAATGAGTTAGCATTTCCAATAAGCATAATGTGCACAGGTGTGCTAGATTCTTCAGAGCTTTGAGACCATGTTGAAGCATGTAGTGCCACAAACAAGACTAAGTTACCATGATGAGCCAGTTTGGGGCACAGTGGGGAAAGCTTTTAGCAGGTCCATAGTGCTGTCTTTCTGGTTAAAGTGACGTTGTCATAGCTCAGGATTCCTATTGATTTTTAATATGAGAACAAAAAGGCATGAAGTGGCATGCACAGCAGCACAGCATGGGATACATACATTGCCTACTCTCTGGGCTGCACATGAAAGTGTTACTGGTATAGCTGTGTCAGTTAGCATTGTGATTTTTTTAGTGAAATAGTTATACCAGTAAAAGCCAGTCTGGATGCAGTTATACTGATAATAAAGGCACCTGATACCAGTACAATTATTCCCTGTCTGATATGGGCATAGCTATATATAGTATAACACACCTTTATACCAGAGTAACTGCTTCTACATTTAGCCAGTGTAGTTAAAGCAGCACAACTTTCTCATGTGGTCAAGGCCTTACAAGTTGTGTCTGCTTCTTAATATATGGCTCTCAAGATGAATCACATCAGAAAGGCAACATGCAAGGTTGCAGGAGTTGACATCTTGGCACAGCTTGCCTAGTAGCCTTTTTCTTAATTGAGGCGTTAGTCAAAAGACAAATAAAACAAAATAATAGTAAGAACAAAATGAGGAATTGAAGCCTTTATTATTCTTCGGATAAGGTCAGTAAAGATAATCCAGGCACCCACTGCTATCACAAAAAAGGTGCTTGTGTTTTCCTGTCTAGTTAAAGCTGTCAGTGTCTATGACATAATGCACATTCCATAAGGTCACTTATCAACACAGCTCAGAAAGACTTGTATATTTTTATGTCCTGCTTCAGCCTGATAATAGTCTCTTGTTACACATTCTTTAGATTTTACACACTTACATTTGAAATGTCAAATGTTCGTTTGCTGTTCCTAGATTTTTAATCTAGGACTTTAAGCAACTGCAGTGATTTACACTCTGCAAGTTCCTCCAAAGTTGGTTTCAAAGAGAAAATTAAAGTTCACGATGCATCCTGGCTTCTAAACTAAATTCACTGACAATGGAATTATCATGGGCATATTTTTCAAGGGCCAAGCAAATGAAGAATTGTGCAAAATCACCTGTCAGGGATAGTATAGATAATACTTAGTCCTGCCATCAATGCAGGGGACTGGACTAGATGCTCTCTTGAAGTCCCTTCCTATCCTATGATTCTATGAAAATGCATGTGCACCTATTATAAACACAATTGCATGTGGAAAGTGGGATGGATAATTTTTGTATGCACTTGGCTGATGGGAGGTCTTGAAAGAGGGGTTTTGTGAATACAAATACAGACAATTTTTCAAAGACCTGTTCAATGGGTTAGCCATGCAATTTCTTATAACTGCTCTATCAGTACAGAATTTGAGTAATGGGTAATTGACAAAGGGGGCTGTTCCCGGGAAGGACAGGCTTCAGTCAAATATAAACTGACATCTGCATTATTAGCAGTGATATGATACGTTCACATTTCACCTGCTGTTTGGTTTTAACAAAGTCATTATAACCAATTCTCTCCAACTGTAAGAGATTATTCTGTTTCGATTCCCCCAACTGCTAGATGATGACAGTTGGTTCATCTTGTTCCATGTTCTTAGTTCATTGATACACTTTGCTGGCTTCCAAAGTAAAACCCCAATTGTACAATCACAGGATATAAACACATCCCAGTTCTTTCACTGGGATTGATTTGTAGCCTGCAGTGAGAAAAAAAAGAGGGAGGGGGGCGTTAATCATAATCCAAATTAAATGTAACATTGTTTCTCTCTCTCTAGAAAGGTAACAGATTGTGTTTCATGGTATTCTGACCAACTGAGATGTAATCTTATAGAAGCTATATTATATCCACCAGTGAATTCTACATTTGAGGGCTATGAGAATAGTTAATTTCAAGATAATGGGCCAAATCCTCAGGATGGTGAGCTGTTCAAACAGCATTTTAAGACTGCTGGTGGGTGTGTGGGTGGAGATCTGCATGCAAGGCGATGGGAGAGGCCATGGCTGGAATATGCTGCCCTCCAGCATCCAGGAAAGGGCAATCCAGCTAGCTTAAATTTGAACAGTGGTGGAACCGGCCCCTGGCTGCTCCCCCAAAATCAGGGAGGCAGAAAGCGACTAATGTCCTTCTTTCTCCAGTAGAAGATCTGCCCCACTGTGTTTAAACTTTTTGGAATAGGCTCTTTTAAAAAAACCAAATGCTAAGTGTTTACAGGAATTTTTTTCCCAGCAGAATTAGTCACACCAATCTGATTGAGATCTTTCATTTCAGCTTGTTATTCTTAAAGCAGGTGTGGCCATTCTCACTTGAAGAGAAGTTGCTGCTAAGTGCTCCAAACTAGTCCATCCCGTCAGAGAAGCGTGACCCTAGGCACGCCTGTATTCACACCCTATACCCTACTGCAAAGATATTTGTAGAAAATATGCCTTGCGATGTATCATATGAAAGCTAACAGCACAGTGGCTATTAATATCACAGTGAAACAAATGTGTTAATGTTACATGTGAAATTGTGAATTCCCTTTGTATGATGTTATTAGAACATGTTTAAAACCAGACAGCCTAGCCAAGGTAAAGTTGACAAACAAGTCTGCCCTAGACAAAGGAACATGGTTTTATCTCAATGTACATATTAGCAGTAAATAAAGCTGTCCAGCTACATCAGTGAGGTGATCCTGAACTTGAGACAGAGGGGGAATTAACATGGATCTTGTAAGCCAAAGAGACACAGAAGACTAAATCCCCAGAAGGCCTTCCTGACTTGCAAAACAAAGCAATTCCTTGGGAATATAAGGCACAGAGAGAGACTCCATCTTGATTTGTCACCTTATGGAGACAAAGAAACCAAGTAATTTGATCTCTGTGATAGGTTCTGGCCAGGCTGGCCTGTAAAAAGCTGAGAAGGAGACTGTGGGTGGGAGGGACCATCTTGAAAAACTATCTTGCTAGATTAAGTTTTAGACTGTTACATGTGTATTTTCACTTTTATTTGCTTGTAACCATTTCTACTTCTATCACTCTTAATTGGTATCACTTAATCTGTGTACTTTTGTTAAGAAACTTGTTGGGCTTTTATTATAAATAGGTGCTGTGTATGTTCAGTGAAGTGTAGTGCTTCTAGAAAGCTAACAGGTTGGAGTGTTTTACTGTCTCTGTAAAGGCAGTGAACTGAACACTTTCTCTGTGAGGGTTCAGTGAGAGGGACTGGTGCCTCCAGTGGGATGATTTTAGGGCAAATTCAGGGCTGGCGGGGTACTAAGTTCAGACTGCAAGGAGTAACCGGGTCGGGCAAAGCGAGGGTGAAGTTTGTGTGCTACTGGGGTTAGAGCTCTGAACCAAAGCTGCACAGCCAAAACACACCCAGGGTTATAAGGCAGACCGTGTCCCAAAGGCCCAAAATGTTGCGGGAAGGAAAGAAATTGTTCAGTTTCCCCAAAGAGAACAAGAGATAGATTGACCACAGCACTGTCAGTTATTTCTTTCAACAACTCCTTTTAGTTGGATTTTTCTTCCTCTCTGAAAGTTTTTAATTACTTATCTAAGACGAACACCAAAATTTATGTAGTAATATAAAATACCTTAAATGCAGTCAGCTACTCTAGGCAGTCTTGGAATATGTTCTTATCAGTTCCTGAGGCAGTCTCAGGAGATTTCTGTACTCTGTGTCCTCTTGCACAAAGAGTTCTCCATTGTCTCATCTTATGATTTGTTTGTACACAGTTCACAATAAGATTCTGCTTTGTAATAAGAAGCTTCTATGCCAAGTTCCTTGAGAAGAGTGGATACTTTTCCCCATCAAAGAAATGCTAGGAAGCAAACTTGTCTCAAGCTATTTGTCTGGAAAGGTTTGCACAGGAGCTCATTAAAAAGTGAATGGGGAAGAACTGACAATTTTCCCCACAGTTAGAGATGATTATGCTACCCTTAGTCAGGTTAAGTAGTACCTCACTCCACAGCTAGTCCCATTGAAATGAGAGGCTTCATAGAATTAAGGTACTGCTGAGCATGAGTTAATATGACAATCTGACCCAGACAGAGGTGAAAGTAAGCACCGGGCCCTTTAAATCCCTGCCCGAGCCCGGCTGCCGGAGCCCCGGGGCTCTGGCAGCGATTTAAAGGGCCTGGAGTCCGGCCCCTGTGGGGAGCCCCGGGCCCTTTAAAGCACCACCCGAGCACCGCTGCCGGAGCTCCGGCGGTGCTTTAAAGGGCCCAGGGCTCCCCGCAGCGGCCAGAGCCTCTGGCCCTTTAAATAGCTGCCAGAGCCCCGGGGCTCCAGCAGCCGGGCTCAGGTGGGGATTTAAAGGGCCCGGTGCTCCTGCCACTTCGGGGAGCCCCGGGCCCTTTAAATCACTGCCGGAGCCCTGCCGCTGCTACCTCTGCAGCTGGTAGCTCCGGGGTGATTTAAAGGCCCTAGGGCTCCCAGCCACAGCCGGAGCTCCAGGGCCTTTAAATCTTGAAATGCTCCACCTCTTCTGGTTGAGGCCACGCCCCCGCTCAGGACTCTGTCATACCGGTAAGTCCTTTAAGTTACTTTTACCCCTGGACCCAGAGAAAGTAGCAGGACAAAGCATTTCTGCAGCCGAATAAGAGGCATTAAAAATCAAAGGTCCTGGACAATTTAACTTATCAATTTGGACTGTGAAAAGTTGAAACAAAACAAGCCTAAAGAGAGTATGCCCAAACAGTAGCCCTTTGTGCTGACTATACACTGAGGCTTACACTTTTCAAAATGGGATGTGTTTGTCTGGCATGATCTGCAGTGGTCTGAGACATAAGGTCACAGATATTGGTTGCACATGTAAACTAACATTCATCAAAAACCAAGGAGTTCATCTAGTTCCAGATTGGACTTCCATGCTGGACTCCAGTGCTTGTATTCTATGATCTTTGTTTAACTAAGATAACTAGAAGTATTCCTCTGATCCCATGTGCTTCACCCAACCAGAATGACTGGAAGGAACTCAGCAGTATTCACGCCTTATAGGATTTAGAGACAGCATGAAAGAATGGTGTGACTCATCAGAAATCTGCTGACAAAGCAGACATGGCTCTGAGCTACAAATTTCAGATCATGATCCAAGTTTAAAGAGATCCACATCAAGGATTTTGGTTCAACTTGGGAAAAGCCAGGAAGTTTTCCAAAGTTTGGATCAGGCTAATATCTACCAAACAGTAGATATCCTATGTCAGTAAGTGGTATGGTACAGGCTGCAAAAGTACTACTTCTTGTAATGGCAAAGTAGCAGAGAATAGCCAGTGACTGGTCAAAGTCCTTTTATGCTGAAATATGAACTCATCTAATTTGGATCCTAATCTCCATGTATAAATTCCATCACAAACAGGATTTTGTAATGTTTGCCATCTGTGTAAAAAAGCGGATTCCTACAATGGCCTTTCTATCCACCTTTTGGAATATTTACATAGGTTTGGAATAGGAATTTCATGCTGTACATTTCAATCAAAATATGTCTCAAGAATCAGCAGAAGAATCTACAATGTGTTCATGGTGTTCCGATTACACAACACAGTATCTAAACTTCAGATCTTTGTCAGTGTCAGATAAACATGCAGCCAGCTAGATAACCAAAGGGCACATGGAACAGCTCACATCTATCTTGTACATCAGAGATAAAGCTTGGAAGGAAGTAAAGCCGGTGATGTGCTGGGCCTGAAATCAAATGACCCAGAGAACAGCAGTGAGGTACAGCCATTTCAAAAACAATCCAACTTGTCCATATGATGGTAACTAAAAAACTGTGACTTTTGATTGCAAGACTTCAAAGCCATAGCTCTAATCACAGCAATACACAGCGTTCGTAATAAGTAACTCTGCTTTTTCACTCTACCTCCGAGTGTAAATACTTAAAATGCTGCAATGTCTCATCTGGAAACTTTTCTTGAATTCATAAATAATCTTTTATTACTGTAGCACCTCAAGGTCCCAGGCAGGGATCTCATTGTCCTAGACACTGCACAAATGAGCACAAACAGGACCTACCTCAGAGAGATCATCTAGGTTTATGATTAAATGCAACAGGTGGATAAGCCAGACAAATGGTGATGAAGTATAGTGACAGGTAACTGCATAATTTTGTCTCAGTATCTTAATTGGACACAGGTGGCCACCAAGCCTATGATGATGCATGCATTCTTGAGAGAGAACTTATACAAGTCAGTTATGGTAATTCTCACACTAATGGAAGTGAAGACACTGTACTTGATTAAAGTTTACTATTTTGATTTATTTTCAGGTCATTATAACTTAAGGACTATAGATAGGACTTAGATTTCAGCTTGCTTATTATAGTCCTCCAAACGTGTTATTGCTTTTTAACAGAAGACCCACACAATCTTTGACTCAAATAGCCTACAAACTAGGCCATGCTACCAGGACCCCCAACCAAACTTGGGACCAGTTTAATTTGGAGGAAACTGGCATTTGCCCATATGGCACTCTGATTCATGACTGAATAATTTAAAGACACCAGAGGTCAGACTTATACTTACTCAATTCAAAGGAGTGACATCAGTAATGAATGTGGCACCAGGATATGTATAAATTAGATTCTCTTTTCATTGGATCACACTACAATGAATTGCAGAGGTTCAAGTCAGCCACCATGATATTTCATTGTATGTTATGCATGCAGTGAAGGGTATTCATTACAGAATTGTTATTCTGACAGCCATCCTGTATCATACACTAGCCTAACACCTCCTAAGAAAACTCATTACTCCAGCATTAAATACTGTGCATCTCAAACTGAGCAGGTGCATCAAAATCAGTGGTAGTCAGGCAGCTCCAACAATGTTGGAAATCTGCTGATATATAGACCCCTTCTATTTGGTCTTCTGGCCAGGTCATGGTGCCAAAAATAGCATTGTTGGCAATAGTGGATAGTCTCATGACAATGGAGGTTAAACAGTGTTAATCTACTCCATCTCCTGCTTTTGACACCACTGATAAACAGTCCTTTCCCACCTGCATGTACTGGAGGAAACAGGCAGAATTATGCTAGACAGCCTGTTAATCCCTTCCCAACAAATCCCAAATAATCATGGCAGGCAACTGCAGTCTTTGTCTTGAGCTTGGACATATGAAGTCCCATGAGAATCAGACTTGTTTCTGCTCTCTGTACAAACATGAGGGGGCACTGGACCGCAAGGTATCATGATTGCAATGCTAGCAGTATGGCAGTGATAAATCTTGCTCATCCACTACAGTGTGCTCTCCCAGATATCTTAGTGCATGGATGAAGAACCACCTCAAACTAATCTAGGAAAAGCTAAAGTGATGTTAGTTGGGAAAAAAGAAAGTGCTTTTAAGAATTAACCCTCCAAAAGTTAATTAGTTTCAAGCCTTGGGGTCACACGAGATGTAGTATTTATAGCTGAAGTCAAATTTATCTTTCCCCCAAACATTTTCTAGCAAGATGACTCCAGCTATCCCTCCCAGATAAAACAGGCCCAAAGTAGTACATGCATTCATAACCTTGAGGCTGATCTATTGGAATTTTCCCTTTTTGGATCTACATAAAGTATTAAAGAAACTAGAGCTGTTGCATAACAGAGCTGCCCATCTTCTGAGATGGGCAAACTGAACAGACCACATAATCTGCTGGTATATAATTCATTATTATATGTACATCATTCACTATTGTACCTAATTCACGGTCCTGCTACTGATCTACAAAGCCTTCAGTGGAATGGGACCAAGGGGTCAACAACTTCCTTGGCTTTCAGGACTGGCACAGCAACTACAATTACCCAGTACAGACTAATCAAATTTAATAAATGAGGGAAATACACAGATAGACTTGGCAGAAGTAGGCCCAAGGACATCCTCTCAAAGGAATTAGGAAGAGCCCTGTTGTCAGATCAAGCTGAAAAGTCTCACCTGTTCAATAAATCATTCCCTTAAACAATCAAAACAGAGGAAGACATAGTAGCGGGCTTCAAATAACAAGCTGAAAAATAATCCAGAAATCGGGATGGAGAATTTCCTGTTTTCTAGAGTTTTCACACAATACCTAGGTGCCAGGAAAATAGGCAGTTTAGAAAAGTATATCCAAAGATCTTAAGTTTTCAATTAAGGTCATATTGTCCTTATACACAAGATACAATAACTAGTTTTCCAGCCTCCACCACATACTAAAATATCTGAAAAAAAGTGTCTGATTATATGGCAACCCCACCGAAGAGCTGCGTGTTTTTTTTTAAATACAGCTCCAAAAAGATAAATGCATTTACCTGCCTGAGCATTTAATATCAGGAATGTTTTAAAGTTTTCCTTTGCAGAAAAGAGGATTGCTCAAAAAGCTCCATCACTGTAAAGATGCATAACTACATGAATTACTCTGTCTGCAATAAAAATGTGGGAAAGAGTGGGTGAAACTGAAGGGGATAAAGCAATGAGGGAAAGCATACAAATGGGAAAGATGGAAAGTGCTGAAAGATGATGTAATGCTAGAAAGGTCTACATGCCGTCTAAAGATAGGGTGCAGCACAGGGGATTGCATGGCCAACTCTCGCAATAATGGCAATCGCATATCTAAATTGTGTGTGCCAGTAGGATTGTAGAGAAAAGCTTGCACAGTGCCTGTCTGCGGGATGGTAAGCTTCCGACAGTGCTATCAGGTTTATACTTACTCAAAAACTAAGAACCAAGTCGGATATTAAAGACATGGGCCTCAATTCTCAGCTAGAGCCATACGCTCATAGATTAAGGCCAAAAGGGACTATCTTGATCATCTAGTCTGACTCCTGTACATTTCCAGCCACAGAACTTCACCCCCATACTCCTGTAGTAGACCCATAACCTCTGGCTGAGTTACTGAAGTCCTCAAATCATGATTTAAAGACCAAGTTATAAATAATCCACGAATTACACTAGTTTAAACCTGCAAGTGACCCATGTCCTATGCTGCAGAGGAAGGCAAAAATAAAATCCAGGATCTCTGCCAATCTGACTCAGGGGAAATATTTTCCTGACTCCAAATATGGCAATCAATTAGACTCTGAGCATATAGCCAAGAGTCAGCAGCCAGACACCTGGGAAAAAATTCTCTGTAGTCACTCAGAGCCCTCCCCAGCTAGTGTCCCATCACCAGCCACTGGGAAATATTTGCTACTAGAAGTCACAGATTGGCCACATGCCATGAGAGTTCAGTGGAGGGCAACAAAAATGATTAGGGGGCTGGGGCACAGGATTTATGAGGAGAGGCGCAGGGAACTGGGCTTATTTAGTCTGCAGAAGATAAGAGTGAGGAGGGATTTGACAGCAGCCTTCAACCACCTGAAGGGGGGTTCCAAAGAGGGTGGAGCTCAGCTGTTCTCAGTGGTGGCAGATGACAGAACAAGGAGCAATGTTCTCAAGTTGCAGTGGGGGAGGTTGGATATTTGGAAACACTATTTCACTAGGAGGGTGGTGAAGCACTGGAATGGGTTACCTAGGGAGGTGGTGGAATCTCCATCCTTAGAGGTTTTTAAGGCCCGGCTTGACAAAGCCTTGGCTGGAATGATTTAGTTGGGGCTGATCCTGCTTTGAGCAGGGGGTTGGACTAGATGACTTCCTGAGGTCTCTTCCAACCCTAATCTTCTATGATTCTAGGCAGTTTCATCATACCATCCCCTCCACAAACTTATCAAGCTCAGTCTTGAAACCAGGTAGGTTTTTTGCCCCCACTGCTCCCCTTAGAAGGCTGTTCCAGAACTTCACTCCTCTGATAGTTTGAAACCTTCATCTAATTTCAAGCCTAAACTCGTTGATGGCCAGTTTACATCCATTTGTTCCTGTGTGCACATTGGTGCTTAATTTAAATAAACAGCTCTCCCTCCCCAGTATTTATCCCTCTGATGTATTTATAGAGAGCAATCAGATCTCCCCTCAGCCTTTTTTTGGTTAGGCTAAACAAGCCAAGCTCTCCACTCATAAGATAGATTTTCCATTCCTCTGATCATCCTGCTAGCCCTTCTCTGCACCTGTTCCAGTTTGAATTCATCTTTTTTAAACATGGGAGACCAAAACTGCACACAGTATTCCAGATGAGATCTCACCAGTGCCTTGTATAACAGTACTAACACTTCCCTGTCTCTACTGGAAATACCTCACCTGATGCATCCTAGGATCCCATTAGCCTTTTTCATGGCTGCAACACATTGACAGCTCATAGTCATCTTGTGATTAACCAGTACACCCGGTCTTTCTCCTCCTCTATCCCTTCCCACTGATATGTCCCCAGCTTGAAGCAAAAATTCTTGTTGTTAGTCCCTAAGTGCATGACCTTGCACTATTTAATTCTATCCCATTTCTATTATTTCAGTTTATAAGGTCATCCAGTCCTCCTCTATATTGACTATACCTCCCGAATTGGTGTAATCCGCTAATTTTATTAGCACGCTCCCACTATGTGCGCCAAGGTCATTAAAAAATATATTTAAAAAGATTGGCCCCAGGACCAATCCCTGAGGAACTCCAATAATAACCTCACTCCAGCCTGACAGTTCAACTTTCAGTATGACCTGTTGCAGTCTCCCCTTTAACCAGTTTCTTATCTACCTTTCAAGTCTCATATTAATCCCCATCTTCTCCAATTTAACTAATAATTTCCCATGTATCAGATGCCTTCCTGAAATCCATGTAGATTAGATCTACTGCATTTCCTTTGTCTAAACAAAAAAACAATTATCTTTTCAAAGAAGGAGTTCAGATTGGTCTGACGTGATCTACCTTTTGTAAAACCATGTTGTATTTTATCCCAATTACCATTTGCCTCTATGTCCTTGACTACTTTCTCTTTCAAAATTTGTTCCAAGACCTTGCATACAATTAAGATCAAACTATCCCTTTTTTCCCTTTCTTAAAAATAGCTACTATATTAGCAATTAGGTATCTAAAAGGGTGTCATAAGGAGGAGGGAGAAAACTTGTTCACCTTAGCCTCTAAGGATAGAACAAGAAGCAATGGGCTTAAACTGCAGCAAGGGAGGTCTAGGTTGGACATTAGGAAAAAGTTCCTAACTGTCAGGGTGGTTAAACACTGGAATAAATTGCCTAGGGAGGTTGTGGAATCTCCATCTCTGGAGATATTTAAGAGTAGGTTAGATAAATGTCTATCAGGGATGGTCTAGACAGTATTTGGTCCTGCCATGCGGGCAGGGGACTGGACTCGATGACCTCTCGAGGTCCCTTCCAGTCCTAGAATCTATGAATCTATGAATTCTCCATTCATAGGGTACGACCCCTGAGTTAACGGATTCATTACTTTACTATCGGGCTTGCAATTTCTTGTGCCAGTTCCTTTAATATTCTTGGATGGAGATTATCCGGGCCCCCCAATTTACTCCCATTAAGCTGTTTGAGTTTCCTTCCATCTTTGATGTAGTAATTTCTACTTCCATATCCTCATTTCCATTAGCCACCCTGGTACTACCCTGAATCTCCTCATTACCCTTATTAAGGACTAAGGCAAAGTATTCATAAGTAGTGGTATTCACAACAGCTGGTGATTGGAGGAGCCATAAAGAATTTTGATGTCAGTATAGATTTAGGGCAGCCTCAGGACTGCTCGACGCTACACCCAGATGGTGGCTGTCCCAGAGGATTTGTGCTGCCGCTGTGGATTGCTGAGTTAGAAGACCTTCTATGACTCCTCATTTTGCCTGCAATTCTCTCACAGTGCAGGGCAGGAGCTAGACAGCCAATTTAGCAGATTCTATACTTCCTGCGATTTCCCATGTGGGTAATACAGATACCTGGAGACTTCTGTCAGCTTTCCAGACTCCTTCATGCTGCCAAAGTGGTGCTTAGTACTGAGAGTGCTCAGTTCAGGCTGCATTGAGGGAGAACAGTTTTCACAAAAATCAGGATAAGCGCATTGTTGCTTCAGGGTCATTATGAAAATCAAAGAATTGATGCCAATACAGAATGTCGGGGGAAGAAAGTCAATAAAAATACTGGCAATAAAATTCAACAAAAATTTTGATAGGTTAAGAGCATAGGCAGATAAGTAATATTGCAATTTAAGACGGAAAATATAAAGGTAATGAATCCTGAAGAAAAAATAAGTTCTTTGCTAGAAGATACTAAGCATGAGAAAATCTTGGCATAAATAAAACTAGTCTTCAGCATGGTACTTAGTGGCAAAAAAAAAAAAAAAAATCACCCTAGAACACATCTAGACACACAGTGTAATATGGGGAAATGATTATGGCACCCTAAAATAGCTAAGGAGGGCACAATTGGAATAAAGCGATAGTCCCCATTTACCAAAAATATGTCACATATTGCCATGGCCAGCAATATGAACTTGTATAAGTTTTAAAGGAGTCAGGTGTGTATCTGGGGGAAAATACTACACAATACAAATGATAACTTGTGGGGGGAAGTAGACAAACCTATATTAGCTTTGTGATCTATCCATGTGTGATATGAAATAGCGCAGGACCAAATCCTGCAGATTTTAGTCAATACCCCCATTGATATTATGGCTAAGTAAAGCATGCTGGCTTTCACCAATAGAATTAAAAAGCATAAGACGATGTTGTCAGTTTGTCACAATATTCACTGAAATATGTCTGCCACTGGTTTCCTTGGGATTGACAGAGGCACAAAAGTGTCCATTAAAGCAGTTCAGAATTAGAGCTATTAAAACAAACAAAAAAACCCATAACCTACCAAGAAACAATCATTCATGGAAATTTCACTGGGTGAAAATTTTGTTTTTAGAAGTAAAGATGTTTTCCAACCAGAACTTATTTTTATGGAAAATTTCACACTTTTTAAATTTATTAAGAAAATTTCACATTTTTGAGCAGTTCTATTCAAAATTTGTACTAATACTTGAAGATCAGGAAGTGGCGGGTTTGGGGGAACCAAATAAACATATCAAAAAGATGGACTCAGATGAAAACCTTTCATTAAAAGAACAACCACCCCCATTCAAACTTTGGGGAAGTTCAAAACTGTTTTGTTTGACCCACCATATCCCTATAACAAGGCAAACCAAAACCCTGGATCCAAAATTTTGAGTAAATTTAATTCTGGATCCAAATTTAGAGTTTGTAGCTTGGCCCTATCATTAAATACCCCGCCCCTATTCCATTGTGATGCTTTCAACAGCTTCCCATGCAGGGCAATGTATTTACAAACATAGTAGTATTCCAAAAAACAAAGAACAGAATAAAAGGTAGCCTTACATAACATATTATTGGACTCTGGAAGGATTAAGAGTCTTGTTTTGATAGATTATTAGTAATCACTTTTCTAAGGTTCTCCTCCTCCACCATCTCATTAGACTGGACATTTGACCTTGTCCTCCTGCTGTTATATTAGTATTAATTTTGTTCACACTTGTTTGTTTGTTTTTTTGTGGTTAGTGGGTATAATAGGAGATTCAGCTATCTCAGTCCTCCCTCCCTGAAAATAATGGGCCATGGTTAATTTGCCCCTTGCTGTAAATAAGAACTGGAAACTTGAACACTATTGACTTCAGTAGGGTTACTCGTGGTTTACAGCAATGTGATATCAAAGTGGGCTCCAAGGCTCTATGTAAGCTATTGCCAAGGATAATGGTTGCCATGTTTGCAAATAAGCCTTCAGTCACTGCAGTACAATAACAAACTAAGAAGCTCTGCATTGCTGGCTCATGCACACCTTAAAAATAAAGACTATCTTAGCCTATTTACTTTTTGGCAAAACTGTGATCACAGCTTTATTCTTTGTCTGAATGCTTGACGTGATCTTGACAATGCTGAAGATCAGCAATTTAGGCGGTGAAGTGCGGAGGCCCTGCCTAACCACCTATACACCACTTAAATACCAGACTTTATTCTTTATCCCTAGGTGCCACTTTAAAATTGTAAGTACCTGGACTATGGGATAGTAAGCAGTAAAATTCACTTGTTTTTGTTGTCAGAAGCTGGCATAGTTGTCAATTCTTCGGCACTTACTGTAAAACACAAGTTAACTGCTTGAGTGTTGTCATTAAATTAATTTACTACTTAACATTATGTTGCATAAGATTATTTACTGTGTCTATCATCTCATGTTATAGAATGGTAGGACAGGGCATATGCTGTATTTAAAGAGCTGACTCAATACCAGCTCAGAGGGTATGATTAGAACCAAGAATTGCAAGGAAAAGTCAGGGCTGTGGCTGACAGACCTTACCTCACTCAATCATGTTCTTTTCTGAGATTCATGCTCACCCCCACCCCCAAGGATACGTTGTGACATGTCATGCTTGCTGCAACATCTAAAAGGTACACAACAGTGACTAAGATACAAGGAGCTGCCCTATTTTTGAAATATGGGCCTTTCAGCAGCTTAAAGAGATTATACACACATTGCATATACAGATGTAGGATATTAAATGTATTGGTAGACTTTAAAATTTTAGTTTACAGTTAAAAGAATATTTAAACATCTGTTCTTTCTTTTGGGTTGGAAATTCCACATTTCCCTTGTAATGGTTTCAGACACCTGGCACAGACCAGGAAGCTTACAGCTCAAATTCTTAGTTGCCTGCCCAACCTAAACTGGGCTGCTTGGGCGGTGATCCTTCAGGGGTAATAGGTGAAAGGATTCTTTACCCACTAGACTGCAGAGGTGCCAGACAGCCACAAGGCTATCATAGCCCTAACTGTTGTATCCCAGGTTGCCATCAAAGAATGACCGGGGGTCTACATAGTCATGAAGTACTATCCCTGCTACACCCCTCCTCCCCCCAGCCTATTTGCATATTCATGGCCAGAGAACACCTGTTGATTGTATTGCCCTATAAAGAGTCTGGCTTGCTAAGCTCCTCATCTGGAATACTACCAACAGAAAGTCTCCTTTATTTCAAAGCATTTTTGGTGGAGCAGAGTGTCATGAAAGCTATGTGGCCAGGTGAGGTCAATAGAACCTCATCTGGAGTACCTGTGAGTTAGTGTTCTTTCACTGTGTACAAGCAAGTGATGTAATGCATAAGCAAAAATGTGTTTGTGTAATCCACATGCTCACGTGGGGTATTGTGCACCTACATTGCTACCATTTGTGAGCATGATTGCTAGTGCATTGATCTTGTGCATTCACATCTGGAAAAATATAGCCTAGGAGACCAGAATCCTTACAAGGTCCTTCTTAGTCTTCTCCCTGCCCTCCCCCCAAAAATGCAGAGTATGTTCATCACAATGGATGTCTGTGTCACAGGAACAGACTCGGAACACCTACATCGGGCTACAAAATAACTAAGCTAACATCACAGCAATAAATTCACTAGTGGCCATGTTCACAACTGGAGCTGGGCCATGATATTTTAGTCAGGTTCATGCAGTTTAGTGTCGTTAGTCATTCAAAGTTTCCATTGGAAGATTGAGTGATTCTTTCTTACCCGTGAATCATCATCATCTTCATCTTCCCATAATCTTCAGAAATATGACCCCTAATATTGATATTTCCAAAGAATTAAAAACAACAAGCAACCCTGATTGGCTGACGATTTATGTCACCTTCCAGGAGGGAGGGCACATTGAACAGTGACTTTAAAAAAAAAAAAAAGACAAGCCTCCCTACATATTGTGAGAGGCCATGCTGTTTAGATAAGCAAGGACTGAAATACTGATTTTCTATGCTATACAAGACAAATGTTCAAATTATTTCTTTGTTGCATCCTTTTTCTACACCAGGCACTCTAATTAATATACACATTGCTATAAACTTAGGTCACTTAGCATTATAACTACTTTCTTCAAAACGTGTCCTGTCACATCATCCAAAAGCACTATATGGTGATATCAAACATTCAAAAAGCAATTCTCTTCCAAGTTGTGAGGGCCAAACTACAGGGTTACTAGTGGATGCACCTGAAGCTCCCCTTCTCCTCCCCATGCCCAGATTCTAGTTTCCATGATATTGTGTAAATCAGTAATGACTCAAATAAAATAAAGTTACACAGGCTTTACCAGTGAGAGATCAGAATCAGGCCCATTTTGTCTAAAACTGTTGCTGCAACACATTTGGCTCGGTTTGACTGCTGTTTAGAATCCGACGCATATAGACCAAAGATGAGCTATCCCTGTCAAGTCAGGTCTGACTGTTCCTGGGAGGCAGGGAGATGAGAGACAGATGGGATAGGTATCATAGCTTGAAGGTTGACTGTGCCTATATACCCCAGCTAAGAATTTGGCAGGAGATAGATAGGTAGATTAATTCTTCCTTCTCCTATAGACACAGTCTACCTACAGTATTTGAAGAGGATAATCCCAAACCTTCAATAAAGTTGATTTATAAGGATTTACAATCTTGTTGCAAACTTCATTACAATAGTGGATCTATGCTGTAAATTACAGTCTTAATCTGATCATTCTTGTATTAACATTTGGCATCTTTATTAGAAAGACTACCATCATAGGTCTGCTGTGACAGCACTGCACACAGGGTAGATGCTATGGTGTCTGTTTCAATACTTGATGCCTGATCCCAGAGAGTGTATTAATACTGACATTCCTGGATCCCCGATGTGTTAATTTTATATTTTCAATATTGACTAGTGATGTTGAGTAGAGCAGAGTAGATGCAGGTCAGAAATTCTCTGACAGAATGCTTTTCCATCACAGAATTCTGGTGTATCAAAATCTAAATGCTTCACAGAGATAATTTATTTAATTTTGAGTAAGTTGCAACAAAACGCAGGCAAGTAGGGTATCATTGGAAACCTTCCTGGTTTCCTGCCATCTTGCCCACCCAGGTCCTCAACAGCCTCTGCAACACATCTTTCAGACTGCTGGAGAACAGAGCTCCCAGGGTTTTGGATCAGTCATGCATCTAGGCTCACAGCTCCCCAGCAACCTGGGCTTTCAGGGTCTGTGACAGCCCGCCAGATGAACAGCCCCAGAGTTGGGGACCCCAGGGCTTCCAGGGTCTGACTCCAGGTCAACCTGCCACATGAACAGCCCTTGAGCCTGGGCACCATCCCCTTTTGAAGGATTTTGAAATGTGGGGGTTTGTTCCAAACCAGAATAAAACCAAATTTTGAAATCCTCTATGAAATGGAATTCTCTTTCTCTGCACAACTCTAATATGGGCCCCAAGAGTTGAGGTACTCAAACTCCAAACATCTTAAGTAGGCCCTTAAATGAACCTGCCCAGAGAGGGCCCTCCTCACACACACACACCCCCAGTGCAGGGATGCTCTCAAGGGTGGTGTTTCAGAGGGGAACTTCTTTGCACCCCCCCATATATGCCCCTACAGCCAGTTAAGCTTGGTACAGCAGATGCTCTAAATTTAAAAGCATCATCAGATTGTTCCTTTTATGTTCTAATCCCACCTCTACCTGCAACTCAACCCAACAGATTTGGCGTGTCACTTAATCCCTCTGACTGGGTTTTCCTCATTTGCAAAATGAGGAAATTACTACTCCTGTGAAGATCCTCACTCTTGGAAGCACTAATTAATATCTGCTTATGTGGATCTACACAAGAAATCTACTCAGACAACTAGTTACTTGTAAGAAGCCTCCTTTGGCCTTCTTTAAGAGATGGAGGGAATAATTTGTTGAGATCAGATTCTGCCATCTTTACTCGCTTTGCAGAGAACCTTGCTTCTCAAATGGTCTCATTGATTCATTGACATAGAGTGCTACATAAATGTTAACTAGTATTGTAAGTGAGCCATTAACGTTCAATTTTGCCTTATTTTCAAAGCAAAAATTGTAATAGGAAATAAAATGGCTTAAAGTTGAGAGATTTTAATTACAGGCTAGTTAGACTGGGCTTCCTTGGATTTTATCCTTAGCCACACATTATCAGTTCTCTATATCAGATATCTATATGCTTAATCTGCAAAGAATAACAAATATGACTGTCAGCTGTGGGCAACACTTAGACCTGTTGTCTGTTATCAGGGATATTTGCTGCTATAGGAACTCTAGTATTCTAGTAAAAACTGATCCTGACCAATTCATCTTAAAACAGTCTCTCCAAAATTGGGTTTGCTAAACCCAAACTGGTCCTTGAATGAACAGCAACTCATCTTATTGCCCAGACCTCTCATTAGCCTGATTCCATATTAACAGAATGCTTCAGTGTCAAAATGTTTCTTCCCAATGTCAAACCCCTCCCACCACCCCTGCTCCCAGTCTTAGAAACAAGAGAGTCAGTTCTGGATAGAGAATAAGGAACTGTATATTTCCATTCTACTAGAGATTCCAGAGTTCAATCACAACGTGGTATTTTAGTCACACTAACATGCACAAACTTTTCTTTTTAAAGATAAAAATACTTTACAGCAACCAAGTCAAAGCGATAAACATGCTTTGAATCTAATTCAATATATTCCTTATTTGTTTCTAATTTTCCTCTTTTTTATTATTATTATTAGAAGGCATAAATTTCCAGCAGGGCTTATGCTTGACAAGGCTCCATTATTTGCACATGACAAGGTTTATCAAAAACAGTTGGATTTTTATGAGGAGTCTTTTATGTTTCCTCCATAAAATATAAATAAATGAAAAGGATTAGACTGAGGAAGTAGAGTATAATTCATCACCAATGTGAAGCAGAGGGAACAGATTGCAGATGGATGAACTGAAGAAGAACTTGGCGACTGGTCTGGGGGAGGAAACTACCTACTCACTCAAACACTATGTGGACTTAGAGCCGTATCATTGGAGATCTGTCTCTCCTTGCCCTTTCTGGGTACTATTATAACAACTCAGCATATTAACCCCACTAATACAAGGTTATGATAACTTACAGGGTCACTGAAATCACAAATTGCAGTGCCATAATAGATAAAATATGAAAACACATTCAAACCAAAAAAATTCAAGTGCGTTTTCTAGTTTTATTGGATTGGTTAATTGGGAAGGTGAGGGGATAAATGGCAAAACCAGAAACTTAAAACCAAATGAAATCACTTCTCTGTAAACAGTTACGGAGCCTACAAGGGAAAACCGAGAGCAGAATTTGACACCATAAGCTCCAGTTACAAACCAGTGTCATTATGGAGTAAATCTATTGAAGTCACTTGGCATTTACATTGATATAAGTGGTGGCAGAATTTCATCCATTGGAATGAGAGATTTTCCAAGTCAAACTGAGGGCCAATCTTGCAGTCCTGAATGAAGTTAATGGGAATACTTGTCTGAAGCACATACACCAATGGAGGGCTTCAGGAATGAGCCTGCAACTGTGTACCTAGCTTGTGCATGCACTTACCCGATTTGTGTATGAATTTGTGGTAAGTGTTAATTATGGTCATTTGTGTAGCAGTTACCCAGTTAGCCACACGACTGTTGTGATTGCATGTGCAAAGTGCTAGTCAGAAAACCAGATTTCCATTTTACAGAAAATTCTAACATTTCAAATGTTTGGTCCTGATTCAGAATGAAAACAAAGTTCAAAATTTCCTGCAGAACAAAAAGTCCAGAGAATTTTATTTTAATAATATATTAATGTCAAAATAAAAAGATTCAACTTTACTGAGAAAGTTAAAGCTATTCATTTTGACATTTCCTCCATCTATTTTGACTAAATTTGACATGATCACATGAAATGTTTCAATCTCAGCAAAGCTGCATTTGCCAATGGAAAATGGTTTCATCAGATTTTTCAACCAGCTATTCTACTTGCCTTATGTGGAAAGCTCCAGGGAGTTACCTGCAAAGAAAGCAGATTGTCAAGGGAGAAATTCAGAATGTGAAGTTCTAAGATCGCTGTCATAAGTGCAATATAAATACCTAGATAGATAAAATATGAAAATAGAATCTTCCCTTAAGATGTTGCATAACTGTTTGCATTTTCAAATTAAGGAGGATCAGGTATCTCACACCACCACCCTTATTTGCTGAACTCTTACTATTTCATAGTGGCATGAATCAGTTCTGTATTTATATGAGGCGTGTCTTCTTCCCACACCTACACAAGACTCTGCAAGTCAGTGCTGAAGCTGTTTTCAGCATTGACAACACACAAGAGTGTCCTTAAAAAAAAAAAAGATTGATGGAGTTTCCCAAAATTCCTATGAAAGTTTAAGTTAAATAATAGCTTGTGGAATGACAAGTGTGAGGTGGAGATGCTTGGTTTGAAGGAGATAAATTCTGTTAGCAGTTTTCACAGTGAACGAGGCTTATGTTATATTCAGCTGATCCTTCTGACTGCAAGTGCGTGAGCCACAGGGACCCAGGAGAGTAAATTTCAGGCATCCTCCTCTGTGCATATTTCGTATCACCCCATAGTGCTTAATCCACAAATCCTAAATAGTAACGTAAGAAACTGAAATAGTCAATTAATATATTATAGATTTAGTTAGAATAAAGTATCTACATCAGGGTTGGCAAACTACGGCCTGGGGGCAGCATCTGGCCCTTCAGACATTTTAATCCGGCTCTCGAGCTCCCGCTGGGGAGCAGGGTCTGGGGCTTGCCCCGCTCCGGCTCTCCAGCCGGGGAGCAGTGTTGAGGGCTTGCCCCGCTCTGCGCGACTCCCGCAAGCAGCAGCATGTCCCCCCTCCAGCCCCTATCCATAGGGGCAGCCAGGGGACTCCGCACGCTGCCCCTGCCCCAAGCACTGCCCCCGCAGCTCCCATTGGCCAGGAACTATGGCCAATGGGAGCTGCAGGGGTGGTGCCTGCAGATGGGGCAGCGCACAGAGCTGCCTGGCCACACCTCCATGTAGGAGCCAGAGGGGGGACATGCCACTGCTTCCGGGAGCTGCTTGAGGTAAGCACCACCCGGAGCCTGCACCCCTGACTGCCCCTACGCCCCAACCCACTGCCCCAGCCCTGATCTCCCTCCTGCCCTCTGAACCCCTCGGTCCCAGCCCGGAGCACCCTCCTGCTTCCCCAGCCCCACCCCAGAGCCCACACCCCCAGCTGGAGCCCTCACCCCCTCCTGCACCACAATCCCCAATTTCGTGAGCATTCATGGCCCGCCATACAATTTCCATACCCAGATGTGGCCCTCGGGCCAAAAAGTTTGCCCACCCCTGATCTACATCATCCCATTCTCCATTTGTAGGTTGCCTGCATAGGCCCCCCATGGGCTTTGCTTTACTCATGCAAGTACGAATAAGCACACACGTAGGTGTTTGTAAGCTCTTCAGGGGAAGGACCTCATTTTTATACCTGTCTGTAAGATGCATAGTACACTGCTGGGGCTATACAAACAAACAATCAATAGAAAGCTAACTTTAGGGGCAGCAAGAGAAATTCAGATGCTACTCTCAGTAAAGTCATCCCCAGAAAGCTTTTTTGTGCAGGCTGTCTAACCATGGACTTGACTGACTGGTTCTTCCTGGGTTCCTCCTTAGCTAATGAACTCTATATTTCAGGGATCTCAACCCACATGTTCTCATTCATTAAGTGAATCATTAACTCAGTTTTTCTCCATCAGGTCAGGTGACATTTAAACAAGTTATGGTAAATATGCCCATTGTGTGAAATACTGTTGTGTGAAATCAGGTAGCATAAATCTGACTCCTATCTATCAGCTGATTGCATAAAACCAAATATTCTCATTGTGTGGGTGAGATAGCTGACTAAATATTTTTTGCACACCCTGTGTTAGTTACATGATGGGTTAAGATGGGGAAGACACACATGAATGATATGTCAGCCTATGGAAAAAAGTCCCTGACTCAGATTTGGAGGCTGTGATAGCAATAAAAACACAGCCAAAGAGACAAATCCAACTTTAGGAAGTCTGCTAAGCTTCCTGTACTTCTGTAAGAGGGATCAGTCTCATCTTCTCTCTTTGCTGCTTCTGATTGTTCTGTAAGCAGAGTTGCTACAGGCTCTTTCCTGTGCGTGGATATATACCAGTGATTTCTCCCAAATCAAAATTAATGAATGCACAGGAAAACACTAAAGCTGAGAGCACTGTGTAACAATGAGATCTGGAGTTGCTAACTGCTATGGCATGGGATTCTGTCTCCCAGCTCTGGTTCAAAAGAAACAAGTGATTGATTAAGAAGAGAGGTAAGCAAGCAGAGACAAGCAAGCAATAATTGTTGTTCTACAGATCACCAGAACTGTCCTTGAGAATCTCTGATAAGAGAGGAAGCTCAATCTCAAATCAGCCTTTATCAGCAGCCTTAGTCCCTACTGACCCTTCTGGAAGTCAACCGAGTGCCAGGTGTGACATACGAGGGATGGATGGAATTTTGGGGGCAGAGTGTGAAGTGCAGATGAAGTGACATGTGAAAGTTGACTTAGGCACCCTCACTCTCTCCTCTGTGTTAGAGATCAGCAGAATATGCCAGCTCCTTTACTTTGCACCAAAGACAAATACCAGGCCACTGACCTGTCAGAGGGGGAAGGGGGTGTCATTAACAACCTTGTATGCTAAGCAGATGCCCCACTTTTCCTTTTGGAAATGACTGCTGATCAAATGTTTGCTACCCTATGAAACAGGTATGACCTCTCCATTTAGGTCCACTAGGCCTCCAAAGCCCTGGAGGATTGTGTATTGCAACCAGAAGAGGGACTAGCCGTGTATGTAAGTTGCCATGTGACTCCTGGGTTCATTGCTTAACTGAGATCAGATGTGCAAGAATGTCACAGCTGTTGTGCATATTCTTTCATATCCATATCATGTCCACGGTTCTTACAAATTTGGCATCCTGGATTAACCCAATATCTATACATCAATCAGTTTAGATTCTATGCCCCACTCTGTCCTCTTTGCAAGACTATGATAGCAAGAGAAGGATGGAAATCTGATTTAGCCAGTTTAGCCCGTTGGGTGGGAGAAATCTCAGAATCAAAGATGACATAACTGACTCTCTACACCTCTTCCTGTGGTTGGCCTTAGCTATTTTTGAGACGGTCTCTCATTTTTTAACTATGCCCTACCATAGCTATGTTTCTTGATAATTATTTCAACTACAGTAGCACCAAGGTCTGAACATGCTAGACACAGTACAAGCACAGAAAGAGTCTCTGCTCTGAGGAGCTTACAGTCAGTTATAGACAAGACAAAGGGTGAGAGGGGAAAGAGGCACAGAGGAGTGGAGTGACTTGCCAGAGATCACACAGCAAGTCAGTAACAGAACCAGGACTAGAGCTCAGTTCTCCTGATTCCCAGTCCCAAGCCCTATCCAATAGGCCAAGGTGCCTCCCTAATGAAATTCAACTAACTGGAATAGATTTCAATGTAGAAGACAGACCATTACAGGCATATGACAGACTATGAAACCACAGCAGGGAGAGTAATGATTGTTAGCATCACCTGTTTAAGTGGAAGAATTTTGTAAGCTAGGTCTCCCATAACAACCACTTCAAAGTCTTAACTCTGTTCAAGATTTTACTCCTACTTGCCAGGGAGGAGAGCTCTAAGAAGAAATACTTGGAGGTGTTCAGATACTTCATTGATAGACTAGAGGAAACAAACAGGAAAAAGAGCTAAATTCATCCAATACCCTGCTCAATACAAGTGTTTTGCACACTACTGTTATTGCCACTAGCATCTGTATGCATGAGGCCACTCAAGTTGCTGCTTTTAGTCCCGGAAGCAGCAAGCGGGGATGCTAACTCTGCCTAAAGAGCTGTGCCTGCATGGACTAGGGTTTCCCTGTGAACTGGGTAGCACTGGGAAAGGAGCACAGAGGGAGAAGCCTCTATGCTATATCTTGTCTGCAGGTATATATGGCAAGTGGTTCTCCCAGCACCTGGGGAGTGCACTTGCTATAGACCTGTGCTTAGTTACACTCAAGTGAAGACTTCAGTAGATTTTAGCAAGAACGCAGGCACATAGGAACAACACTTTCCTTCACCACTCAGGCGAAGCTACTCCATACACCCTACACTCCACGGGGGCTCGGACATAATTTGGATTCTAGTTTTCAGTGTGCTACAGCAAACTGATAAAATGCTAATCAGCCCAACAGTTCCTGTGATTTGAAAATATGCTTTTAAATAGATCTGCTTGAAGACTTTTAAAGGACAGAGAGAAGATTCAGAGGCTCCTTAAACTATGCAGCCTGATTCACTAACTCATGGCCTAGGGCTGATCTGAATTCAAATACAGGGAGAGGAGAAAGGCCCAATAGCTACACAACTGAGAACTCCCTAATCAAAACAGCCTTTAATACAAAACCCTTGCCAAAATAACCTTTCAATGAGAGACTAACGTCGTATTTTGTAGGCCAGATTTGTCCACCTTACTCCTCAAGTAGTCTCACTCATTTCAGTGGGATTACTCACATTAAGGTACTACTAAGGCTGACAAAAGTCTGAGTGCTTGTTACTGCACTCCAGTCTACAATATTTCTTATCATAGATCATCAGGGTTGGAAGGGACCTCAGGAGATCATCTAGTCCAACCCCCTGCTCAAAGCAGGACCAATCCCCAGACAAATTTTTATCCCAGTTCCCTACATAGGCTCCTCAAGGATTGAACTCGCAACCCTGGGTTTAGCAGACCAATGCTCAAACCACTGAGCTATCCCTCCCCCGTCAATAATAGGAGCTACATTTTAGCAACATTTCCCCCCCATAATGTTTTTTGCTGTTCACTGAATAATAAGAAAGATGCCATTATATTCCTATTACTTAGAAACACCAAAGCCACCAAACCAAGAAGAATGAGAAAGAGCTAGCAAGACTGATTAACAAAACCATTGCAAAGTTAACTGCCTAGAACATAGATATTTTCCTTGCAGACTGTGTAAATATAAACCAAAAACATTTGCATTTTAGATTGCTTGTCATCCTAAAGGATTCAACAAGCATTTTGCAAACTTTGCATACAGAGCTGTGCAAAGACTGAGAAACTATTTCCACAAGTTATTTTTTTTTTCAAATTCGAGTGGACTGATCATTTTCATTAGTAGCTTAGTAAAGTTACTTAACTGACAGAAACACAAGTTTTCAGAGAATATTTGGTTAAAGCCAATGAGCAGTCACATTAAGAACATAAGAACGGCCATCCGGGGTCAGACCAACGGTCCATTTAGTCTTCCAACAGTGGCTAATGCCAGATGCTTCAGAAGGAATGAACAGAACAGGCAATCAAGTGATTCATCACGTCGTCTGCTTCCAGCTTCTGACTATCAGAGGCTAGGGACACCCAGAGCATGGGGTTGCATCCCTGACCATCTCGGCTAATAGGTTCACGGAGGATAGGTCCATCAATGGCTATTTCTTTTTTAAACTGCTTTTGGGGTTTTGGCCTTCACAACATCCCCAGCAATGAATTCCACAGGTTAACTGGGCATTGTGTGAAAAAAAAGTACTTCCTTTTTTCCTTTTTTTTTTAAACTTGCTGCCTATTGATTTCATTGGGTAATCCCTTGTGTTATGTGAAGGAGTAAATAACACTTCCTTATTCTTTTTCTCCACACCATTTTATAGACCCTCTTAGTCATCTCTTTTCCAAGCTGAAAAGTCCCAGTCTTCTTAATCTCTCCTCATATAGAAGCTGTTTCATGCCCTTAATCATTTTTGTTGCCCTTCTCTGTACCTTTTCCAATTCTCATATCACTTTGAGATGGTGTGACCAGAACTGCAAGCAGAATTCAAAGTAAAGGCGTACCATGGATTGATATTTTCTGTCTTATCTTTCTCTTTCCTAATTAGAAACATGATTCTTAAGAATTGCACTCATCCAACCATGGATGAAAAGCCAGGCGACCCAAGTGTCCAATCAAAATAGACAATATTCAAATCTTCAATTCAAACTACTTGCCATGAGCAGATTGTGAACAAGCCAACCTGTTATCTGAACAACCTCAAAGCTCTTAGAATAATTTCTCCAAATAATTCTTAACAGTTTCAAATAAGGGTCAATTTGAAAACTTGTGATCCATAGGAAGACTGGAACTGGTCAAAAATGTTAGGCAGCTTTTTTGCAAAACAACTGCTTAACATTGGAAACTGAGTTATTCATATTTCTTTTTTCCTGGAAGATTACAAATCCAAAAAAAGGTTTTTAGAGACCAAAAATATTTAGGTTTTTTGGTGTTTATTTTTTGACAAAAACAAAAAAAATTACTGTAATGAAAAATATTCAGTAGAAAGAAGCTGTGGCAAGCAGCTTGTGATCTCACTCCTGGCAGACTTCTTCTCACTGAGAGACTGCTGCGTGGGTTCAATGGGGGGAAGTAAGTCTGGCCCAATATCCATTACTGTTTGTCTTGCCGTTTAAAAATTAGAGATCTTTGTTTTAAGTTCAAGAAAATCTTGATGTAATGAAAGAAGCAATCTGTTCACTGGATATTGAATCACAGCAGCTATGAACTAAAGTAACCCACATTTAACCACAACGTTGGCCTAGTCAGGGTTTTCACAAGTTTGTATAATTTTAATGGAAAGTGCATGTTCCAGTTTCAAGCCTGGAGATTTGACTTAAGAAGACAGATATACTCAATGGCATGTGTCTCTCCTCCCCTTCCCCCGCCCGCCAAAACCTTTAGCAGCGAGAAGTCAAATGTGTCTGAAATTTCCTTATAAAACATAGAAAACAATACCTGATTCAACAGTGGGAATATGTAGATTTGAACTATTCAAGTAGTAAACTCCAGTGGCTCAGTTTATTTGAGCTTGAATTCTGTTTAGAGGGGCGGAAATTAAAATGAGTTATAGTAGAAGACTCTTTATGATACCAGTGGGAAAGCCATTCCAGATCCTTGTTTTTCTCTAATAAGGAATTCTTCTGGCATACTTTGGAAATGGTTCTTAAACATCTGCAAGTTTTAGGCTAATGTTGTCTATGAAGAATACTGTATTGTTTTAGTTTACAGGCATCTTAGTTACCTGCCATATTATTTTGTGTTTCACATGGGGAAGGTGCAACAATATTTCTCATCTTGCCTTTTGGTATAGTTATTTTATTCCAGTTTCCATCAATTAAGACATGTGAATGCATACTCAAGGCTCAGATGGCTTAAGTTGGTACAGTTGAGTTGATTTCAATGGATCTATTGACCCACCGACACATAAGATTCCTTGTACTGCAATTAGCTTGCTTTGCTTCAGTTGTACAGTGTGTGTTCATGTTCACAGATATTTTCAGGTTAATACAATGAATTTGTATCACTAGACTAGAGACATTTCTTCAAACTTGGGTTCACAGCAACAGAATTTTGCTCAAGAAGTTTGGATTTTTGTTCAAACAAAAAGTGAAACTCAATTAAAAGCCACCCAGTTTCACCTTGTTTTGCAGTCAAATCATGAACAGCAAGTTACATGGGGTTCTAACTAGCAATGCACCAGAGCAACAAGCTCAGATCTAAACACACCTGAATTCTGGGAAAGTTTGATTCTAGATGTAAAATTTTCTAGCTCAAACCAATTTTTTGTGAGAAATAAATCAGCCCAAATTTGTTCAAAACTGGGACCAGGTTTTAAAAAAAAAAAATTGTGAACCACAGCAAATCATTTTGAGTTTTAATGAAACCCCAACCTAGATGATTTTGCATGGCTTCCAATTTCATCCCTAACTAGCTGCATGCAATTCTACTACAGAATTAGTTTCACACAGTAGGGTCACATCAGCTGCCACTCTACTCTTGAGACCATTGCCTGTCATATTGCCCAATATTGTCTCACTATTTCCTTTTGCTCCCCTATCTGTCTAAAGCTTCTTGTTTCTTGTCTTGACTATAAGCTGTTTGGGACGGGGACCATCTTTTTGTTCTGAATACGTACAGTGACTTGCACAATGGGGTCCAGGTTGATGACAGAGGCTCTCCAATGCTGCTACAGTCCCAATAAGTGATCAGCCGTACTTGAAGATTTCTCCATCTTTCATTCTTTGGTACAAGTGACAGCCTCAGTTTGAGAGAGGATTGGCACTGAAGTTGCATGTGGTAATGATAGATAGAATTGAGGGTGGCGGTATGCAAAGCAGCTGATAGCAGTCCCTCACCAGATTGGTACATTAAAGAAACTGATCTGACAAATCAACTAAGACAGCTTTGAAGTATAGGTCCTAGAGAGGAACAGCTGCTCCTGTTATGCCAGAGGGATTGCTCAGAGAAACATTTTGTGAAAATGGTTACTTGGAAATAGTTCAGAGGTATCTTCCTCTTCAATAGATACTTGATCTCAACGAGTATTGCTGCAGCATGAGACTGTGCCTGTGGTATAAGAATGTGAAAGCTCTTCCAGTGCTGTGCTGAGGACGGATGATGAAATTGCACACAGATGTGTTTTGAGTACTAGAAACACATCTGCCTTCTAATCAAGGCTCACCTTGGGCTTCACAAATAATGTTTTGTTACAACATGCCTGTGACTGTCGATAAGAAACAATCTACAGAACCCAAGTGTCACAACCCTAGTCTTGCACTTTTGCCACAAGATCTCTTCCCCCAGCCATCCAGAAAATACATAGATGAAATCATCATATACCCTGGTAATGACCTTAGTAATGATCAATTGGTAGACCTCTGATACTGCATTCATATCTGTGACGGTAAACCCTCGCACTTGTGCCAGCCCCATTGACTTCAGTTTGTTGGGGGGCTTGATGGGACTGTGTATATCTGGCTGCGGGCTCAGAACTACAAAGGTTTGCATCAATAGCCAATGCCAAATAAATTTCCAAAACAATCACATTAAAACCATCTAGAAAAAACTGTGTGTTTAAGTCATATTTAATATTTGTAAGTCTCTAAGGCAAAATGCTAGAAGAATCAACCAGTGATTTTTCCAGAGTTTCTTGGTGTTGCTTCAATTTTTCTAGCCTTTATCTCCAGCTTATGAATATCAGACTATAAAAGACTGCAAACTGTGCAAAATATAAAATAAATATCAGGCCCCTGACTGCCAACGCGTTTTTTACAATGGAGAGCATAATAATAGAAAGGAGGTCAGTGGAGATTCTGGGTGAATTTGTTTATTCATGGAAGTGAGGCCAGACATAGTCTAGGTGCCAAAGATCCCTGCAATATGTGATCAAGCGGGATTTCACAGAGAGTTCAGCAGTCTCAGTGCTGGTGAGCAGATCTCTCAAAGCAAGAAATAAACAGAAGTATCAGCAGTTCTGGATAAGAAATTCCATTAAAAGGAAGCAAATGGGGTGTCTAGGCATCTTCTATGGCTTTGAAGAGATAAACTCAGATGGACACATAAGAAACATTATTTTCAAAGATCTGTCTTTTTATTTGGTTCATAAATCCTTTGAAAAGAAGCGATAAAATGGACACACATAAAAGATACGTCTTCAGGCACTATCTTGGGATGCTCACTCCTTTTTTGATTTAGAGTAATGAACGTGAAAAGTTTTGGTTTTCTCATCTAATTTAAAAGTTCAAGTGCTTCTCTGAATTAGTCCACAACTCTTTAATCTAGAAATCTCCTGTAAGGGACTCCCTGGCTTCATCTGGGACAGATCCTCAATGGTCTATACCATTTGCAGCAGATGAGGCTCTGATCCTTTGGGTACAGACTGTTGTGATAACTTGGAAGTAAGATTTCCATCCAATATTTTTTTGAACCTCAAAAGTTTCTAGTTTGGTTCAACTTTAGAGCCAAGACTGTGGTTCCTCTGTTAGATCAATCAATCAACTGGTTCTTCCAACTGAGAACAGAAGTGGGGGCTGGAGGATAGAGCTGCGTGACATTTTTTTGCAAATAATAAATCCTTTGAAAAATAGTTTCAACAACCTGAAAAATGTATTTGTAAATTTGGGTCCAGTTCAGAAAAAAAATTTCAGCTGGAAAACAAAACAAAACCCAAAGCTGGATTTTTCCCCACAAAATGTCAGTGTCAAAAGTCAATTCAAATAAACATTCAAAATGTTTCATTCAACAAGGAAAAAAAATGATTTTTTAAAAATTTCAGTTCAGCCACCCAATGGAAAAAATAATTAGTTGCTCAACTCTACTGGAGAAAACCATCTCAGAATTTAGGCAGCTCTATTGCTCCAGAGAGCCTGTGACCTTGTTCCTTCCTCCTGTCTTCACAAGGTGGGGACAAGGCTATAGGTGTGCAGATTCGCTATACAGAGGTGCCGCCCATGGCAACAGTGCTGCCCCATCAGTGAGCTACTTTTGGCACTCCTGTCCAGTATTTGTATTGTAGGCGAGTGGACATTTGCCACTCCTACAAGTATGAGAGTGACAATTCAGCCCTGGGTATTTCAAGGATAACTCAAGACTAAATAGTAAGTGTATAATCTGTCTGCCTTGTATAATCTGTCTTGCAGGTGCATCGCCACAGGAGCAAACCAGAGACCCAACAGATGCAGAGATGCAATTAACTCCTCACCTCTCCCTTGGTCTGAGGAGGAAGTCAGTGACTTCACTCCTTTCCAGAGCAGCTTGCACCCCCTCACCTCTGTGCACTCAGCCAGCATGCCGGTTGGGCGAGGTCTGAGTCAGTGCACATTATGCTCCCCAGTCCTCCCAAGTTCCTTGATCGCTGTGAGAAGTATACCCAAGTGGTCCTTGCTTTGCACTATGCTGCAGCTGTAAGCTGAGTAACCCTTACTCAGGTGAAAAGGGGAGTAAAGGAGGGTAGTTACTGCCCCTTACTTCCCCCCCCCCTACGTAGGGAAGCTTGAACTGTGATAGAGTAGCCCAACTGTTCTTCAAACTCTTCTCTAATACAGACCACCATCTTTTGTCCTTATCCCCCCTGAAATGAGTTTTGGGTAGAATTTCCCAAACAGGAATCTAGCAAGTTTAGTGCCATTATAAAGCATGTAGTCTAGGGGGGAGATTATAGCATGTCTAAGAGGCCTCAGAGATAGTAATTACAGAAGAGTTAATGAAAACCCATTAATCACAGCCTTAAACACCACAAAGTTTTTTCAGCACAAGAGGTTGGGCACAACTCCCAGCAGCAAGACAGGTTAGATTAACAGGTCAAAAGAAGGTGCATGTATGACCTTTTCTGAGACTGAAGTGTCATTTGGCACATTTACTTACTGCACGTAGGCTGGAGGTGACTGCAGATGGGAGAAATGAATATCCTAGAGAGAACATCTGCAAACTTGAAAAGGGCACAGTGAAGGGGGTCTCCATGAGTCCAAGCCTATCCCTCACCACCACCAAATAATAAACAACTTGTTTGACACAAGAGCAAAGTTGTTCTCCACCAGTTTTGAAGTAACTCATCTTGGGAATTCCATGCTAGTAACTTCTCTGTTACTAGTGCAGAACACCCCATGAAAACCCTCAGAACTGACTGGAAAACTTCTGCCCCTATGCTAACATACTCTCAGCAAGCTATAAGAGTTACCATTTTTACACCACTTTAGACAGGTGAAAAGGCAGTGGAATACTTCCTACACCTTTGTATATCAGAACTACAATCTCTACAGATTTCAGAGTGGTAGCCATGTTAGTCTGTATCAGCAAAAACAACGAGGAGTCCTTGTGGCACCTTAGAGACTAACAAATTAAAGCTTATGCCCAAACAAATTTGTTAGTCTTTAAGGTGCCACAAGGACTCCTCGCTGTAATCTCTACAGAGGATTTTTCTTCAAAAATTCTTAAGAACATTTATAGACCACATGAGTCAGGGGAACTGATATAACACTGAAAATCACTGTTGTAGACCTGAGCCTGTATAGTATCTTTTGATGTAAAGTTTCACCTTTAGGGTCTGATTACAAACAAGTTTGTGTGCAGAACTTTGTACATATGCACCTACTCAACTTGCCCATGTAATGTTATTTGTACTCGTTACCCATTTTGAAAGTACAGTTACAGTACTTGCATGCAGAGAACATGATAATTGTGTGTAAAGAACACATGCAATTGTATATCTATTTTGCAAATGCAACTTGATTTAAGCTCAAGAACTATGACTACTTTGTAGTTTTCCTGGGCTTTAATGCAGAAAAGAGAACAAATAGGAAACACAGTAATGTGAACAGAGAGCCTGATGCCAACAAGCTAGGAAAATAGTTTTCTTTATTTGATATGCGGTCCTCCCTCTCTATTCCTGTCACATCTGTCCTAGACAATTAGTTATCCTAGACCATTCACTTGCCCCCATGAGATCTGTCACCTGATAAGGTTACACCATTTACTCTGGGCCATGTTCTGCTCAGTGACCCCAGTGTTAATTTGTAGTAATACTAGTGAAGTCAATGGAGATACTTCAGATCTACACCAGCATAGGTAACTAAGAGTACATCTTGGCCCTCGGTCACTGTTCTGCACACCTCGTTATCCTGGAGAAATCTGGTATCTTTGGAGTTGGTCTGACACCAGAAGGGAACATTTTTACTGTCCTCCTTTGTCAAGTAGAGTGCTTTGGAACCCACTCACATGTGTGGACTCAATCTAATAAAAGCTGCCCATTGGTCCTGGATTTTCCCCCATGAACACAAGCAGATGTACATGAACCACATTTAAATACAAAGCTTTCTAGCATTGCAAAGACATTGTCTGAAGGCCAATTTAGGAGCTGCAGACCATGCAGCTGGGATGTCACACCCCTGATTGCTCACAGCCGTAAAGAGACTACATTTGTTTGATTCACGACGTAACCTTTTTATTTGTGTTACAACCTCAGCAAGTAAATCACATTTTTCTATCTAAATGTTTGACAGATTAGATAGGTTGTTTTTTTGGCACTGCCCATACTTAGTCCCAAAGAAACCATATTCTGTAATATATACAAAGTACTGTATAGTCAGGCACATTCTCTCGTGTATATTTATAAGGCAAAAAAAAAAAAAAGTATAGTAACATGTTACTTGTAATATATTTCCCTTGCTGGGTAAGTTTCTGTAAACACTTTTCTAAATAATTTGGGGGATTTTGGTAAGGAGGGCCACTATTCAGTAATTGCTGAATTTATTTAGATTTATTGTGGCACAATTTAATTTTGTTGGCAGGGCTGAGATCAGAGCTGTGTTGTATATACTTTCAACTTATCCAAAAAAATACTTTGAAACAAAACCAAGACTGTTTTCATTGAACACACACATGAATTCAATATGTTATAAGATACAAAGTAACAGACAGGGATCTGTAAACAGTGAGATAAAAAACAACGGAAGAGGAATAGCTTTATACAACCAGATTTGATTGTAAATAAAGTGCCTGGGCAGGATGTTTGAGTAATAAATTAACTGTTTGGAACTTTGCTGACATCTTTTTAGCTTTATTGACTTTCCAGTTTTATGTAAGGAACTTTATTGCCTGGGGGGAGGGGGGAAAATCTTTCCCTACTCAAGACCAAAAAAAAAAAAAGCAAGCTAGTCTTAGACTACAAATGTCTCTATTGCACAAGCCATGTTGATGAACTGGGGCCAAGATGCTAAGTATAAAGCGATTTAACTTATGGCATATGGCAAAATCATGAGAGACAGGAGGTGAAATGTGCATTCATTTAACCACATTTTAACAGGATCAGCATTTTGTTACACTTATTTTACTAGTTGTTAGTAATGTAATAAGGAAAAAAAGAAGGATCTTAGTATTGTGTTATTGGAATCCAAATAGCCAGTGAAACCAGAGGATTAGACTTCAACGTCAGTTGGAGATGACATTCCTTTCATCCTACCCTAGCATTTACTGCTAAAATGAACAACAGTTCTGCTCTCAAGTTCTAAGACTGAAGCAATACTTCAGCCTGGGTTTGGAATGAGCCTAAATGTTACACAAAAAGATCAAATTTCTTTTCCAGTCGTACAATTCAAAACTCAGATTTTAAAACCCATTTAGTGTTTTCACACTGTTGTCCTATTTTCCTTGTTCAGGTTGCTCAGACTATTGAATTTAACTTTTAGGTTTAATTTAGTGATGTTTGAGAACCTGCTCCAATGGTCACTGAAGTCAGGGAGATGGAGGTAGAGGTTTTTCCATTGACTTTAATGGTCATTGAGTGAGGCCCTAGATAGGTAAAGGTGGTTCAGGATTGACATATTTCATTTGACTTCAAATATACTGTTGTCTGAGTAAGGATTAAATAAGGACTGCAGAATTTGGCCATCAGATACAAGGCACATGAATCAGAGTAGCAGCCGTGTTAGTCTGTATCCGCAAAAAGAACAGGAGTACTTGTGGCACTCTAAGGTGCCACAAGTACTCCTGTTCTTTTTTCAAGGCACATGAATATGTATTAAGTGCTCCATACCTTTCTCCAGCAGGTTTTGGCTGACTGCAAATCCCATTGAGATCTATTCATTTAGCAAAGAACAGAATTGCCACCCTGCCGCTCCCAAGATTTTAAATAATTACTTACATCAGACATGATGTTTTTTGAAGGCCATGACATTTTTGATGGCAAGCATAAAGAAAATGGAAAGAAAGTTACAACATACCAGCCACATAAAAGAGGTTAGGTGTCTGACACAGGTCTCGTGAATAACTTTTTGTAATGCTTCAATGTGCCATGTCATGTCACTCAGTGTCTCAGCACCTGAATTAAAACAGTACTCCATTAAGAGCCTGAAATGTGAATAACATTTCAAGAGTATGTTGGTTACATTAGAAATATTTATCCAGAAAAAAAAGGACAAAAAAAGAACAAGTCATCAATAGTACCTCCCACACACACGCCCCAAGTACCTACACACCATTTGCAAGAAGAACTGGAAATGTATCCCTTGCTTGCTATAAACTAATGAAATACGTGTGCCTGTAATGTGCAAATTCTATACTACATAAAAGAACCACCAATGAGACAATAGTTTAATAAATCAAGCTGAAATGGCAGGATGACATACATTGCCTAGGAGAATGAATTCATAATTTTGTTATAGAAACAGCCCCTCCTGGTCACAGGGAGGGAGGACAATGTTGATTCCCGGCTTGATCCTCCACTCTTGGAAACAACTGGAGTTTTGCCATTATCCCTTGATAATTCCCCACTCCAGAAATGGACAAAGTTTGACCAGGAAAGGTAGCATTTCAATGAACGCAAAAGAAAAACCACAACAGTTTTCAGCACAGAAGTGGAGGAGGAGGATAGTTGTTTCAGTTCTGAGAGCCTGGGTCAAAGCCCGCTGGAGTCAACAGACTTTTGGATTGAGCCCCAAGTCATCACCACCAAGATCTTTACTGTGTCTTTTAGGCAATGCCCTGCAATAGAGGTGGAATGACCCTGTCACAGAAGGATCATTGTAGCCCAATGCCTTCTAGAGCTTCCCAATGTACATGAAGAGCTTGCAAACTGCTATAGTACTTCAGGGACACCAGCATGTGTTTCCTTGCATCGCTTACTGGCTGGCTAAGCTAGATCTCCCCTCCAGGCTGGCTATGGCCCAGCTTCCCCACCTCCCACCCCCACTTCTTCACTCCAGTTGTGGGGACTTGCAGAGAGTGCTAGCAGGGAGCAGTCCCTGCATTCAGCAGAGGGCAGGGAAATGTGGTTATACTTGGTCTCTGCTTAAAAGGTGCAGAAAGAAAGGAGATTTTTTAAACCAAAGCTAAGTTTTTGTACCACATTCATTATTAATATTTGATAGCCTTTTTGCCCCATCCTCCTTCCAATCACAATCAGACTCACATGGGACTGTATTTGGATTCTCTCTTTCAACCATGTTACTATTAATATGGACTTTATACCCCCTTCATTGGTTTTAAATGATAGTTCATTCCTTTACTACTGTGTATACAATTTGCATAAGGCATTAGGAGTATTCAGCCAATTTCCTCTTAAAATATATAAACGTTGGTCCCTGCAGCATCAATCCCAGGCAGTAGACTGATTGGAAGGGAAGCTTAATTTAGTATTCTGCAGAAGACTTATAGCTGTAGCACTCGGCTCCTACTGGTGCTGACGTCTCAATATAAGTTGTTGACTAGGATGATAAATCCAAAGCCAGTTGAGAATCTCTTGATGTCAATGGGATTTGGATCAGACCTATATTGCATTTACTGTACAATTTCTCTTAATCCAAAACAGGCCACATGGTACAAAGTGGAATACCAGAACCATATTCCACACCAATTCCTAATGACATTAGGAATTGAATAGGGTGCCTAGAAAGTATTCTATAATTTACTCAAAATAGTTATTCAGTTGCTGCAGCCAACATTCCCTTTTACGGAGTCAACTGCTGCTGTTTAAGTCATATAAAATATCACCAAAATCCTTACTTGTTAGTAGACAGAGAAAGTGGGTGAGGTTATATATTTTATTGGGCCAACTTCAGTCGGTATGAGAGAGAAGTCTTTGAGCCACAGAGAGGTCTGGGAAAGGAACTCAGTGTCACAGCAAAATTCCAGGTGGAACAGATTGTTCAGCATATAATATGACCTCACCCACCTTGACTCTCTAATACCTTGGGACCAACACAGTTAAAACTACACTGCATAGAACAATTGTTAGTAGACAGACATCCCTCCTGAGATCTTAGTATTGTGTTCACAGGTAACAGTCAGCGGGTGAGAAAGATACGTTGGGATTATACTAACATGTTGCAAGAAGCTGTAGAAAGACCTTTGACCAACATTCTTGTGCTGGGAATTAAGGAGGTTTGAGTCTTCTGTTCACGAAATGCACCAGTTAAAAAGCAAGGAACTGCTGTATGTTCCATTGTTGGTGTTCCCTCTCAGATCATGGTAATGACTCTGCAATTGTATTCTGGAAGTATGTTTACATGCAACAGACCACAGGCTAGAAAGATGGGACATCCCTACCCCAGAAAAGGAATGAAGAAATGTTCTAGAATTGGGCAAGGAATTTAGTTAACACATTTTGTCTGCTCTGTTTATGAATAGATTGTGAAAGTCTCAGATGCACTCACTATTTCAAGTTATTTTCTGAAAATATTAGTGAATAAGAGACCTGGTCTGCAGATCATTCAAGTTATGAAAATTGGAAGTTTCACAATTTGCACTATTTTCGATAGAGAAATTATTTGTATAAGTTACATAACTTAGGGTGAGAAAATTGAGCCCTTAATCACAATGCAAGATTGGGCCCTTAATCACAATGCACTATACTCATGCAAGAAGTCCCACTGAAGTCAGTGAGTGCTAGTCGGCACAAGAAACGGAGACAGAATCTAGCCCTTAATTCACAGTTTGCACTTGGACGGTGTATGAAACCAACCAAACACAGAACAATCAGGGAGTAGCAATAATACACCAGATTGTTTAACAGCCAACTCAGCACCAGTTTCATAACTGCAGGTCCTGGAACTGTATATTCAATCAGAAGTTCACTTTAATTCAGTATGAGAGACAACTGTGGGCTTCTCATGAATATTCATGCTCACAAAGCTCAAGCCCTCAGGTGTTTGTAGAAGACTAACAAAAGGGTCCACAAACAGTAGAATGCAAATTCACCTATGAATTCAAACAATTTTTAAGGGAAAAAACTACTATTTGTCCAGCTATGAAACTTGGAACAGAAAATAGATGAAATGATCTCCATGCAATTTTCTTTGGTCTTACAAGACCCAGGTAGCTTCACCCCCAACTGAAAGATTATTTTCCTGCTTGCCTGATTACAAATAAAGTGGGAGACAGACTTTATACCCAAACCAACCTAGCAATGGAGCCAAAGATCCAACAGATTTGCTGTTAGCACCACTCTACTGTTAAGTAGTCATTTAGGGGAGATCTACAGGAGATCTCATTAAATTACAGTGTGGAATGGTGGTAAAAGAAAATTGCAAATACTTTCTAATCTGTGCATCGACAATCTCCATAAGGAAGGCTGGAAGAGAGGATGAATTTAGCATGCAAGATTAACTATTTTATAAAGTTTACTAAGCCAACACTTCAGTTAATTTAATAACCACTCTGTTTGTCAGGTTACACATAAATAGGGCCCTACCAAATTCACAGTCCATTTTTGTAAATTTCATGGTCATAGGATTTTAAACATAATAAATTTCATGATTTCAGCTATTTAAATCTGAAATTTCAGATTTGTAATAATTGTGTTGTAATTGTAGAGGTCATGATCTAAAATGGAGTTAGGGGGGATCGCAGGGTTATTGTAGGGGGGGTGTTGCGGTACTGCTACTCTTACTTCTGCACTGCTGCTGGCGGTGGCGCTGCCTTCAGAACTGAGCAGCTGGAGAGTGGCAGCTGCTGGGCGTGAGTCCAGCTCTGAAGGTAGAGCTGCCGCCAGCAACAGCGCAGAAGCAACGATGGCATGGTATGGTATTGCCACCCTTACTTCTGCACTGCTGCTGGCAGGGCGCCACCTTCAGAGCTGGGCGCCTGGCCAACAGCCACCACTCTCCGGTCACCCAGCTTTGAAGGCAGCACAGAAGTGAGGGTGGCAATACCGTGACCACTCCTAAAATAACCCCCTCTTGCAACTCCCTTTTGGGTCAGGACCCCCAATTTGAGAAACACTGTTCTCACCTGTGAAATCTATATAGTATAGGTTAAAAGCACACAAAAGACCAGATTTCACTGGTGGAGACCAGATTTCATGGTCCGTGATGCATTTTTCATGGCCGTGAATTTGGTAGGGCCCTACACATAAAACTAGGAACCTAAACTGAGAAGATGGATTGTCTGCAGTCTAACCCAAAGCTTCCCAGGGAAGGGAATTAGCTTGTGGGAAATGGTGGCAGTGGAGTGAAGAGACAGGTCACTTTAAATATCCCCCTACTGCTTCTGCTCTCTGGCCAACACTGACTGAATGTTTGAAGCTCTACATACACCTGCCACTTCATTCAGGTGGGGGAGAGTGTCTCCCGTGGAAATCAACTCACTTCAGTGTATTTACTCCAGTTTATACCAGGGTCATAGCAGAATTTTGCCCAGGGTCTACAATGTAGTTTTTGGTATACCAGTGAGACAGGACCGCTTGCCTTCACCTCACTCCTTTTATCCTCATCCAAGCTGTTCATGCAACACCGCTATTATAAAAAGAGACATGGACACGTGTCTGTGTCCATGTCCATACATATTACACAGAAGGCACCTGCACAGTTATCCCATGCTCATTCTTTTTCAAAGAAAATCTTGAAAGGTTTAGAAGCTGAGACCAACACCTCGAAGTCTGGGTACCTAGCCAAGGCTCATACACACATATCCAATGTTTTACTCCCTCTTCCTCCTTCCCCTTTCTGATACTACAGTCTCTCAAACTTGGCAAGCATTGCTGGGCTCAGGCCAACTGCTACTTTAGATTGTGTTTTTATGGCATTACCCTCAGGGAGAAGGTGTGGTGACGCATAAATTAAAGCATGAGTCTCTGCCAAAATTCCTCTGTGGGTTCCAGGGGTGCACACCCCGCAGGTGCTACTGTAGATGGGAAAGCAAAAATATTACCGCTGCTTTTCTTCTCCTTCCAGTGCCCATTGAGATCAATAGGAGCCTTTCCATCATCAGCTGCAATGGGCATTGGATCAGGCTCTCAGCACAGTGACCAAAGCCACCAAACCACACTCTGATGGGTTCTGAACTAGAACAATACTTCAGTAAGGTCTCCCAAGCACAATCTTTTCCAAGATCCCATGGGTCAGATGCCCCAAAACACCCTGTAATTCTGAACTCAGGAGGCCTAGAATGCATGAAATGGAAAAGCAGCACCACAGGGAGAGACTGCCAGACCCGCTGAGCCCCCACCATGGATTTTTCAGTACAGCATGAAACAAGAGGCTTATGGCAGAAACACATTGGATCAAGTGAAACACTCATCTGAACCAGTCTAGTGCTCAATTTTATAAAAAATTTGGGTTGAGATTCAGACTAGTCCCTTGTTTTTCCCAGTTCACACCTTAACCTTGATGAGCCTGATCCTACTCTCTTTGACTTCAGTGGAACAGGACCTGGCCAGTGGTGGATTTAGAGTTAGTGGGGCCCTGTGCTCAGCTTCATTTTGGGGGCCCCTCCTTGGGACCCAGCCAAGAAAAAGAACATTCTCTCTTATCTCCCCCGCCCACGTTTTTCATTCTTTTTTTCTTCATCCTCCTCCTATAGGTAATAGGAAGTAAATAAAAATCAAGTGAGGTACCTTGAATGTTTTTGTAGTCTAACTTATTTTTCTACAGACCACTTGAAAATCACTGGGGATCTCAGCGGACCACTTAATGATCTTTCCAAGTATTGTTTGTACCGTTAGCTAACTATTGTAAAGCGCTTTGGATAAGAGTGCTTTATTAAAAAAACGTTGGGGTGCGGGATCTGGCCAGGAGTTAGGGTGAGGGAGGGGGCTGAGGGCTGAGGCAGGGGGTTGGGGTGTGGAGCGCTTACCTGGGGCAGCCCCCGTTTGGTGCTAGGGGTGCAGGTGGGGATGTGTGGGGGGGTGCAGGAGTCAGGGATGGCAGGGGGCTGGGAGTGTGTGAGGGGGTGCAGGAGTCATGGCTGGGAGTGTGTGAGGGGGTGCAGGACTCAGGGAGGGCAGGTGGCTGGAGTTGTGGGGGGGCAGGGGGTGTGGGGGGTTACAGGAGTCAGGGAGGGCAGGGGGATGGGTGTGTGTGATAGGGGTGTCAAGGCTGTATCCCCACTTTGAACTTTAGGGTACAAGTGTGGGGGCCTGCATGAAGACTTCTAAGCTTAACTACCAGCTTAGATCTGGTCCGCTGCCACCATTTCCCACAAGCTAATTCCCTTCCCTGGGAAGCTTTGAGAAACCTTTCACCAATTCCCTGGTGAATACAGATCCAACCCCCTTGGATCTTAAAACAAGGAGAAATTGATCCTTCCCCCCTCCTTCCTTTCACCAACTCCTGGTGCATACAGATCCAACTCCCTTGGATCTAAAAACAAGGAAAAATCAATCAGGTTCTTAAAAAGAAGGCTTTTAATTAAAGAAAAAGGTAAAATCATCTCTGTAAAATCAGTATGGAAAATAACTTTACAGGGTAATCAAACTTAAAGAGCTCAGAGGACCCCCCTCTAGTCTCAGGTTCAAAGTACAGCAAACAAAGATAAACACTCTAGTAAAAGGTACATTTACAAGTTGAGAAAACAAAGTAATACTAAGACGCCTTGCCTGGCTTTTTACTTACAAGTTTGAAATATGAGAGACTTGTTTAGAAAGATGGGGAGAACCTGGATTGATGTCTGGTCCCTCTCAGTCCCAAGAGCGAACAACCCCTTAAACAAAGAGCACACACAAAAGCCTTCCCCCACCCCCCAAGATTTGAAAGTATCTTGTCCCCTTATTGGTCCTTTGGGTCAGGTGTCAGCCAGGTTACCCGAGCTTCTTAACCCTTTACAGGTAAAAGGATTTTGGAGTCTCTGGCCAGGAGGGATTTTATAGTACTGTACACAGGAGAGCTGTTACCCTTCCCTTTATAGTTATGACAAGGGGTGCAGGAGTCAGGGATGGGAGTGTGTGAGAGGGGTGCAGGAGTCAGGGATGGCAGGGGGCTGGGGATGTTTGAGGGGCTGCAGGAGTCAGGAAGGGTGGGGGGTTGGGAGTGTGGGGGGCTGGGGGTGTAGGAGTCAGGGAGGGCAGGGGGCTGGAGTGTGTGAGGCGGGTGCAGGAGTCAGGCAGGGCAGGGGGCTGGGGGTCATGAGGGGTGCAGGAGTTAGAGCTGGGGGTGCAGGGTCTAGGGAGGAATTAGGGTGCAGGAGTGGGCTGGGTGCAGGGTCTGGCCAGGAGTTAGGATGCAGGAGGGGGCTCAGGGTTGGGGCAGGGGGTTGGGGTGTGGAGCGCTTACCTGGGGCAGCTCCCATTTGGTGCAAGGGGTGCAGGTGGGAATGTGGGGTGTGCAGGAGTCAGGGCATGTGGTGGGGGGCTGGGTATGTGAAGGGGGTGTAGGAGTCAGGGCAGGGGGCTGGGGGCTGGGGGTGTGGGCTGGGGTCTTGGGGGTGCTCCCAGCCCCCTGCCCTGAGCTGCTTCGCCTTTGTTCCGCCCTGCCCCAATTTCACCCCCTTCCCCAAGGCCCCAGCCCCGCCTCCTCCCCTTAGCGTGCTGCGGCCCTGCTCCTCCCCCTCCCTCCTGGAGCCCTGGCAAACAGCTGTTCGGCAGCAGGGCCTGTGAGGGGGAGGGGCGGGAACACAGCATGCTTGGAGGAAGAGGCAGGGAAGGGGGGAGCCTGGCTGCTGGTGGGGGCGGGCAGAGCCTTCCCTGCAGCAGGAGCCCCTGGAGCCGGCAAGATCAAGCTTCTGCCACCACAGCTGCACAGCCCTGGGGCCCCCTGTTGTTGTTTTACAGTTTGTTTTACTGTAAATCCACCTCTGGATCTGGCCCTTCAATTCTGAGAGGAAGACCCAAATTTGCTAACTAGGAATCTTATCACTGCAAGCTATTTACTGTTGTAAATACATTTGTTTCAAGAGCACCATGCTTGCATACATTGAAAGAACATAAAGATTCCCATTGTTCTTAAAAAAACTCACTTTGGAAGTTCCTTATTCACAGCCATGTATCAAGCTCATTCATGCTGAAGTGATAAAATTGCTCATTATCAATTACTTTAGTCCTCCATAAAAGTATAGCATGTGTGTTTGCAGCCATACCACAAACAGTGGTGCTCTTAGTCACTCTAATCTGAAGTGACAAGACCCAGAGCTGCAGGAAATCTAAGAGCTGCCATAGGCAAATATTCCAAATGGAGCTGGGCAAAAATTAGAGCACAATTTTTTTTGGTGAAAGAGTCAGATGTGGTGACATTGAAACATTTTGCAAATTCATGTCAATTTTGCTGACTTCTTCTGGAAAAAAATGAAGTGTTTTGATTTGAGAATGTCAACTAAAGCTAGGTGAAGCTTTTTCAACAGTAGAGAGTTTGCTGGAAAAAGCATTTTTCAGAGCACTAAAACTATTTATGAATTTGGAGCACATTCAAATAGTTTTGGCCAAAAAAATGAAAACAAAGATTTCAAAAGTGTCAATATTCAAAATGGTTTATTTGAGCCAAATGAAATTGAGTTTTTCATTTTGTTGATGGGGGAAAAAATTCAATTTGGGTTTGAAACTAAATTTTCGCCCCCAGTTCAGCCACAGAACAAAAACACAAATTATTTGCTAGGCTCTAGTCAAAACCAAGGGGGTTGATTTTTTGGTTCATAACTGTTTTAAAATGTCCTTCCATTTCATTTTTAAAAAGTCACAAATATTTAAAAATAATTGAACTCTAAAAGAAATGTTTCATTCAACCCACATGAGTTTTTCCAACTTTTCAGTTGTTCCAAAATTGTGGGAGATTTCATTATAAGCTCAGATCAAATTCTAAGCCCTTTGCTGCTGGTTCCTGCTGCAGCAAGGTGGTCTACTGGCATTTACAGAAGGCAGTCAGTTCCACTGGAACTTGGACATGTCATAAGTCAGGGTACTAGCTATGGGGAGGATCATAGAAGATGCCCTTTTCAAAGCTGTACCAGCTGTGAGGGGGGTAATCATTACAAAAACCACTGATTTTTCTTATTCAAATCTTACACAAATGTATATGCCCAGAGGCAATGCATTTGGCCTCCTGAAAGGTATTACAGTAGATTTCAGATAATTGATTGTCTTCCCATTGATTTCTGTGGACTTTGCTTCAATGCATGAAGCCTCTGATGCATAGACCACTAAGCTGTCCTTCTAGCATAACAGAAGAGCCTAAAAATCAAAACCCAGTGGTATGCATACGTGCACACACAAACAAGTTTTCATGTACACCTCTACCCCGATATAACGCAACCCGATATAACACGAATTCGGATATAACACGGTAAAACAGCGCTCCGGGGGGGCGGGGCTGCGCACTCCGGCAGATCAAAGCAAGTTCGATATAACACGGTTTCACCTATAACGCAGTAAGATTTTTTGGCTCCCGAGGACAGCGTTATATCGGGGTAGAGGTGTACCTTGTATTTTACCCTTTTCTTCACCTCTAGCTATTCCCTATTGTAGCCTTTTTGACTGGTGAGAACAAGATTCTTCATTCCTTCAAGGGGTTTTACCTCTTCCCTCTAACTCCCTTTTTACCCTTCTGTGTCTATTGTCTTCCTCCCACTTTGGATTCTTCCCTTTACCATTCCCCCCCCCAGCCCATTCCCAGCACCATCTCATTGCAAAGTCTTTTTGTTCATATAAGATAAATACCACTACCAAGGCAAGGACACTTCAGGTGTTGAATCCCAGAGAAGACACATTTTGAAAGTGGAAATATTGAAAAGCAATAGTGAGAGACAAAAACTAGTGAGTCTAACAGCATAGAGACCTAGCTAATAGAAAAGTTCACCCCACCTGCAACCCCCTGAAAAAATCTTGAACATTGCCTGCAATTTGCAGTTCCTATTCTTCTCTTTCCTAAGGCCTGGTCTACACTACCCGCCTGAATCGGCGGGTAGAAATCAACCTCTCGGGGATCGATTTATCGCGTCCCGTCAGGACGCGACAATCGATCCCGGAATCGACGCTCTTACTCCACCAGCGAAGGTGGGAGTAAGAGCCGTCGACGGGAAGCCGCGGAGGTCGATTTTGCCGCCGTCCTCACAGCGGGGTAAGTCGGCTGCGATACGTCGAATTCAGCTACACTATTCGCGTAGCTGAATTTGCATATCTTAAATCGACCCCCCCCCCCGTAGTGTAGATGTAGCCTTAGTGTCTGTCTGCAGCTTGACCAGATGAGGCTCTGGATGTTTTGTGCCTACAAGCTTTGAGGCCTAGGTGCACAACTGAGCCTGAAAGGAAGAAAGGGATGTCCTCCAAAATGCCCTTGTACTTTAACTGTAAGCTCTGTACACAGTGCAGTAGGTTTGCAAACAAGATTGTTACACGGAAAAACCCATCCATTAACACTAGTCAAATATTAAACAATGTGATGGATTTTACTAGATTTATTGAATAATGTATTCAATAAGTACTTTTCCCCTCTATGCCTACATTACAAGGTTGGGGGGGGGGATAGTTTGTGATTATGTACAGATAAAATATCATGAAATGTGTATTTGTGATTTTTTTTCCTGTTTGCAGAGCTGTACTGTCCCTCAATATCAAATTCAGAAGGATATTAAAATAGTTCAGACCATATTCCTCCCTCAGTATGGCAGCAGGTAGCTTTATGTACTTTGAATGAGGCGGTGACATAAAAAGATTTTCATTTCAAAAGGCAAAAACTTAGTAGTCTCCTCTGAGCATTACCAGCGAATCTCAAGATATCTTACATCTTTCACATGGGATGGAACAGATCATTGAAAGGATGGAAATCGAGAGGAAAGGATGCGTGGCTGGCTCAAAGGGAAAAAAACGTCAGACTACTTGTGAACCTTTCCACATATATCCTCTGCAGTGCCAGGCAGCACACTATTGTGCTGCCCATATTTAAAACAAGAAATCCATTTATTTGTAGGTGTATGAAGTTCAACCAGAACAAATCTTTCAAACTGAAGTTAAAATATTTTTAGTATGATGAATGTTACATTACAGCCTGCTTGTAAATTGAAGAAATAGAATATGATGTACTGCAAGCAAGATGTATATTTTCCCTGCTAAGTTCTACCACCTATAAATCATTGCCATCGAACTTCATTTTTAATTTGAGGTTGTGCATTTCTTTGTGTTTTTAAATAAAAATGATTAAAGGATGTAAATATTTATTCAGGAAGAGAGATGCTGGTCTGAGACTTCTTGAATAAAAATGGAAGAAAAAATATATTAAAAGAAAGGAGAACACATTAGTTTAGATGTCTAGTTAACCCCAATATTAGTAGTGTCCAAATAGGGTGACCAAACGTCCCGATTTTATCGGGACTGTCCCGATATTTGCTTGTTTGTCCACTGGACAAACAAGCAATTTTGCCCTCGCTCCGGCGCACAGGCGGAGCCCGGAGGGGCTCTCGCCCCCCCCCACCCCGACTCCGTCCCCTCCTTCCCCCATTGGATCCCTCCCCAAATCCCCGCTCCCTCACTGCCCCATTGGATCCCGAGCCGGGCCTGGGGAGGAGACGCCCCTCCGTGTGCAGCAGCCTGGGCAGCCCTAAGTTGCACATGGGCCATGGCTGGGGCCGGGAGTGCAGTGTGGAGGCTGCTCCAGCCCTGCAGCCCGCGGTGCAGCACGGTGGGTCCAGGGGCAGCGCAGAGCGGGCAGGGCCCGGGTGGGCGGCGCGTGGGGCGGAGAGGGTGTGCGGGGGTGAGTGTCCCAGGTGGGGCGGAGCAGCCCCTGCTGCGGGGCCGGGGCGATGGAGCCCGGGAGCGGCTGGGCCGGGAGCTCATAGACTCAGACTCATAGACTTTAAGGTCAGAAGGGACCATTATGATCATCTAGTCTGACCTCCCGCATGATGCAGGCCACAAAAGCTGACCCACCCACTCCTGGAATAATTCTCTCCCTTGACTCAGCTGTTGAAGTCCCTAAATCATGATTTAAAGACTTCAAGTCGCAGAGAATCCTCCAGCAAGCGACCCCTGCCCCATGCTGCGGAGGAAGGCGAAAAACCTCCAGGGCCTTTGCCAATCTACCCTGGAGGAAAATTCCTTCCCGACCCCAAATATGGCGATCAGCAGAACCCTGAGCATGTGGGCAAGATTCTCCAGCCAGACCCGCATTGACCATTGATACTAATTACCTGCAATGGAGCTGCAGAAGGGGCCCGGTTGAGCGCAGGCAGGAGGGCGGGGCGGTACCTGTAGGGGCAGTCCCGGGTCCAGCCTGGGGAACCGGCTCCCTGTACGCACCCATGGGTGGGGGGGCAGCAGCTGCCCGTGCGGAGACTCCGATGGGGCTTCACCTCCCGCCACGTGCGCGCCGCCCCACAGGGCGGGCTGTAGGGAAACTCCGCCGCAGGGACAGCAGCAGCCCCGTTCGTTCCCCTGCGGAGCCAGAGCAGGATGGGGGGGCTGGGGCCTGCTGCCCCCATTCCGGGGCCGCCCGCAGGATTGCACCAGCTGGGCACCTTCCCCTACGGGGGGAGGTGGAGATGAGGTGAGCTGGTGCGGGGGGGGGGCGGCGCGCTCCGGCGGCTTTTTTTTTTTTATTTCTCCGCCGGGAGAAGTTGTGTGTCCTCTCCCACCCTTTGTTTTGCCTGTTTAGACTGTAAATTCTTTGGGGTCCAAACTGTCTGACAATGTGTTTACAGAACCTAGCACAAAAGGGCTCTTAGCTCATTTGGGGCCGCTAGATGCAACCGCCACACAAATATAACTGTGCTTCCCACCTACTCCCCAGAAGAGGTCTACAGGAAGAAGAGAAATAAGTCACTGCTTAGCTTCCTTGGGCACTCTATAGAAGGTGGGAGGAGAGAAAAGTGAGTCACTGCTGGTTTTTCCCACCTCATGCCCAGGAAGATTAGGAGAGAAATATCCACAGCTTTGCCATCTAACCATTACAAGCCAATCTCATGGAGAGCGAGCGATGGCCAGCAGTTGCTTCATCTATTCCCCCTACCACTCACTTCCCCATTCAGTACAGTCAGAGAAGCCAAGAGGGATGCTGGAGAAGAGGCACAGGGCAAAACTAGGGATGGGTTTTATTGCTGGACCAGGGAGGAAGAGGGGAAAGGATCTGGTGCTGCAGCTCCCACCCCAAGCTGAATGTGCAACGTCTGTGGAGAGGAAGAAGAAAACCCTTCAGAAGACTACCTTAGTAACAACTAGGAGTTCACTGAATTTCATCCCCCACCACCCGCAAGATGGATTCAGGTCAATTTCACTCCTCTTGGGGCTCCTAAACTGCAAAACTAGGTTAAAAGCTTTCCGCCACTGCTGCCCATGTTGCTTCTATTCTAGCCTAGTGTCAAGGCTGTATCCCTACTTTGAACTTTAGGGTACAAATGTAGGGGCCTGCATGAAGACTTCTAAGCTTAACTACCAGCTTAGTTCTGGTCCGCTGCCACCATCCCAAAGCTAATTCCCTTTCCTGGGTAGCCTTGAGAGACCTTCACCAATTCCCTGGTGAATACAGATCCAAACTCCTTGGATCTTAAATAAGGAGAAATTGATCCTTCCCCCCTCCTTCCTTTCACCAACTCCTGGTGAATACAGATCCAAACCCCTTTTGGATCTTAAAACAAGGAGAAATCAATCAGGTTCTTAAAAAGAAGGCTTTTAATTAAAGAAAAAGGTAAAAATCATTTCTGTAAAATCAGTATGGAAAATAACTTTACAGGGTAATCAAACTTAAAGAGCTTAGAGGATCCCCCTCTGTCTTAGGTTCAAAGTATAGCAAACAAAGATAAGCACTCTAGTAAAAGGTACATTTACAAGTTGAGAAAAACAAAGTAAATCTAAGACGCCTTGCCTGGCTTTTACTTACAATTTTGAAATAAGAGAGACTTGTTTAGAAAGATGGGGAGAACCTGGATTGATGTCTGGTCCCTCTCAGTCCCAAGAGCGAACAACCCCTTAAACAAAGGACACACACAAAAGCCTTCCCCCCCCCCCAAGATTTGAAAGTATCTTGTCCCCTTATTGGTCCTTGGGGTCAGGTGTCAGCCAGGTTACCCGAGCTTCTTAACCCTTTACAGGTAAAAGGATTTGGAGTCTCTGGCTAGGAGGGATTTTAGTACTGTACACAGGAGAGCTGTTACCCTTCCCTTTATAGTTATGACACGCCCCCCAAATCACAGATAGTGTTGGACGTTTGGTTCCACACTGGCTGTGATTTCTTTCCTGGAGCTCTAGGAGAAAACAGAGTTAATAAGACACATGTACCTTTAGACATACTACTGATTATATAAAAACTAACAATATGTTTCATTCCAAGAACAATTGTTAACCAGTTAACTCTGGGAAACTTTCCCGGGAGAGTGCATCAGCCACTTTGTTAGAAGCTCCCGAAATGTGTTGTATTTCAAAATCAAAATCTTGGAGAGCTAAACTCCACCAAAGAAGTTTTTTGTTATTTCCCTTGGCGGTATGAAGCCACTGTAGCGCAGCATGGTCTGTTTGTAGTTGGAAACGCCGTCCCCAAACATATGGGCGTAACTTTTCCAGCGCGTACACAATGGCGTAGCATTCCTTTTCGCTGATTGACCAGTGGCTTTCCCTCTTAGACAGTTTCTTGCTGAGAAACACGACAGGATGGAATTCTTGATCCGGTCCTTCCTGCATTAAAACTGCTCCCACGCCTCGCTCGGAAGCATCTGTGGTTACTAGGAACGGTTTGTCAAAGTCTGGGGCCCTTAGCACAGGGTCAGACATGAGTGTTGCCTTAAGCTGGTTAAAGGCCTTTTGACACTCATCAGTCCACTGAACTGCATTTGGCTGTTTCTTTCTGGTTAGGTCTGTCAGCGGGGCGGCGATTTGGCTGTAGTGTGGTACAAATCGCCTATAATATCCGGCCAAGCCTAAGAAGGATTGGACCTGTTTCTTTGACTTTGGAACCGGCCACTTTTGGATAGCATCCACTTTGGCCTGTAGGGGATTTATAGTTCCTTGACACACCTGGTGCCCCAGGTATGTCACTCTGTTTTGGCCTATTTGACACTTTTTAGCCTTAACAGTTAGTCCTGTCTGCCGGATGCGCTCGAAGACTTTTTCCAGGTGCTCCAGGTGTTCTGTCCATGAATCAGAAAAAATGGCCACATCATCGAGATAGGCAACGGCAGATTCTCCCAATCCCGCTAAGAGACCATCTACAAGTCTTTGGAAGGTGGCGGGTGCATTTCGCAACCCGAAAGGGAGTACATTGAATTCATACACCCCTGCCTGGGTGACGAAGGCGGACCTTTCCTTAGCGGGTTCATCTAGTGGTACTTGCCAGTACCCCTTGGTTAAGTCTAAAGTAGAGGTGAATTGGGCATGTCCCAATTTCTCCAATAGCTCATCTGTGCGTGGCATTGGATAGTTGTCAGGACGAGTTACAGCATTTAGCTTACGGTAGTCCACGCAAAAGCGTATTTCCCCATCTGGTTTGGGAACTAGAACCACTGGAGATGCCCATGCACTGCTAGAGGGGCGGATTATACCCATCTGTAGCATGTCCTGGATCTCCCTTTGTATAGCCGCTTGGGCATGAGGTGACTGCCGGTAGGGTGGGGTTCTAATTGGGTGAGCATTACCTGTGTCAATGGAGTGGTATGCCCGTTCGGTCCGTCCTGGAGTGGCTGAGAAAATCGGTGCAAAGCTTGTGCACAGCTCCTTTATCTGCTGTCACTGCAGACGTCCCAGGGTCGTGGAGAGGTTCACCTCTTCCACGCCACCATTCCTTTTTCCTTCATAGTAGACACCTGCAGGCCACTCCGCGTCATCTGTTTCCTAGGCTGTAAACTGGCAAACGTTTAATTCTCTAGAATAAAAGGGCTTAAGAGAATTAACATGGTATACCTTAGGCTTTATGTTGGAGGTGGGGGAGGCTATGAGATAGTTAACAGCTCCTAGGCGCTCCTGGACCGTGAATGGTCCTTCCCACGACGCTTCCATTTTATGGGCCTGGAGCGCCTTTAAGACCATGACTTGGTCTCCTACTTTGAAGGACCGTTCTCTGGAATGTTTATCATACCAGGCCTTTTGCTCTTCCTGAGCATCCTTTAGGTTTTCTTTAGCAAGGGCTAAAGAGTGTCGGAGGGTGTTTTGTAGGTTGCTTACAAAGTCTAGAATGTTAGTTCCAGGAGAAGGCCTAAACCCCTCCCATTGCTGCTTCACCAACTGTAATGGCCCCTTAACCTCGCGGCCATACACAAGTTCAAATGGTGAAAACCCTACACTGGGATGTGGTACAGCCCTGTAGGCAAAAAGCAACTGCTGCAACACTAGGTCCCAATCATTGGAGTGTTCATTTACGAATTTACGTATCATGGCCCCCAAAGTTCCATTAAACCTCTCCACCAGACCATTGGTTTGATGGTGATGAGGGGTGGCAACCAAGTGATTCACCCCATGAGCTTCCCACAGGTTTTTCATGTTCCCTGCCAGGAAATTAGTTCCCGAATCTGTAAGGATGTCGGAGGGCCAACCTACCCTGGCAAAAATGTCTGCTAATGCCTGGCACACACTTTTAGCCTTGGTGTTGCTTAAGGGTACAGCTTCCGGCCATCGGGTAGCAAAATCCATGAAAGTCAGTACGTACTGCTTTCCTCTGGGTGTCTTCTTTGGGAAAGGACCCAGAATATCCACAGCTACTCACTGAAATGGGACCTCAATTATGGGTAGTGGCTGGAGAGGGGCTTTAACCTGGTCTTGGGGCTTTCCCACTCGTTGGCACACCTCACAAGACCGGACATAATTAGCAACGTCCTTGCCCATTCCCTCCCAGTGGAAGGACTTCCCCAACTGGTCTTTGGTTCTGTTCACCCCAGAATGGCCACTGGGATGATCATGGGCTAAGCTCAAGAGTTTTACCCGATACTTAGTGGGAACTACCAACTGTCTTTGAGGATGCCAGTCTTCCTGGTGCCCACCAGAAAGAGTCTCCTTGTATAAAAGTCCTTTTTCTACAACAAACCGGGATCGGTTAGAAGAGCTGAGAGGCGGTGGGGTGCTCCGTGCCACCGCCCAAGCTTTTTGAAGGCTGTCATCTGCTTCCTGCTCGGCCTGGAACTGTTCCCTTGATGCTGGAGACATCAGTGGACTGGGGCTTGGTCCCTCTGGAAGCGATGCAGGTGCTGGGGCTTTTTCCATTGACTGTGAACCGCTGTCCGCTGGTGCACTATGTGGTATTTCAGGCTCTGGCTGAGCCTCTTGGGTAGGGTTATCTGCTGCTTCCGCCAGTTCAGGCTCGCTGGTGTCCTCTGGCATTGGAGTTGTAGACGGGCTTGCAAGCGCTGGACTCAGTGCTGACAATGGTTCTGGTGCTGGTTGCGTTGCCAGTTCCGGTTCTGGGACTGGCTTTGGCTGGGTCTCTGGGATTGGATCCACTACGGCTGTTGCAGTCGTTGGCAGGGGATCCGGTTCCACCACCTGTGTTTGGGTCTCCGGTAACACAGACGGGGCCCTGGTGGACGGCTCAGGAACAGGGATGGGGGTGAAAGCTTGCTTAGCCTGGCTGCGGGTGACTATTCCCACCCTCTTGGCTAGCTTTACATGGTTGGCCAAGTCTTCCCCCAGTAGCATGGGAATGGGATAATTGTCATAGACTGCAAAAGTCCACATTCCTGTCCAGCCCTTGTACTGGACATGCAACTTGGCTGTAGGCAAGGTTACAGACTGTGACACGAAGGGTTGAATTGTCACTGTAGCCTCAGGGTTGATGAGTTTGGGGTCCACTAGGGATTGGTGGATAGTTGACACTTGTGCCCCAGTGTCCCTCCAAGCGATAACCTTCTTTCCGCCCACTCTCAAGGTTTCCCTTCGCTCCGAGGGTATGAGAGAGGCATCTGGGTCTGGGGTTCTTTGGTGTGATTGGGGTGTAATGAACTGTAATCGGTTGGGGTTCTTGGGGCAGTGAGCCTTTATATGCCCCAGTTCATTACATTTAAAACATCGCCCTGCTAAGATATCACCGGGGCGATGTTGGTTGATGGAGACTGGTGTGGTGGGGTGAGAAGGCATCTGGGGTTTCCCTTGGGATGTGGGTGGGGCCTTGGGTTGTCCCCGGTGATAAGGTTTTGTTTCGGCTTGCCCCTTCTGATATTCGCTCCAACTGCTACTAGCTTTTTTCTTTTCTGTCACCTCCACCCATTTGGCTCCAATCTCCCCCGCCTCGGTTACAGTTTTGGGCTTCCCATCTAGGATGTACCTTTCTATTTCCTCAGGAACACCCTCTAAAAACTGCTCCATTTGCAATAGGAAGGGCAACTCTTCCGTAGATTTAACATTTGCTCCTGATATCCAGGCATCCCAATTTTTCCCAATGTGGTAGGCATGTCGGGTAAATGACACATCAGGTTTCCACCTTAGGGCTCTGAACCGCCGATGGGCATGCTCAGGCGTTAGCCCCATTCTGATTCTGGCCTTGTTTTTAAAAAGTTCATAACTGTTCATGTGTTCCTTAGGCATTTCAGCCGCCACCTCTGCTAAGGGTCCACTGAGCTGCGGCCTCAGCTCTACCATGTACTGGGTTGGAGGGATGTTGTATCCAAGGCAGGCCCTTTCAAAATTTTCTAAGAAGGCCTCAGTATCATCGCCTGCCTTGTAGGTGGGGAATTTCCTGGGATGGGAAGTGGTACCTGGAGAGGAGTTGTTAGGATGGTCTGATGCACCCTGCCTAGTCCTTGCTGCTTCCAGTTCCATCTCTTTTTTTTTCAGCTCCATCTCTCTTTTATGGGCCTCCTGTTTGGCTTTTTCTTCTCTTTCATGGGCCTCCTGTTTGGCTTTCTCTTCTCTGTCATGTTTGGCTTTTTCCAGCGCCATTTCTCTCTTGTGGGCCTCCTCTTCAGCTTCTTTCTCGAGTTTTTTAATTTCAAGCAGTCTCTGATGTTTTCTCTCATTTTCTTCTGCTTCTAGTCTGGCCAGTTCTATTTTGTTAGCTGCGTCTTTGGTAGTCATTTTCCTGTTTTCTTGTGCTGGGTCACACCCTCTGCAGTTGACTGAAACTGGGATGTATTTAGCTTAGGCTCCTGCTGAGTGCTGCTGAGTTAACAGAGACTTTCTAACTAGCTACTTCCGAGGATGTAAAAAGAAAAAAAAATTCAGCTTGTAAATTACCTTTACCAGATCAAAGTTTGCTCACTTATTTGAACACTTCTCTTAACAAAGGACCTTGTTAAAAAAACTTAACACCTCTGCCTTCAGGCAAGGAGAGATAAGATATGCATCTACCTTCAGCTCTGCTCTCCAAGCAGCTAGAAGGAAAAAAAAATCTCTTACTGGCTTTTGGGTTTAAAACGATCCCACCGCTGTGCCACCATGTCAAGGCTGTATCTCTACTTTGAACTTTAGGGTACAAATGTAGGGGCCTGCATGAAGACTTCTAAGCTTAACTACCAGCTTAGTTCTGGTCCGCTGCCACCATCCCAAAGCTAATTCCCTTTCCTGGGTAGCCTTGAGAGACCTTCACCAATTCCCTGGTGAATACAGATCCAAACTCCTTGGATCTTAAATAAGGAGAAATTGATCCTTCCCCCCTCCTTCCTTTCACCAACTCCTGGTGAATACAGATCCAAACCCCTTTTGGATCTTAAAACAAGGAGAAATCAATCAGGTTCTTAAAAAGAAGGCTTTTAATTAAAGAAAAAGGTAAAAATCATTTCTGTAAAATCAGTATGGAAAATAACTTTACAGGGTAATCAAACTTAAAGAGCTTAGAGGATCCCCCTCTGTCTTAGGTTCAAAGTATAGCAAACAAAGATAAGCACTCTAGTAAAAGGTACATTTTCAAGTTGAGAAAAACAAAGTAAATCTAAGACGCCTTGCCTGGCTTTTACTTACAATTTTGAAATAAGAGAGACTTGTTTAGAAAGATGGGGAGAACCTGGATTGATGTCTGGTCCCTCTCAGTCCCAAGAGCGAACAACCCTTTAAACAAAGGACACACACAAAAGCCTTTCCCCCCCCAAGATTTGAAAGTATCTTGTCCCCTTATTGGTCCTTGGGGTCAGGTGTCAGCCAGGTTACCCGAGCTTCTTAACCCTTTACAGGTAAAAGGATTTGGAGTCTCTGGCTAGGAGGGATTTTAGTACTGTACACAGGAGAGCTGTTACCCTTCCCTTTATAGTTATGACACCTAGATTGCAATTCCTTCACCCACCTTATTCCAAGCCTCCTATTCTCCCAGCTTTGTAGTTTTGTGAGTATTACCTAACCATCCTCTGAAGATGTTAGCATAGGATCTCTGAAATCAGCCGTCATCAGTGCTGACATGTGAGTCATCCCGCAGTGGCTATAGCGGCATAGAAGGTCATACAGCAGCCTAAGTAAGGCCTTGTCTATACTACGGGGGGAAATTGATCTAAGTTACGCAACTTCAGCTACGTGAATAACATAGCTGAAGTCGACGTACTTAGATCTACTTACCGCGGGGTCCACACTATGCTATGTCAACAGGAGACGCTCTCCCAGCGACTCCCCTTGCACTTCTCATTCAGGTGGAGTACAGGAGTCGACGGGAGAGTGATCTGTGGTTGATTTACGGGTCTTCACTAGACCTGCTAAATCGACCACCGATGCATCGATGGCCGCGCATCGATCCCCCAGTAAGTGTAGACAAGCCCAGTGTTTAGTCAGGACGGACTCTTCCAAAGATCTAAATTTATATAGGCCCAAATACCATACTCCAGAACCTTACTGGGATGGCTTACATCTTGATTTAGTGAATGTTCAATAGCTTCACAGCCAAATCCATACTTCCTTCAGCCTAGGAAATGAAATCTTGAAGGTAAATACTAAAGCCTAACCCCGTGGAGAGTTAATGCTAATGATGTGTCTTATTCTGGGACAGATCCTTCTCCCATTGAATGGCCGCTGTGTATACACAAATTGAAGAGGCACTAACATCTATAATATAATGTCCAGCATGGTGGAGACATTTCAATCACTGGAGTTTTTTAAAGCATTGATTTAAGGTCAGGTTGAGGCTTTGTAAAGCAATTTGAAAGTTTATGCTATTGCAGCTTTAATCTAAACTTTATAATAAGCTAAATTATAAGTGGGTATTTTTAGTGCTACTACAGCTAAGATCCTTTTTGTCAATTGCAGTTTTGCAACATTCAAACAATATATCAAGAGTTAAGGCTCTGATCCTGCAAATGATTAAGCAGGTATATAACTTTGTACACATGAATAGTGCCCATTGACTTCAATGGCACTATTGAGGTACTTAAAGTTAAGCAAGTGTATAATTTTGATTAAATTGTATTTTTATTAAAATATTATTCAATAGTAATTGTATTTTTACTAAAAGTACTTAGTGTCAAATTCTTTGTCAGTTCTAAACAAAATTGTTTCAGAGTTAACAAGGACAAGATTAAACTTTAGATCCATTAACAAAAATAATTTGTTAAAACCACGCCCCCCCCCCCCAAAGTTTTCAAAAAATAGGAGCCCAAAAGGTAGTCTCCTAAGCCCATATATAGACACTGAAACGTCAGATTCTCAAAGGCAGCTATATGACTTTGGAGCAGAAGTCCCATTGACTAAAAGCCCTAATGGAGGTTTAGAGCATTTCACGTTTCTTCACCTGGTGAATATTTAATATATCAGAAAGTGATGTTGATTGAAAATATAGCACAGGTGCTTTACTTATCAGTTTTGAGTTTGAGTTGGTGCTGTTCTGACCATAAGGATATTAGTAAGGCTCTGGACTTGTCTTTCCAGCACTGGCACCTATTAAGTGAAAAATTAAGTAGAAGACAATATATAAAATCAGAAATTCTACTAATTAGGAAACGAAAAACAAGCATAAAACATCCTCTTTAATTGCTGATGTCTCTAAAACAGAAAAAAAATAAATGCATAAATAAAGTAGTTTTATATTTAAATAATGACTTTCATCTACCCTAATGTCCAGGGAATATCCCACATAAATTCCTGGACATGGATGTTGATCCAGCTGAAGCAGAGAGCTCCCAACCCCCAAAGAGCCATCCCATGTTTTACACTGAATCCAGTGCCTAGTGGCACAGGACATGAAGAGTTTACTCTACACTGGATCGGAATCCGTTCAGCATAGCTATGATCAATGACACGTGCATTTGTGCACTTTTACAGTGAGCATTAATGCTTCGGTTTTAGGGAGCCTTGAGCCAAAAGGCCACAGGAGGCTGCTTAGAGAATTATATTTATATCAGTCACCCTAAAGAAGGTTATTTTGTTTGGCATTTCCTGTGTGACTGGATCTCGCCAACAATGGAACTTTTGTTTATTTGCATTTGAAGTGTTTACTTTTGCTGCAATTGTAATAAAAGCCATCCTGGCAACAGGCAATGTGCAGAAAACAATGGAAGGCTAGAAAGCACCTCGTAACAAGTCCATCAAACTGAGCTTGTAACATTTCTCTTGGGGCACTGGCAAAGTAACATCCTAAAAGAGCAATCTCCTAATTTTTATGTAATTACATTTACGGTATTTAAATGAATACAATATCTTATATGGTGCTCAACTGCACCTCTTGCAGGCACCTCTTGCAGGTGAATTCCTTCTCTAGACACAATTCAGCACAAGCAGCAACCATGCAATTATCTTCTGAACACCGCTCACCCAATATGCCTTTGCCCACAGTATGCAAAATGAATGCTCTGAAATTTTTGCAAAGCTCTACCTTTTTTTCCACAAATGCATTCTGCTATGGACTGAGGTCCAATCCTGCATTCATTGCAAATTCAAAACTCCCTTGGAAGTCAGTACACATTTAAAGTTGAAGAGAAATTCAGGACCAAACCCCAAAATGATGGTCAGAAAAAAAGTGATGCAGTTTTACAGTAGACTTCATTTGTAGTAGTGTTTATTCACTTAACATAAAGGAGCGTAGCTTTGTAAATAAGGCGCCTTCTATAGTTCAGGGTTGTTGGGGTTTTTTTTTCAAAAAAAGGATTAGAGTACAAAACTGAATAGCTGCCACCAAGAAGAGACTGTATATAATATTCTGCATCTTTTAGAAAGGATTAGACATGTTCTAATATGTTACAAAAAGAAAGTGTTTCTCAAAGGAACATCTACAGGGTACGCTAATGTCTTTGTGGATTATGAATGTTGATGCTATTTGTTTATTTTTCCACTGTTATGATAGACGTTATAAATATGCCCAGGCACGTTTGAGACATACTTCCTATGTAAGAAATGAAATAGAGTTTTCTATAGTCAGATGTATCATTTTTAAAGTCCACAATTTAACCCAAGAAGGAAGACTGTGAATGAAGTATATACATAAGAATCCAGCTTTTAAAGTTTCATTTACTTCCAGTTTTATATCTCTACTATCATTACAACAAGAGGTGAGAATGTTCCTAGCCTCCCACATTAGTTCTCTATGGAAGAGTTTTTAATCACAAAAAACAAAAGCAATATTAGACTCCAACCGCACCAGAGAGTGTGTGTGTGTCTCGCGGGGGAGGATGGCGCGGGGGAGGCAGTTTTAAACCATATAGCTTTGTTTAAATACAGTTTACCAGCCAATGTGGTATTACTCACTTGGCTAGAAAGCCTTTTTTTAAACTCTGTTTAAAGACGTTTGCTCCCATCCATATCAAGAGTCTAATGTGTTTAAACTGAGTTTGTCAGAGTTAATTGTAAACTTTGTTTAGACCTGTGTCAATGACCTTCCGTCTAGAGTAGAATAAGCTTGAAGGAACAGTTTCTTACAGGTGAAGCTGGAAGTGAGCTACACTGGTTGCCAATGAAAGAGCCATGTTTTCTCCATACTTCAAGCATACAAGAACCAGTATCTCAGGACCCAATCCAAGCCCCACTGAAGTTAATGCAAGTCTTCCCATTGACTTCATTAGGCTTTGGATCAAGCCCTAAGCCACAGTTACTTTTCGATGGTATCTAAGTGTTGACTTTTACCATATGTAGCTTCTGACAGGGATGGGAGATAGAGTCTGGATGGGGAGATTGAGGGCACAAGAGGTACAACTCCTGTGTGGGGCACTGCAGCAGGTTAGTGTCAAACCAAGCAAAAATTAAACATTCTGAGTCTGTTCCAACCAACAGTTCTGAAACGTTTCAATTCAGAACTTTGTTTGGTGAGAAGTTTTGATATTTCAGTTTTTGGCCCAATTTGGAAGGTAAAAAAAGTTTTGAAATATTGGAATTTCATGCAGGCTGGAAATTCTAATTAGCAACAAGCTCTCAGTCTAGCTTCCTATGGAGCAAGACATTCTCTCTTTACCAAGCCCCCTTGGCCCGCCAGCAACCATTTCTAATTAGTGCTCACAGTCAGGATTTGCACCTACTCTAATTTGTCATTTATCTTCACAAGTCCCCAGTTTGTTACCAGTTCCCGGGCTCTGGAGTGCACTTTAGAGACAAAAAAACAAGCTTAGATGAAAAAGTAAAATTAGAACAAGTCCACATTTCTAATGTGAATGTCTCAGCTTTATTTAAGGTTCTTTACCTTTTTCTTCCCAACCTGGGCCCTCACTGATGTGTCACTAGTACCCTGCCTCTGGGAGCTGATCCTCTGTGGGAGAAAGAGGGGAAAGCAGCCTGCTCCTCATTCTTCCCAGAGGCAGGAACTTTTGAAGTAGATCAGAGGACAGCCAGGCAATATATTCTGAGCAGGCTTACCCCCTTCCAGCCCTCCCCCCAGCTAAGAGGAAAAGATCCTGTAGCCTCTCCATAGGTCCCTACTATAGAATACACAGCTTAATGTCATTCATGGAGTTGCCCCAGGACTTTTGGAACAAGATTCTGAAACTCCAAAGCTCACAAGAGCTTTCCCTCTATTTCCATGAGTTTAGCTGTTCTTGAAGGCAAGGAACAACGTTAAAACCAACCCTGTCCCATCCACTTGAGCAATTGGAGTCCTAGGAACCAAGTGTTCTAACAACACTCCCAGAAAAACCTGCACCAGCCACAATCCATCCTGAAATCATACCCCTCATCCAATCCGTATGCCCATTTTAACCACTTTTACAGACTTCAAGCAGATACAAGGAAATTCTGTTAAGTTGCAAATTACATTAATGCTATGGCCATTTTTGGAGCAAGAACTCACATACAAGCAGAAGCTTAACATATATCTATTGTTATTACTGAAACAGAGGCCATAGAACATATGTACTTTATAGTGAACCACATTTTCTATATTTGTCAAGTCTGCTTCTTTTGTCTTATCTTTTTCATATTCTAGAAATGACAGTCAGATGTGTAAATAATGGCTACCTCTCTGTCAGAGGGGGGGAAATCTGCTAACTCGATTAAAAAGAATTAAATTAACCTGTGTGTAGAGGCCCACCACTTAGTTTCTCAAAATAGAGCTTAAGGAGTGCCTAGGGCTCATGCTGGCCTTCCGGGGCTGAATGTCACCCTATAATACTAGCCCATATGCTCCTGAACCAAAAGATATCATCAGGGCTTCCTCCTTTTCCAAATTCAGTCAGAGTGCAACCTAGAGCTCAGACAGTGAGAGCAGTTTTGCATTAGAGTGGATAGTCTTTAGCTGATCCCAAAAGTACTACTAGTTGGATCTATCGTTAACAATTATGAAATTATGTCCCCTGTGAGATGTAAAGTCACTCACCAATAACTCACGCACAAATATGGATAATCATTTCACACAATCCCTGACAATACCTGCCCATTTTCACTCCTGTCCTTTAAAGTTCAAAAGAAACTACCACATTTCCCAGAGATTAAGAGTACGATTCACAGGATGACTCTTTTTTTTAGAAGGGCTGCATTATATTGGGTCCTTTCTTCCAAGGTTGAGTTTTATAAGAGACTCTATTGCAACTGTGACGGAACTAAGACACATTGTATAGCCAATGCTTATTGAGTTGATTTACTACCTCACAAAGCCATTTAGAATTTTCCAAAAAAGCTTTGGAAAGCTTTAGTATCAGAATTTCTCTCCAAGGTCTGCTTTGGTACCAATGTTTGATTAAATTAAAACCTAATTAGAGTACAAAATGAATGATGCACATCTTTTCTGCAATGGACAGACCTATTTGCATTCCATAAAAGATCATTCAGATGGCAGTCTGCCATTCCATTAAATTTAATTCAGGAAGGTCCCAATGAAATTTGTCTCTTTCCCTTGCCCCACATAGACTCTATTTGTCTAGTGCATCAGGTGCCCACCTTCTAAAAGATTAGACAGATTCCATTACCTGAGGGAGATAATGCACACAATGTAATGAGAAGTAGCCAGTCCAGTGAACCATTCATTTTCCCTGCTTTGTCCCCAAATCCACTGACATTGATTACAAGGCTTTTTGGCTCTGGGCCTTTGCTTCTGGATGTTAGGGGCATCATTCAGTGCCCAGAAATCCTTCATTACCCATCTTTCCCCTCAGGTGTTCTTTACTTGTTTCCAGGTATTTTGTTCACAGGAAACTCACTAAAGCATGGCAGGTTTTGTAACAACCAGTAAATTTTAATTAATTATCCCTGTCTAAAGAAAGCTAACTCAAAGGTCTCATTGTAACCAAAGCAATTATTGCATTTTATCTGAAAACAGTAGGATGTCATTCTTCTATTGGAAATGCATTTCAGACAGGCTGCCGCTGCCCTGTTTTCAGTCAGTGACCCTTGTTGTCTCATGGTATTGATACAGAGAAGGAAAGATCACCTGTGATATAAACAGCAGGATTGTTGCCTGCCATACATTTTTAATGGAGGCAATTCTAATTTAGCAGAGGAGGGAATTGACTTGGCAATTACAATCTGCCAGCATCAAACGAGCAGGGACAGGCAAGGCCTCCATGACTCTCTAACATATAAAGGAATCATGTGTAGAAAAATAAGGACTGAGCAGTTATTTTAAGATAGTGTCAGTACTTGAAAATGAGTGAAAGTTCACACAATTATGTTTTCCATTTTAAAAGGAAATTTATTTGCTTAACGTTTCCCCAAAACATACTTATAGTAGGATCACTTACCCAGTCTGGTGTCAGGTAATCTCTGCCTCAGTTTCCCCGCACAGGTAGACAGCCACCTCCTGAGCAGTAGAGTGATCTGAGACCTCAGCAAGTTGCCCCCTTCTAGGGAAACCAAGGGTCCAAAGTAAAACATGTCCCTGGTCTTTCCTAGCTCACAGAAACAGTCATTTGTCCTCCATGGTCTTCCTTCCTTCACAATTGCTGCAGAGTGAAACAGTTTCTCCTCTTTGTTATGAGGGGTCTCTCCCCACCACTTCATGACACCATGGAGTTAAACTTTTCCAGGCTCTGGCCCAGATACCCTAAAATGTGGCAAGAGTCTGTCCTATACCCAAGACTGCTCCCTATTCCTGCCTTCTCTATTTCTCTGAATTTTCACCCTTCTCCTAGAATCACCAAACAGTCCTATACCCAAAGCACTATGTGCACCTCCCTAGAGCTCCTCCCTTATCACTCGCCTCCAGGCTCCTTCACATGCCCATTTTATCACAGCGCTGCTGCCTTCCCAGCTCTCTTAATAAAAAAAAACCATTCAAGCCATGTCTTAGCTGATCACCCAAAACTGGCCAATGAATTTGACTTATATAGCCCTGCTGCCACATCACATGATCCTGGACTACACCTCCCATCTAGGGTGACCAGATAGTAAGTGTGAAAAATCAGGACAGGGGATGGGGGGGGGGGGGGTAATAGGCACCTATATAAGATGAAGCCCCAAATATCAGGACTGTCCCTATACAATTGGGACATCTGGTCACCCTACATCTACACCCTACATCTGTCCCTCCAGACTACATCTCCCAGAATGCCTCTGTTACATGCTGACTCAAGCTCCGGCAGTGCTTAATTTGTAATGAAAGCGATGCAAGGGCCTAAGCAATTAGGTGCCAGGGCTCAAGTAATTTTTTACATTCATAACTGATGCAGCAAACTCAGAGGTGCCAAGGCTATGAACTGACAAGCCTAGCGGTACCAGGGCTCAGGCCTGGCAAGCCCTGGCACAAATTAAGCACTGAGCTCCGGCCATGCTTGACTTACAGCCTCCTTTAAAGGTCCCCCTTCTACTAATATACCTTATACTACATCTAACCATGATGATGTGGTGTGGCATAAGGTTGTGGTGGCAAGAACTTAGGATAGAGCCTCTTAAATGCATAGTCCCCCATAAGATAGACACATGTATTCTAGGCCATCCTAAATTCATTAACAAACAAATGTATACAACACACCATTTTGTATTCCATATCTTTTATGATAGCTAGATAGGATAGATACACTGAGCTCTATAATCCAAGCGACATATCTGAACAGGGAAGCAATATATATGTGTGTGTGTGTGTGTGTGTCCTGATTCTTCTTTTCCAATGGTGTAAATCAGGATAAAGTCCATTGACATCAAAGAAGTTACATTGGTGTAATATCAATGTGAGAGGAGAATCAGGCACTTACGCAATGCACATATATGAATGTTTTCCCATTCCAGCCTTTCCACAGCTTGTGTGTCACTAGTAGAAAGCTGCCCAATATTGTGGCAGGATATTCTAAATAAGTATTGAAAGATCAATCCGATCCTCAGCTCGTGTAAGTGGCCTGGCTCCAATGAAGTCTACAGAGATATGCTGAATTTCACCAGCTCAGGCTGTGACAGGAAAGAGGCAGCTGTGGTTTTGTAAAAGCAAAACCATGGGTGGTTCAGCCCTCGGTTCCACTTGGTCCATCCCAACCCAAAAAAGTGCAGGTTTGGAGGCAGTGAGGGCTGGATAAAGGTTTCTGGCTTTAGAACATCTATAATTAAACCTGGTTTATTGCTTCACAACCTTACTAAACCCAAACAGAACTCTATAAGGCTTAAATATTTATCTTGTGTTCGGTACTAATATGACCCCCATTATCATAGTATCTGATCACCTCTTTAGTATATTTAGCCTCACAGCACCCCTGTGAGATAGGGAAGTATATTACCCCATTTTACAGATTAGAAGTGAAGCAAAGAGAGCCTATCTAACTTGCCCAATGTCACACAAGAAGTCTGTGGTGCAGCAAGAAGTTGCATCTGGGTCTCCCAAGTTAGCACCCTGACCACTAGGCTATCCTTCTGCACTAGTAACACCAGCTTTCTGGTGGCTTTACACCACCAGAGCTGCTTCTGGGCTTACATAAAAAGTATTCTTGTGTTTAGCCCTCCTCCCCTACCCCACATAGCTGTCAATTTTTTCCTGCTCCATGGGTGACATTTATGCAAACTATTTAATAGGATAATTTGCAAATAATTGGCATGTATCCATAAAATTAAGCTACAGTCAAAACAAATTGCTCCAAGCATAGTAATGGCAGGGGTGAGCTGAACAAAGCTTGTCAGCAGCGGCTGGAGTAGGTGCTTATGGCTGTCAGGTGGAAATCTGAGTGGGAAGTGCAGGGTAGTTGGCTACTGCAGCTGTTGGTACTGCTGGAGGTTAGGTTGCTTCTGTGGTGTACTGGTGGGAGAGTGCACTGAGTGCAGCAGCTGCTTGGGAGCACTAGGCTGCAGGAAGCAGGAGGTCCTGGGGGACAGTGAGTGCATGGGCAGCTGGGAGACAGGGAGCTTCAGTGGGGGTTCAAGGTCTTGCTGCTGGGAAAGCCTGGTGCAGTTATTGGGCTCCTCATCTTGTGCTGCTGATTGTTGCTGGCTCTGATCTAGCAGGGGAAGCAGGGAGAGGATGCATCAGATGTCTTGCACATCATGCATCAGTGTGTCATGCAGTAATATCTGCAGCCTACCTGCAGTTCATTTGGATGCGTGACTCTTCAGCTGAGGTGCAGGAATGTGTGACAGGGCTGTCAAATATGTGACTAGCACACAAGATGCATGGCCCTTAGCATTCCTTCTCCCCTTATATCACCTCCTCAGGGGTTCTGGAGCCCACCTTGGGACAAATAGGTCATGGGTTCCCTTTGCACCTTCCCTTCTTCCCTGCAAGAGCAACTGTGAGGCTGTTGCTGGAAGCAGATAGAATGAACACTGATGTGGGGCCTGCAGTTGGTTGCCCAGGCATGTCACTCAGGCTCTTTGTCTGGTCCACACAGCACCTTCATATGTCAGACACACACACTAGGCAGGTCTTTGGGACCCTTCTTCCCCAAGACTCCAGAACAGCAGGGGTTCCATGTAAGTGAGTACTCTGACGTTAATGGAGTTACACTGCCCTACAAACCTCTGAATCAAGCCCTAAGGAATTATTCCTGACTTACACTGGTGCAAGTGGTAGGAGCATCAGCCCTGAATTCCTAAACCACCTCACAGTTCTACAGCAACTGAAAAACAATAGGCTGGTGCGGTATTAATATAAATACATCCTTGAGAAACTGGCAAATAATTTTCCTCTGGCATGGTTAATATAGAGGGAATACATGTATTTTTGAACAGTTTTAATCATGGATATATGAAGTGAAGGAATTATATTAATCTCATTAAAAATTATTTGACAGGAAACACAGAGGATTTGCTTCCACAAAACTGAGGTACAAGTGAAAAAGTAAATTGAGCTGTCTTTCCTTTCACCATTCAGTATAATCCCTGGTATACCACAGAGGCATTTAAAATACTGTAAATTCTAGTCTGCTCAGTGTTTGGTAGCGGCAGAGGGAATGGAGAAGAGGTTATCCTTCAGTCATCACTCAGGCATATTCCCCACTGCAATCAATGGGATTTTTGCATGATTAAGGACTACAGGGTCTTCCTTTTAAATTTAGGTGTCCATTGAATTTAAAATTAACAAGAGAATTAAATGTACAAGTACATTCTAAAGGTGAAGTTCAGGCACCCAGGACTGATGCAGGTGAAGTGTGCAGGGATTTGAGGTGGAAAGCAGGGAGAATCAACACACACAAAATAGGACCAGGGTTTCAGTGCAGCTACTGTGCCCACCCAACCCTCTGCATTATTGGCATAGAATGTTAAAACCATGTAATCTCCATAGTGGAAAAATGTTGTCAGCATAATCCCCGCAGATTACAAATACGGACCTTTGGTGGTGTAATGAATTTAAGGGACCATGTAAAACCTGCAAAGGATATCACCGCTATTACAGTGGATAGTTATTTATTAAAACCCTATCTACTCAGGATGATCAACTGGTATTTACTTCACATCAAGAAACTCTCATATTAAAGCTAAAGAATTCTCTTTAACGGGCTATTTATTGTGTCTAAGACTCCCTCTGACATTATTTGGAGTTCTGTTGATATTCAATATATCAGAGATAACTATCTTGTTCAATCTAAATTAACTGAGCATTTGGAAACTTTAATTAATAGCATTATTATGTATTGGTTGTTACCTGAATCACATTTCTGTAGGGATTTTTTTTTTATTAAGTGGCGGTTTGCAGCTGCCTTTTTTTATAATGGAATTTTAGTATCTCCTGCACTTTGCAAATCAAGAACAGTTTTGAAAATGTTCAGAGTGAAGTAAAGGGCCAAATTATGCTCTTATAACAATGAAAAAATATGGAGTAACTTAAATTAGGTCACCTTTGATTTATAACAGTGTAGGGGATGGCAGAATTTGACGCAGAGTTTGCCTCTCTCCTCTTAAATGCAAAGTTATAGACAGGCCTTTCTAGGTACATCTGTACTTCAAACAGGAAGTGTAATTTCCAGGTCAAGGAGACATACCCACACTAGTTCTGACTGAGCTAAAGCCCTAAAAATAGAAGTGTAGGTGTAGTGGCACAAACAGCATGAGCAGGTAGGCACCCACGTACATACTTAGCAGCTTGGAAGGGCTTGTACTTGGGGTGGCTAGCTGCTTGTACCACCACGGTTAAATTTCTAGGTTTAGCATGCTAGCTCAGCCAGAACTAGCACAGATGTATCTTCTCAAGCTGGAAGTTACATTCCAGAGGAAAATGTAGATGTATCCTTGTCTTGTAAGGAAGGAGAGTGCATCCATACAAATTGAACTGCACTTTTTACTGGACACAGTTGCAGTGATGTGTGTGGTAAAGTTGCCAGAAATCCAACAGGAAATCTCAGGACTTAAGTCAATTGGCAGTATAACTGCTCAGCCACCATTGGCCCTCTTTCACTGGGTTGGCTTCTAACCTCCCTTACACCAGTTTGACACCAATGTACCGCTACTGATTTCAGTGGAGTTATTCCTGATTTGCACAGGTTTAAGTGAAATTTGAATCAGTCCTGATGACCACTGGGAAAACATGTAGGAGGGGGGGAAAGGGGCCTTATTGTTGGGGAGGCTCCAATCATCCAAAGCAATTGAAAACCTGATGGAGCTGGAACCTTTGGCATAGGGAAATCTTTCTAGAGGGAGAAGGGTATGACTTTAGGGCCACAGGCAGCCAGACATAAAGCTGCTCTAATTTAAATTGGGGTTTGGAGCAGTGGAAACATAAAGGGTGAAGTAAAGCCACCTTATCCCCAGCCCTATCCTACCCGGAGCACAGCTTAGCTGGACCAAAGAATCTGGGTTTAAGTCTTTTCCCCCCACCCAATTTGGGGAAAAAACAATTGGATGGCATAGCACCTGCGGTGTGTAAACCCTGTGTCTCATTAGCGATGCTCTTGCTGGCAGGTCTGGAAAGTTGCTGGTTCTATATATGAGCCTTGCTGGTTTGTTTCCTTGTATTTTCCAAATTCTCTTAACACTGTCAGTGGTGTCTTTAAAGGTCATGAATAAGTGCCCTTACATTCAGACTTCGTATTTACTCTGAGATTCATATGGGTTTCTAAACAAATTACAATAATAAATAAATATTAAAATCACTGTACAAGAGATAGCAATAAAGAGTAAAGAAAGGAAGAAGCCAGAACTGACAACTAAAAATAATAGTGGAAGAAAAATGCAAATGGCTAAATATTGATCTCATTGGAGTTTCTCTAGATTTACACTGGTATAACAGCAGCAAAATTTGACCCACTACGTATCATGCCTTTTTGGATGTTTCTACAAAATCTGATAGATGCTTTCCAATTTCAATACCAAAGATTCTGGTATTGGGTTTTGTTTTCTTTTTCTGCTGCTTTTTTCTTTCTTTCATATTTACTGTTTGTAGGGTGGACTTCATTGAAGGTATTTTCTATCACCACCCAGTGTGAAACCACTCGCCCATCCTACCACTGATAGAAAATGAATCCACTTCAGGACTATTGAATGCTATGGCCCTGATTCTCAGTTGGTGTGACCTAGAATATCCTCATTTGCTTCAGTAAAGTTATGCTGATTTTCAGCAGCTGAGAACCCAGCCTTATGAATTTTCAGAACATCAAACACGTATTTAGCACAGGTGCGTCTGTGGTGTTTATGCACAGGGAAGCTGAATGTTCAAAAACCTTTACACCTACAGTTGCCCCTGCATGTTGGTCTACTGTTAGAATATTGGCCTGTAATATAAAACAGCCAAGTAACTGAAATACCAGCTGACTTATTATCCACTTAGGCTTTCTTCCCTTTCTTTTAACTGGTTGTGCTTCTTTGTCTAAGTGAAGTTATTTCTACATTTTATAAACACAAAACACACATTTGGGGAAAACAGACAGCCTTAGAATGTAAACTGTCCCATGCTAAAACCACAGAACTGGGGAGGTTCTTCATATTTATCAGGATTGAATTAGTCATCATATTACAGATGGGGAAATTGAAGAATGGAAAAGCTGTTAGAGACTTAACTTGAGAGAGGTACACGTAGGTCTCCTGCCTTCCATTTCTGTACTTGGGGTACCAAAACTTTAAACAATTGTATTTTCCTATAAGTAAAGTTATATCCAAGTAAAAACAAACAGGAATCCTGATCCAAGTTGCAGAACCAGGTTCTGCCTCTCAGACCTGATTACCCTCATGATGTATCTATTACTTATTAATTGCAGATAATATCAGTCATGGGTTTGGCCCTGAGTCTACCATTAAAAATTGTTCTGTTTTGGTAGAGGAGGCAAAAGGGGACTGAATTCTCCAGTTCAGTGTAATACAATGCACATACTACAGCAAGGTAAATGCATTTAAGCCACCCTTATGGTACAATCCTTAGTTGCACTTAGAGTGCAAAAACAGAGCAATGATTTGCAAAAATTATAGCAAATATTTGGCACCAACAATAACTCTGCCTACGTGTCTGTGCAGGATGGGGTGAAGGGCTCTTGTATATTTTTAATGGTGCAGAAATAATCCACAGAGCCTTACACAGGGGCCTGCAAATTTTTCATAGCTTAGCAGCTACCAAGCTCAAGTTCTGCAAAGTGACACCTGATGATGCATTTTTTAAAAACAACAACCTTCCATCAATAAATGTCAAAGCACTTACTGTGTATGTAAATCATACAGGCTAGTCAGCTTTTCCAAGGGAGAAACAGAATACTGCAGAACCTAAGGAGACAAGGGGGAGGGCATGCAACTTAAAGCCCAAAACATAGTATGTAGTGCACAATATGCCCTTTTATTAGGCACCGAAAGCAAATGTAGTCACAGGGTGCAATATAAACGTGCTTCTAACACAAGCACTTTCTTTTTAATGAAAAACAATAATAATAATAATAATAAAACAAACTTTCCTCTAATAAAATGACTAGTAAAAATGATCATTAATGGCAAGTTTTATAACAAATTCTCCTGCCCTCCTGCTGTCTTCTGCACCTGCTGACTGTCTGGCACTGCTCTCCTCCTGGCCTGACCAGCTGTTTAAAATGAGTCTTCACTTTGCAATACTTTTTAACCATGAGAGTTTATGAAGGTTGATTCCCCTGAAGAATGCTCAGTAAGAACTCTCTCCCTAAGTGTAAATAAGGTCACCCGATTCTTCTCTCGCACCAGCTTTACTCTGATGTCATCCCATTGGCCCAGACTCTCGGTACATCAGGGCTGCTTTGCACAAATCAGCCCTGGATCCAGTGGATTCAGCCCCTAAAGGATTCCACTTGCACAAGAGAAACTTTGGTTTGCATAAAGTAACCCTTGTGCTTCCTGCATTATCCCCACTTTCCAGCCCCCAACATAGTGGGTTTGGTTGAAGAAAGAGAGACACGACCAGGGCTCTTGATCCCTGGATGTCAGAATAGCTGATTTATACCATAGACCAAAACAGCACTCACAGCCCCAGGATCAGTGGGTGCAAAGATGATTTTGGATTTGTGGATTTGTGCCGAGACACCTCGTGAACTGGAGAATGGATGGGGGTAATTTATTTGAGTATAGCTACTCTATTTATGCCAGTGTCAGAGCACAATCAGACTAGCACATGAGTGCAAAAATGAATCAGGTAGAGCAAGAAGTTATGTGCCAAATGCAGTCCTGGTGGAATTGTGTGCCACTTCCATTGTAATTCCCTACACGTGCTATATGCTGGAATATAGTATTTCTTAATTCATTGGAGAAATTGACTCTGTTTTGTATAAGGCTACCTTGTGTTTCAGCCAAGGTTAATGAGACACTGGGCTGCCTGCCACCTAAGAATCAGAAACATAAATTACAGCTGCAAATTGACAGCTTTAGCACAATCAACTTTTCCAAACTCCTTTGGACTTTAGCTTTCATTAGTCCATTTTGGCTGGTTCCTCCTACATCCCTGCCTCTCTTTGGAGGATCCCACCTGCATACGATGATATACAATAAATTAAGTGAAAACAAAGGACAAAAACATGAAAAGGATATGAAAACTAGGGTTGAACAAGCAGCTTATTATTGGTGTCTCATCTCTTCTTTCAAGTATCTGCCACAAGCATCTCTTTGTTTTTCCATTACATAAATAAGGCCTGAGCCCAAACTCATTTTAGTCAATAGGAGTCTTTCCATTGACTTCAATAGGTTTTGGATCAGGTTCTTAGGGAAGAAAGGACTTCACCATTATAGATTCACATTTTTTTTTTAGTCTTCAGTCAGGATTCTGTTTGAAAATCAGTTAGACCCAACTAACCCTCATCCTACAGTTGGTCTCATGGTGATGGACCCGTTACGCTATTCAGTTCTAATTTCCTAGGGTTAATTCTTCATCTTCTAGAGCTCTTAAACTGTGTAATCTGTGTTCTTGCTCAAGATGGATGTCTAACTAGGAGATATATAACCTGTGGGTAGGAGAGAGGCCAACAGAATAGGAAGTGTACATACAAATTTCAAATTGCTAGCTATTCTCCTGGCTAGAACTGTACCCTCCTAATTCAATTTTCAAAGTGGATCACTAGATTCACCCCACCCCACCCCAAGACTCTTACTGACATGAGTGGGAATCAAGTAGCTAAAACCAATAATTTACAGCTAAGGTAAGTGACACCCTGCACTTGGATCCAGATTCCGCAATTTAGAGTGGCTTCAAAATGAGCAGAAAAGTACCATGGAGCTTCCAGGGTCTGGAATTCAGTAAGGGTCCATTCAGAGCCCAACCTGACTCTTCTCCTGGGTTTCAATGGAGTTAGGTGGTACTGCTTTAGCATCAAACCCTTACTTCCTATGGTCTTCCTCGTCATCTATGGGTCCTGGACCCATTTCATGATTATGCCCAGTCAATCTGCTGCTTGAGAGTCAAAGTAGGTTACTTTTATTTATGTGGAATAGCACCAGGGAATTAATGGGTCTCTTTGTGGAACAAGGTGCTGTTCACTGTAAGAGTATTTGAATCTGACCCTAGGCAAATAAAGAGGAAAAGGTGGAAACCCCACCACTGAGTTAATCATTTACCTGGAAGTTAACCATTCCCCCCCCACCCCCCAATTTTCAGGGGAAGTATTTATTACAAAGAGAGGATCAAGACAGAAAATTCATATCTGGCTCCATATTTTCAATGCTCCAAAGTTAGAAAGTATTTGCTTCTAGGATTTTGGTTTAGCCTATTATAAAACCAGGGCTTATTTGCAAACTGCATACCCAGGTTCAGATTTTAAATAACCCCAGAAGTCTGGATCTGGGATTTTATTTGGGGCCCATCATTAAATTTGTGTGACAGCACAAAAGCCTTATTTGATTCAGATCTCATTTGTAAGCATTTGTAATTCATCTCTTTCATTTTCAGACATTATCCCCAAATAAAATGTACTGCATGAATGTTCACAAATAATGCATACCAAAGGGTATAAACATGGTGAATTGAAATTGAGTTTCTAATTCACCAAAACATTAATGGAGTAATTTCCCCCCAACTCTGTTTGCTACTTATGTGCTGCATTATTTTCCGTTTGTAACATCAATGTGCATCAGTTTGTTCCAGAATTAAGTTTGCATTCCATTATAATTTAATCATAACTGTAAAAATATTACTAACAGTAAGAATTCTGTTTGTTTACATTTTCCCCAGAAATGCAACCGTAAAAAAATAAAATCTTCTTGAACCACTCTCTTTTATAAACAGGACATGGATGGAAAAGCATACCAACATGGATATCTGTCTTTCTAGCCAACATCACCTCATATCTCTGGCTAACTCTAATCAGAAAGGATAATGGATTTGTTTTGCTGGGCGGGCAAGGTGATTGTGCGAGTGACAGATGTCTAAAACAGCATTCTTACCGTTCTCTCTCAGCACTCTTTACCGCTGGGATTATACAAAATGGGTTAATTACAGATGGTGCCTTGAGTTCTTATAGTCATTCATTTAGTCTCTTTGGAATGAAAACAGCAAGATTTTAAACACTCATTCTTCATTCCTGTGGGCTGACACGTGAACGCTGACAGTCAGAGACTACATCCAGTGGAGCTCCATTTTCCATCTTATTTCATGGAAGATTTAAAAAAATGTTAATATAACTAGCAGACTTTACACACTGATTATATTATGGCAGGAACATGACCATGGACCTAATGGGGTAAGGCCCTCAAGGCTCATAGCCTCTCGGAAGCACATATATGTATTCTCTGAGATTTAATGTGAAGGTTCAAACTGTCCTTCCTCAGGAAGGGGTAACAGCCTTCCAACTATCCAGCTCTGCCCATGTCCCTCCTTCACGGATGGGTTCCCAGGGGATGAATTATTTCTGCTGTTTGCACACAGCAGGCACACATTGCTGCAGGGGAACGAAAGTGAAACAATAGTTAAGGGCCATACAAAGTGATTTTCAAGGTGGTAATAGCAGACAAAAGGAGATCAATTCAATGTTCTTAGCTGCAATGTTACATGGTGCCTGGGCAATCCCATTGACAGCCCAGTCACACAGATAGTCACTTGCAGGTACATATGTTGGCACAAATGAGATGTTAACCTTTTGTGGGTAACATTCCACCACAGGGTCTGGCCATCCTATAAAGTAGCATTTTACAGTACACACAGTTCCTGAAGGGCTCTCTTGCTCTCTTTTAGGCTGGGAAAAATACTGGCAGTTTGATTGTATTTTACATACGATATAAAAAAGTGCCCCATTCTGCAGTCAAGCAGGGGTAAATGGATTTTCTCTCACAGTCTCTCTGTTGGTCAGTGATTTGTAACAAAATTGAGCAGCACGCCCAGATTTCAAAGAGAAACAAAAGAAAAGCCAAGAAGAACCCCTGTTCTTTGAATGAACATTAGATCTTGAATCACTGGTTTGAAAAAAGTAACATGGGGGAAAATGAGTTGAATGTAAATCATCTAACTCAAAATTCATACAACTCAATGCCTTCAAGGTCTGAATAGAATGCACATATCTGGAAGTGGGTGAGGGGAGGGTTATGTGTGGAAAAAATCTGCACATCAGAACAAAACGCCATTGACTTAATCATCAAGCACTTATTAGACTTGGTAGCCAAATCTGCTTAATTATTATTATTTTAATTAGTAGATGAGTTCATCTTGAACCAATGGAATAACATGACCACTGCTTTCCTGCGGGGGGTGGGGGGGGAGGAAGAGGGTTGGTATGACAGAAGGGTAACTATAGAAAACTGGCAGAGATCATTTTTATCAATAAAGCTGTTTTTAGAAGAGTTACTAGCTGAAAATCTTTCCCTTTCATGTTTTTGAGTTCTCATCGCATACAATTGTTTTCTCCAAGGGATTATACCTGATCCCATGAAGCTTTCCCTGCCAAGACAGCCCAGCCTCATTGTGGAATAAGAGCGGACAATGATAGGCAGAGACCACAAGGGAGACTGTGGCGGCTCCAGACCCCTCTCTCCCAGCAGGATTTTGCTGCTCAGCCTGTAAGGGTCACCTGAGCTAGACTTAAGGGCTCTGGAAAGGAGAGGATATTAGGGGGGCAAATATTTGAAAAATGCAAGCCCTTTGCCATTTCATTATGAGCTTCGCCAATGAAATAAAATAGATTCACTTGTTTATTTCCAAATGCGCTGGAAACAAAAATAACGGCAGTTATTGAACCAGCAGGGAGGCACGATGGATATTTCAGCTGCTAAGGGGTGAGAAGTCCCATTCAAAGGTTCCCTCCAAGTTCTTTGTAGTGGACAAATCCTCAAAAGAAAACATACTTTCTTAACTGTCATTTGAATATATATCCTGCTCCAGCCAGACAGCCCACTTAAAGTGACACAGGGGTTGTAAATTGGTTCACTGATTGGTGAGCTGGAGTTTAACAGCTTAAGCTTATCAGGAAGGGGATAGGAACAAAGGTGCCATGCATATCATCATTCACACTGTATCCCCTCTCCCCTGCCAACACAGCCAAACCACGGAGGTGAAGGCCTTTAATTCCTGTTTGCAGCAAAAAGGATGTGGCACGAGAGCAACTGGGAGATGAATGCAAGCTACCTAGAAGGGATCTACTTCAGCCTGTATGTTCATCATGCATCCCAGAAGGACCTCAATGAACCCAAATATTTCAATAGGGGTGTGTGCCCATGCACTTGTTTTCTTCAAGAAGTCACTTATGAGGCAGAAACAACATGAGATCTGGTCTTAAAACAGCATCCAGGACCTGAAACGTGATGCAAAGGCCTGACTGCATGCCATTTTGCTCTGCTGAATGCCTCCCTGGGGCATTAAAAATGCCTATGAAAAACATAGAGGGCCAAATTTTCCAAAGTACTCTGCACCTAACACTGAAGGAAAATTTTCAACAGAGTTCAGCCCCTGTTGTCTGGCTAATTCATTTAGGTACCTAGCTGAGAGCTGTTGTGTGCTGAGCTCTTTTGAAAATCTGGTTGATTGAACCTCCAGCACTTGCCTCTAAGCTGATGCGGCACACAGCACAGGTATCAAAAAGCACTGAATACAATATATTTAACAGTTGCATGTTATTTTAGTTCTGTTTGATGTAATAGTAAATTTACTTTGAATAATTTAAAATAAAAAATAATGGAAATAATTATATGCATCTAGCCAGTGGGAAAGTCTTTTTATCAAACCCATAATTTGCATGATTTCTATGGCAACTTGCTATATAATAAACAGAGCCAAAACCAATAAGGGAAATTGAGTGCGCTATGTAGATGAGGAATAAAGTTCAACAAGTCACAAAATAGTTTGCCAAGAGGTCAGTGAAGCAACTGGACTAGATGAAACAGTTAGGAGTCTGGTAGCACAGCACGACCCTACATGTGGAGCAAAATTCTGCTCACATCTATGGGAAAGGCCCAAAATTCAGGTCAACCTGTTCAGGGGACTGAAGGAACAGAAGTCCAAGCAAAAGCCATGAAGTGGGACTCTTTTCATACAGCACATATGGTTGCTCTTCTATGGGTATCATCGGGAGAATAGGGTAAGAATACAGCTCCTAACTATGTGGCTCCACCAGTCAAAAGCCATGAATAAAAGTCACAGCCCTTGTCTGTGACAGTGGATGTGTGGGTGTCCAGCACCCTATCACTAGGTTGGGGTAGAAAATCCCATCCTCCTTACCCATTCACTTGAGCTTTGTCCAGAGAACCACCATTTGTACTAAGGACAAGGTTGGACTCAGATGACCCAGAAGGCTTTGTTAACCCTATCTCCTATGATTCTCTGGCTTATAGTGTGATGATGATGATATCAGAGTTGGTGCTATTGTATTAGTGCAAGATCAGATGTCACCAAATTCTCAGCAAAGCCCTAGAATCTGGCTTTATTTTCCATATCCTTAATACATGACTATAGAGCCACTGAGAATTACATTTTAACATGGGTCTAAAGTTGCATGCACTAAACTATGCTTAGCATTTAGTGTATATAGCACTTTAAATCTTAGCAGCTCTACAAACTAGAAGGGCCAAAATCAGCTCTTGGCTCTTCACATGTAGCTCCAGTTTTAAACAGAGCGCACCCTGGGCACATATAAATGTCAAAGTTAGCCCTATTTCACAAAACACACATGCAAAACAAATAAGTGCAGGTGCAGTTTGGCATTTCCCAGGGTTTTATTTAGAACTGAGTAGAAAATCAGTTTGGTGGATACACTATATTCTGGGTCAAATTCAATCATTTACACTGAAGTCAATGGAGTCACACCAGTATAACACTGGTGTATGTGAGAGGAGACTCAGGCCTAGTGTGTTCAATATATATGCTCACAGCCAAATTCTGCCCTTAGAACCAGTGTAAACCCCGAATAACTCCATTGACTTAAAAGGAGTTATTCTGCAGCAAGGGCCAGAGCCTCAGCTAGTGCAAATCAGCATAGGTCCTTTGAACTCAGAGCTACACTAGCTTATACCAGCTGAGGATCTAGCTCCTAGTGAGGCCAGAATTTGGGCCCCATTTCTGAAAATGCAGGCCTCAATGTTTGCTCTGTGTTGGCTTGGGCTGCTGCTCTGCCAGTGAATCCCAGGCTCTAGTGCAGCTCTTTTAGAATTTCAGCACATTCTTTGGGTGTAAGTGGTGGAATGGGATGGATTCCTACAGAGCCCCAACAGTCTGCAGGCACCCAAACATTACCCAGCACTCACTGAGAAATCAACTTGGAAATGCCCCAGCCAAGTTGATGACTTGTAAATGCAGTCACTGTGTGCGCTACATGTGAAAGTAAAGACAACCGTCACACTCCAGGCCCTCAGAGGAGCAAGCATATAATTATTAATTATATACACAGGGGTTAAACAATGCCTGCAACGTACCTGTTTAACTCCCATTGAAATAAATAGGAGTATGTGCATGTACTAAGGGGAATGTAGACTCCACAGTTAGTAATTATAATAGTAATAAAAGGTCATTATAAGTCCATGTAGTCTCATATTAAAATGCAGAAGCTTACATTTGTTAAGTAGAAGAGTCTCAATACAGCTATTCAGTGAGAAGCATTTCCAATCCTTATTCTCCCTCGAAATTCCTGGTGTATACCACCTAGTCATTTATTCCTGCATTCACTTATAAAAGATTGGCTTCTTCTGGTAAGCTAATGCCTTTATTATATGTATTTATATTTATTTTATACACACACACACACACACACACACACACTCGGTTGTTTTATTCATTTTCACATTCCCCTTTCTTTTGACCCCCAAACCTTTTCCTTTAGACTCATCATCCTCACTGCAGTGGGTCCTGTCTGTATTCCAGGCAGGTGACACCTGATAGTAATGGCAGGATGGCACCCTAGCTGCAAGCAATCCAAATAGCACAGGCTTCTCAGTGCCAACGTTGGCTATTATGTCAGCACAATTTGGCAGGGGCTAATCTAATCCTTTCCATCTGGGTTTCTTTTTTATTCTCCCTGAATTGGGATGAAGGATTAGGGGAGGGAGAAAAGCCACAGCCCCTTAGCCTCACTCATTGAGGTTTAGAAATGCATGCTGCTTATTACTGCAGTTCTAATTCCTGACTCAGTCAATAGTACTGAGACTCAAACCACAATACAAAGATATATGGACTGGCTCCAAAAAGCCATTAAGCCACCAAGCCAGCTTCTTGCCAATACCCAGCACTCTTCTCGGAGGAGGAAAGAGTGTTGAAACTCACCCTTAAGCTGAAATGATACACTGGAGCTTACATTTATACTATTAGAACTAGTATAAAGAAAAAATGTGCTGGTATTTTACCATTCCACTAAAATCAGTGTTTGTAATAAATCCTCTGCTAGACTGGACTCTTTATTGCTGATGTCCATAAACTATTTGCTTTATTTTCTCAAGCTATCTGATGTTTTAAAAGATTCCTCCCCTTCCCTCCCCTGCCCCAAAATCCTGATATGAATCATATGGACAAAATAAACAGACTGCTCTGTTAGAGTTTCCCTTTTTACAAATGAGCCATAAAATTCTCCATTAATCAGCCCTGCCTCCCCAGGGGCCCATCTTCATTGTTGAGGTTTCCTTTTCCATTTCTGATCCCTGTTTTGTTGAGGAGATTACAAAAAAGTCACAATGCAGTAAACCAAAAAGAATAAGCTTTTGAAAGCCACCCTCCTCTGCACAGGCCTTGGGCTGAGCGGAGTTTTGAACAGCGCAGTAGCAAGCTATAAAATTAAATGCTCTCTATTTTTTATCCCTTCCCTTCTAGTTAAATGACAGCCCCATCCCACCTCTCTCCCCCATCCAGAGTACTTGGTGTTCCCACCTATTTAAATAAATGGAAGTTCCTTAGAACAATAAAAAGAACCTTCAGGGTCTCCTGGGGTAAGTATCCACGACCACAGAAATAATGAAACAGAATTTCCTACGAGTCTGGCATCTCAGAGCATTTGCCTCTTGTTAATTCCTGAGGAAGGTGTCAGTTCTGACACAGCTTGAATTTAACTGGAGGGCATATTCCTTTAAAACACAGATTGAGGAAATATATGTCTACTATACCTGTCTCTATCTCTCTCTCTCTCTCTCCTGTACCTGTCTCGACTCCATGTACTTGCATAGGGACAGCCAGCAAATCTCCTACATGTCCCTTATCAAAGATCTGACTCTTTAGACACACTGACACAGGGTACCCAATTGTACACTCAGTTATGAAGGTATAAATAGAAAAGGGGTCTATAGAAAATGACATACTTCCAGAAAGTATGCCATTTAGGGAGAGTGGCAACGTGGAATATTTTCTTCCCAGTGCAGTCCCTTTTTCTAGCTGGTATTTCTATGTTCATTAGTACTCATAGGCTCACAGAACACATATCTGTACAACCTCCTAAAGTGTGGAAGCATTCAGAGTCCACACCTGGACAAGAGCCCACAGCTGGCCTATATAACCAGGGCCAGATCCTCAGCTGCTATAAGTTGGTGCAACTGCACTGAAGTCAATGGAGCGATGTAGATTTATGCCATCTGAGGATCTGGCTTATATCTACAATGGGACTAATCATAACCTTCAAACAAAATGCCCTTGAACTTCAGGATGTTAGAAATGTGGCTCCAAACTTTGCAGGCCCATTTCTAATTAAAACTCAGACGGTTACCTTGCCTCTCCCCCCCCTCTCGGTTTTCCACCATCCTCCACACGTTTGGGGGGGAAATGACGTAAGCTACCTTCAGGGATACATTTTTAGCCACACTACTTATTTAACATGCAAACCAAATACTCAAAGATTTTTTTCATCTCAAGGTTGGCTTGAAAGCCAAACAGTTTTATCTCACCAAAGTCCCAGCTAAGTGCTGCAGTGTAGAGCCCCATGTGTAAGGCAAGCTTGCTCCTTCCAGTGAGGCCCTGTTGATCTATGATCTAATCTAGGCTCTTTAAATAAGCTTTAGAGTGTGTAACTAAGAACCCCTTTATCTGTTATTAATGTCTCATTTTGTTATCGCCACAAGTAATTTAAATGTACTGGTCATATTAGATTAATTATACTATAAATCTCCCTTCCTCCAAAAATGTGAAGCTTTATAAGAATGTTTTTTCGTGGGGAAAGAATGGGGTGGGGGTGGGGTCATATGAGCTCAGCAGCACTCTAAGAACATGAGCTTTATGCACATAAAACACTTAAATGTCTGGACATGCATGTGATGTGACTCACTCACACCTAGAAAACAATTTATCTCATTCAAAGACGACAGAAGTGTAAATTTCTTGAATCAGAGATTTTATTAGTACAAACGTTGAATTTACTCACATACCTTTTGACTTTATTAGCGTATCTCATTTTATATGTCCTGCAGGCTTTGGCAGTTTTTTCCACATTTTATTGACTCAGGCTAGCAGGCAGAAAAATGACTACCTGCCTATATCAAAAAGGAATTTCTCGTAATCTCTCTAAAACTAACATTGCTTGACATAAGATGGTACCTGCCACATACCTGCCTCTTTCTCATGGCAGTTTATTTGTTCTGATTTAACAGAAGATCACATCAGAGATCTGATCCCACTTCAAACTGAGCTGTCTAAAATGTCTTGGGTTTTCACATGCAGTGTCTTGCCTGAAAACAAAAGAAATGCTCATTATGCATATTTTCATTGGCTCCTGTGTCACCCAGGAAAACTGTTCCTGAAAGGAAGCGAAATAAAGAAAAGCTGCTGAGAAACAATTAGCTGCCTTGGGAAAATTACCTGCCAAGCCAGCTCTTAATTCATGTACCCAGTTGCCACAGAATTCCTAAGCAAATTGAATCTGACTTATCCTGTCTTACCCAAGACATGTAGAGACTTTGTTTTCTGGACAAAGAGAGAGATATCACACAAGTCACATCTCTCCTTTCTAAACCTTGCTGAGAAGAGCTGTGATAGAAATATGCACCTTTAATTATCTTTGAAATGCCAGATAGCTAGTTCTGTTGTGCTGCAAATGAATTGAGATATAGGGTTAAAATAAGGAACACCACCTTATTCTAGCTCTAAAACAAAAGTACTTCTTCAAGAGCTTTAGTCTCTGCTATAGTTATTTGAATCTGTTATAGACAGTACTACAAATCTTTTGCAGGCATTAAGGTTGGTTTTCAGTGAATACAAGCTATATAACTGAGCCTTCCATTCTATATTTGCTGTTAGGGAGGCTGAAGTTTTGAGTATCTCTTAACAAGGAAGTAAGTGTCTGCTCACTAAATATTCTCTCAAACCAGAATCCCAGCAACCCATTATAAATCGGGGCCTGAATCTGGTTCAATTGGTATAGTCCAGCTGCCTTGTGCCAGTTTGATGACCAATCACAGCTGTATACCCAGTTAAATCGGTGTTAAAGATGTAAAACAGGAAGAGTACCTGTGTATATGATACTTAGATGCAGGGTTTGAAATTAGGTCCAATCAGTACCGCTATTCCAAAGTAGGGATAGCTCTTTTTGGACTTGTCTCTCTGGATTTTTTAAGTGAATGCATCTGGAAAAATATCCATCCACCATAACTCAAGATTGCCAACCCTTCACTCACTTGTGAAACCGAGACCTGAAAAGTCACTGCCTTTGCCTCCTGCACACCAAAAGAGTAGTTGCTATGGAAACTAACAAAACTTAGTTCCAAACAGTGCATAGATTTGATATCACTAAAGCATAGACCTTTCGACTTTGAAATCATTTAAGCCATGGTAATGGAATGTTCTGAGCCCCTGAGTGAATACAACTATGGAGATATACATTTTTTTAAGGAGGCAAAACACATTCTTGGGCATTATTTCAAACTATTGAGAGCGTTTAATGATAACAAAGACTCCATTCATAATTTAACGCCACATCAAGTTGTGATGCATGGAAAACCAGACAAGACACCAAAGACCAAAAATTCCTCTGATGAAAGTCACTAAGCCCAGTGTTTCAAAAAGACATTCCATCTAATTCCAATCTAATGCATAAGCCCTAACTAGTAGATGGTATAATGTGGGTCAGGGCAAGTGCTTCTGATGCAAGCCTTTGTAAAAGGTCCACGGATATAGCCTATTCCCCATGGTAGGGGTGGTGAAGTAGTGAATTCTGGACTAACATGTCCTTGCCATTCCTTGTAACAATCCCTTTTATAAGTCTAATCATGCTTTCACTCATGCGCTCTCCTCCCTCTTCCGGTAATGCCTTGATCTTGTGCTAGTTCAGTGTTCCTTTAACATAGTGCACAAACTTTGTAACACAGAGGGCCTGGCTGAAAGATTTGCCTGGAGCCTTCATATACTTTGCATATTATTTTAAATATATTTACATAAGATTTTAATCAAGAAAAAGCAGGTGGGTTTATTATTTTTTAGAGGTCCCATACAACACAAAACATGACCTCAGGGTTGCTAAGAAAGAATTATCAAGATTGGCGTCAGCTCTCTGAAATGCAATTGCTTGATGTCCTGCTTAACATATGAGGAAATCACACACGTTGTTTTAGGCTGTGAGGGCCCTGCAATGTTTTGATTTATTCAGTTTTATGATAGCAAAGGTCTGTATGTGTTTGTATGGTCTGTTTACAAGTCTGTTCATAAGGACTTCCAAAGTGGCTTGCACAAATAGCAGCTCTCTTACACAATTTGAGATATCTGTCATTTGACAGGCATTTATAGACATTCAGAAAGCTCTGTTTGGAATGAACAGAAGCATAGAAAGCCAATTTATTCCACAGCCTCCAGTTTCTTGTGTTCGATTGAAAATGAGTCTTCAAACAACTTGACCATCTTTTTGTCCCTTCTGAATCACTGACCCTGAAGCTCCATGATCAGTTCAGCATAAGTATAACTCATGCTTCTTGAAAATGTGCTGGTGAGGGAGAAAGGCACCTTCATAAGAATGTCCTATGAAAAAGCTTGCTCTACTCCACTCTACCCCATTCTTCTGTCAGCTGCAAACAAGCCTTCCACCCCGCTCCTTCCCACTGTCCTGGCAGCTGCAGAGAGAAGGCTTTTGCTCCCCTGACACCTGAAAATAATATTTTGTCAGCTGTTGAGCTTCAATGTGCCTTCAGACTTGCAGAGTGGTGAGCTTTGCTGACAGTGGAATCATCGCAAAGCCTTGCAGAGCAGCGCACTATGCGGCGTTAGACGTAGAACTAGATTTCAAAAAGCTGCTAAAGCACCCACATATGATCACAAACAAACAAACAAACAGCTTAGGAAATCTGCAACCTTAGTAAAGGCAAGCACTCAAAAGTTAGGAAATGCCAGAATTAAGGTTGCCTGTGCACTCTTAATGCCGCCCTTCTGAACATACACATTATGATTGTGTTACCCAACCTCACGCGGGAAATCTATGGCAGAGGCCAAGGAGGCCAAATTAAGTATGCAAGGTCAACCTTAATCTACCATTTCCTAATTTTGACTTTTGAGTATAACATAACTGCAGCCAGCTGACAGGGCGTTGAGAGACTTAATTAGTATGTGTTTGTAAAATGCTTTGTGAGTCCTACATAAAAAGCACTATTGAAACACAAAGAATTATTATTATTATTTAAGGAAGCAGGGTTATTAAAATAGATGAATATTTCATCCCCTTGAAGCTACAAGCAGAATTTTAGGTAGAAAGTATGAAATCACCTGAATTGCAATTTACTCAGGCTACCACCACTACTTGTGCAATTTTTTAAATGATTGCTAGTGATTGGGATCTCAGACTTATGTCTCATAAAACAGACAATGCCATCCTATAATCAATATTTCTTTCTGTTTTGTGTCAGTGGAAATCAGTTAACATGTCAGCATAGTAAGTAATAATGTAAGTGTACTAATTACAGTATGTGGACAAGAAAGTCATAGGCTGGATTGTGTCCAGTCCTGCATTGGTGTGAAGGTAGAGAGAAAGCACAATGAATGTTCCCCTCTTTCACCATCGCATAGGAGCTGTACATAGTTTTTTCTTTATGCTCCCTGAAGCAGCAGTGCTAGCTTGCACCCACCAGCTGGCAGAGAGGAGCACACACTGTATCTTTGCAAAGGGTAGTTCACCAGCCACGCTCTCTTACACTCCCCAAAGCTCTTGGGAGGCTTTGTGCTCGAGTCAAAACACAATACATTCATGAGCTCCCACATCAAAGTGGTGAACCTCTGCACTGACTCCAACACAAGGCTGTGCCCTAAAGACAAAATGTAGCCCACAGGCTATGAGCTACAGACCAGATTCTGTGCTGCATCTCCTGAAAGATACAGCACAGAAGGTTTGGTCAAGGCGAAGAGAGGGAGCAAAGGTAGTTGTAGTTGTATGTCTATTTATGTGCTTCTGAAGGGGCCAAAAAACCCTATTATGAGTTATAGCAGCCCAGAAGCTGCTCTAGTTTAAAGAAGCCTAGCCACAGTTGTCTCTGGGCTGCACTGCTGCACCTATTCATCCTCCTGTCTCCAATGTACTCCCTGGGAGGGTGAGCATGTAGGATCACAGCAATGTAGAGAGGCCAGAATTGTCCCCTCTGGTTTTATTGTACAGAACATGAGCCTACCATCAACTGGAAAATAAAGCTCTTGGAACTGAAAAGTTGTGAATTATACCTCATTACTTGGCTTCTCATGTAGGGGCCACATTATCCGCCTGGCCTCCTTTTTCCTCATGGACCTGTTCAGCTATAAACACGTTCAGAGTTCTGTTGTAATTGAGGATCACTGGAATGTCACAGTGCCCAAACATCTTATTTGCAGCTATTAGGGCTTCTTTATTCTTGTCACAGCTCTGTTATTTGTTTCTAGGTGAGTAAAATGTGTGACCCCAGAGCAGATGTGTAGGGAGTTCCTGAGCATACCTAGGGGAAATCCTTCATCTAGGCAGAAGCTGACAGAAATTGATGAATACAACCATGACAAGGGAAATGTATCAATATTTTCTTTAATTACCCTGTAGCTTTTACAAGTACTTTCAGGTTATAAAAATCTCTAAGAACTGTAAGTATTTCATTACCAGAAAAGAAATCATGTCATTCTCTTTTTTGGGGGGAGGAGAAGTTAAACCCAAAATCATGCCCCTGACTCAGTGAAATAGTCTGCAGAAAGAAAATAAAAATTGCTCCATATACAGCAGAATGGGAGGAAAATTCATATGCGGGATTGTGTGGTTCAGGTGAGCTCTAAATCACTGCAGCCTGAGCCTGAACGTCTACACTGCAATTAGATATCCACGGCTGACCCATGCCAGCTTACTCAGGCTCATGGGGCTCAGGCTAAGGGACTATTTAATTGCAATGTAGACATACAGGCTCAGGCTGCAACTCAAGCTCTGGGACCCTCTCATCTTGCAGGGTTCTCTAGCCTGGCCTCCAGCCCAACCTCGAATGTTTACACCACAATTAAACAGCCCCTTAGACCAAGCCCATGAGCCCAAGTCAGCTGGTACGGGCCAGCCACAGGTGTCTAATTGCAATGTAGACATACCCTATGCTGGTAAGGCTCCGACTTGTCACAGATCTTTGGTCTATCCTAGGAAATGACTGGATGGCCTCATTCCATTTCATTAATGGGTCATATATCAGTGTTTTAGAGGCTAACACAGCTAAATATTGCTATGATGCTGCCTGCCTCAGCAAAGAATTCAAAAGGGCACCAAGACTGCTCCTGTCATTCATAACAACGTTGCCAACTCTTGCAACTGCAAGTCTCATATTTGGTGCTTTTCTGAAAGTCTAAGTCCCTGAAGTCGTGTGATTACATGAGACTCTCAGGCCTGGTCTACACTGGGGGGGCAGGGGGAGGATCGACCTAAGATACGCAACTTCAGCTACGAGAATAGCGTAGCTGAAGTCGACGTATCTTAGTTCGACTTATCTCGCATCCTCACGGCGCGGGGTCAATTGCCACGGCTCCCCCGTTAACTTTGCTTCCGCTTCTCACCAAGCTGAAGTTCAGCAGTCGACGGGAGAGTGATCGGGGATCGATTTATCGCGTCTACACTACACACGATAAATCGATCCCCGATAGATTGATCGCTACCCGCCGATCCAGCGGGTAGTGTAGACGTACCCTCAGAGTTCATTAAAAGGCAAGTTTCTAGCTTCCCGGTTAGACAGAAAATTTTGAAAATGTGTCTCAGACATACCTAAAGACTGAGAATCCAGAAGGCAAATAAGATTAATCCGTGTCACACTGTCTGATATGGCTTACAAATCAGAGTGCCAATCTCGAGTCAGACTGTCAGAAAACAGAGCAGACACCCCAAATTTAAGTCATATATTCCGTAATTAGATTTCACCAAGCCGGTAACAAATCTGTGCTCCTGGATTACTATATTGGTCTCACCATGGTGCCACAGACAGTCCCTTAGGCTCTCCAGCCCTTCTTTATCCCCCAGACAAACTGGACTTTGTGATGAAAGGTTATTAAAATCAAAAATCACCTCATGTTAGGTTAGTCCCAATCCCAAAGGGTCGGTCACTTACCCCAGGTCAATGCATACTCTGGATCTCACACCAAAGACAAAGCTGACAGCCAATTTCTCTAGTAAACTAACCAAAGATTTATTAGTTAAGAAAAAGAACTGAGAGTTATTGAGAGGTTAAAGCAGGTAAAATAAATTAACAGGTGAGTCAAAGTTTGTAAGTCCAAAATGATAGCAAAGATGTAGTGATCTGATAGATTTCCATAAGTCTCTCAGGGTTACCCAAAATAACTTTGAGGATCTCTGTCCATTTGTTCAGAGATACAGGATCACGCCCTGGATCCAAACTTATAGTTGTCTTCCCACATCATGGACTTTTCCTCTGTTAATGAAACGCAAATTGGGTCTGTGGATTTCCCATTGTCAAACACAATGACCCATGCTTTGAAGTTAGCATGCTTCTTCATTTACAGCTCCAAGACTTCAATCCTGTTTGATGGGCAATCCAATTACAGATACCTACATAAAGCATTTGGTTACAGCAATCCAAACAATCTTTCATAACCTTTCATGAAGTTTAAACACAAAGTTTACACCTTTGTCACACCTAAGGTTAATATACCTAGAGTTAATTAAATACAGGGATATACATAATGGAATGCAATAGCATTCAACAGATTAGAGATAAGTGAAGACAATATGATTCACATTTCCTTTTAACTAAATTAACACTTGAGTGAATTAATACACTTAACATTCCTTTGAGATTCACACACACAAGTTAACTGGCCTATTGCTCTGACCTGACATGGTCTGTCAGTTCACAATCCAAAGTGTATTATTATTATTATTATTTCAAATCTCATGATTTTTAGGCCTAACTCACTGTTTTTGAATATGTGGAGTTGACAATACTGTGTGGTCCCCCGGATCAAAGATAAAGACACAATGGTGGTGTAGAGTGTGGACGTTAATACAAGTTCGTCTGTATGCTGTAGATATGGTAGTATGGAGCATTTCACAAGCAAGTGACCGGGGTTCTTTCTGGGGTGCTACACATGGCTTTACTCCATACAAATCCAATCTTAAGAATCTGCAAATCTTTCTTTGATTAATAAGGGAGCAAGAATCGAAACAGTAACCAATCTGCCACATCTAACATGTTTGGATTTGTGGGGGGTGGAGTGGGGAACAAAGCTTGTTATATTACCACTTGCTAAACAACATGAAATCCTAAGTATTGTTATAGAAATATGGTATCTAAGCTAAATACTTTCAGATTACTTGATCGAAACTAAAAAATAAAAAAAAATTAGCATCACGTTCCCTAAGGCTTGTAATAAAATGTGCAATTTTATGAACCTTAAAGAAAGTAGATGTTAATTTTGACATAAATGTATATGGGTTTGCAGTAAAAATGGATTAACTCCACAGATTCCAAAATTTATAATGTCTGTTTTATTAATTTATTTATTTATTTAAGGGCTTGAAAGATATTCTAGAGGAAAACACATTCCCCATTCTGGAAGTGAAGAAACAGGCAAACATGTCAAAAGAAGCATGATTATCTTCAGCAGTCCTGTGATAACATGAGGAAGTTTATATTTGTCAGCAATCTTATATTTTTCCCTTCCTTTACCAGTGGACCACAGATATGTCATGGAGATGATCTGGAGAAGCATTATTACTGCTATTGATGGATGATCTTTCTGAGCGGGAGCCTAATTCCATGATAGCAAGTGGCAAGGTCAAAAACAAGATGATGCAAGTATGGAATAGGAGTCCAAATAAAACCACCATCAGCCAACGAAGAAACAGCCAGATCCTTCTGCACCACTCCAGTCATGCAAAGTAGCCCATAAATCTAACAGATCTGGCCACCTAGGGAGGTGCAGCACACAGTTTGATGCTGTGATAATTGCACATGCTGGATATTTCTACTAAAACAGTTTTAATTGACAGCGTTGACACTGGACAGCACCAGAAGTCACTGGAACCTTGTCTATACCAGGGTCCCTACCAATACTAGCATTTGTACAGCTGAACCAGTGGAAGTTTTTAGCTAAGAATTCCCTCTCAAAATATCTGTAGACAGCTTTTGGCCCCAACTGTCCTGCCCAAGTTTCAAGGTTTGCTCAGCACACCTGCTTATCTAAACCTAGGATGGAGCTTCTGGCTATTGCATAGATGCAAATCAGATTTTGTACATTTAACAAGGCTAGGACATTTTTGCTGGAAATAAGGACAAAATAAAAATATTAGTATTAAATTAATTTCTCTTAATAATGCTGTGCTATACGAGCTCACATCAATGCTAATATCACTTAAGATTTGAGGCAAAATTTTCAAAAAGTGGTCTCATTTGTGCATGCCAACATCTGTACATGCACTTTCTGAACTCAGCTTGAATACACAGGGAGCTAGAATTGATACATGCAAAACTCATTTGTTTAAGTGGGCTTGGCACATGGACATTCCATCATTTGAACACACACAATGTTGTAATCTGTCACCTCCATGAATTTGCATACACAAATTTGTGTGAACAGAAAAGGTGGCTAGGTGATGCTCCTTTGAAAATATGTCCCTTTGAGTTTAAGGAAATTAAACAAAACAAAACAAAATTCCTGTGTACACATATATGGAATGAATTCTGAACTCTCAATAACTTCAAGTAAGGAGTACGAAACAGGGCCCATACCTGTCCATCACTTGTCTGTGTATTTAGCGTATTGGTTTGTGAAACTATGTTCTTTAAAGAATCTTATTTTCTTTCTCCATTTATTCTGCATTTCAGAAGTTTATAGCTTGCATTTTTCTTGACATTTTGCTTGTTATGGTATACTTTTCTGTGCTGTGTTTTCCACCCTTTAATCTTCAGACCTCAAACATCACTTTTTTCTAAAGTGATGTTTGTCTACAACATTGTCTACTAGGGCAGCGTGTAGAGTACCTATGCTGCATGCCCATCTAGCACAGGTATAAATAGCAATGTAGATTGTAAGGCACTGCTTAGGCAAGTGCAGTAGTACAGAGTGCCCTACATGCCTGATCCTAGGGTACATACATTACCCTGTATACGTCCAAGCAGTGCCTCCCATGTCTACACTGCTATTTTTAGTAGTTTAGTGTCCTGCTGGAGCCTTTCCCCACTGCCTCCCCCTGCCGGAGCCTTTCACTGACAAGTATAGCTACACACCACAGTGAGTGTGGACGCAACCTGCCTTTCACTGCATTGTGTAGCTACATGTACCCAACATGCCACCACAAGCACAGGCAAGTGTAGGCAAGGTCTATAAATCGCCAAAGTTGGATGTTATATACATTACCTGTCTCTCTTTCCAACACAGTCAAGTCTTTTAGTTTCAAGTTCTCCAAACCTTGATCTTGGGATCTAAGGGAGCTTAGAATTTGACCAAGTCAACTATTTGATAATGGAAACAATATGAAGTGAAGTACATTTAATCAGCCAGCAGGTTTAAAGTATTCAAATCTGTTTTCTTCATCTAGACATTTTGAGTCAAATTTGTAATAGTATAGTAATTGTCAAATTTTCCTTAAAAAATATTGGGTAAGGAATATTATACTATTCACAATACAGAATACTAGTATTGAACTCAAGAAGTGCATGCCAAGGGACATCAGGAAATATATATAATGTCACTTTAAAAAGAAACACTCAACTTAAAAAAAAAAAAACCAAGTATGTCTAAATCCCATTTTCAATTATTTTTGGCCTTCATATATTCTTCCTGAGTTATGTGAAGAAAGAGAGAATGTATCGCCGATAATATTTTAAAGCTATCACTTAATGTTCCATCATACATCATCACAAATTTCAGTTTCCAAGTCTTTCAGCAGTTATACAGTGGTAATTTATGGTGCTAGCTACTAGTTTTATAGGCTGATTATCAGAAGGGGAATAGTAGCTGGCTTTTTCTGGCTCTCTCGCTCTCTCACTTTCACTTCAAAATGAAAGCAGAACAAGACTGCTATAAGGTGAGAATTTCCCCACTTTTATTTGGTTTTCGTTTTTCCTTTCAAGTCCTCTTCTATGGGCTCCTACTGTATGTGTCTCTGGGGCACATCTATCAAGCCTAAACTGACAAAATGGCTGTGGCCTTTTACTTCCTGTTTTTAACCATCCTAATTCTTCTATTATGTTACAAACCATAATATTCCTTCAATATTTATAAATTTATGTCAGGTTTGATAAAGCTACGGCAACCTGAAGTGCAACTTGATTATCTCACATTTAACAACTCTCAAATATGATGGGATTTAATACCTACAACATATGAAAACACATCCCCCAGAGCTCATTAAGTGAATTTTGATAGTAAATAAGAAATTGCAAATCCCCTTCTCTCTACTTGTCAGACAAAAATGCATTATATCTATTATTAAAAACACTTGAAATAATTATTCCAATTTAATACAATGAGACAATCTTTAGAGTATAATCGGAGTTGTCATCTGCAAAAGGAAAATAGAGGAAGTAGGTTACAAAAAGGCATATTATGATAAACACAAGCTTGGATCTATTTATGACAAAGAAAGATCAAGTTATGGAGCACATAAGCAGGAGCATTAAAGCAGGAAAATGGATGCACTTGGTAATAATTAAGGACTGAAATAATATATAATAAATATTCATAATAAAGAGATACCTTCACTCATTAGAAAACATTTCCAGCTTGCAAATTCATACTTGGTACTCCCTTACCCAGCCGTCACCACCTCCACTACTCTTGTTATCGAGGAAGAAAGACCATGGCAACTGTTGTACTACACAACTGGCCTGTTCATAACACTGAAAAGTTAGGCACTCAAAGGTGAAAAACACACAAGGGGCTTTTCTCTCATTACTCACTTCTACAGGTCTGTAAAACTAAGGGGATTAAGAATGTAGGTCCATTGATTACAAGTCTAGGAAATGCCTTGAATGGTGCATTTGATACTTGTACTCCTTTATAAAAAAAGAAAGTCACAATGATTTATTCAGCATACAAAAATAGTAAATATAAGAGGAGCTTGTATGAGTCCCAAAGATCTTCAAATGTAGAGTGCAAAATTTAACAAACACCAATGAACTTTTGGAGGTTTTCTATCCCCTCAGCGAGCAAAGAGGAGAGGTGTTAACTGTGAATTGCATTTCAATATAAAGGCTCCATGGAGCACTCAGTACTCAGTTATTTGAATTTTCAGAAGAAAAAAATGGGTCTTTCATGAGAAAACATTCTCAAACGATTCTATCCCACTCAGAATTCATAGTTATGCTTAATCTGCTGCTTCTCTGGCTCATTTACAGGGACTGTTGGCAGGTAGTGAATGCAAAATCATTTTAATAGGGGATCCCCTGGGAATGGGAGCAAAAGTTTTGAGCATTTACAATTTCACAATGAAGTATGGCCAGCTGTTAGGAAACCAGCACTTCCCTGCTGTAACTTACTAGAATGAAACCATTTGCGTGGATATTTTCAAGTCAGCAGTCTGTAAAGGAAGAAACTAGACCATCCAATGAGCACTGAGGCATAGAGGACCTGTCAAACCCACCGCTGATCACATTTAGAACTCTGACCCTAAATTAAAAGCCACAACCAAACTCAACAGAGCAGGAAAGAGATGAGATGGGAGTGCAAGTAACATTGTTTGGGGGGAGACGGGAGGGGGGACTGGAGTAGAAGGGATTGGGGCTACAAATAGGTGCTTATGGGTTTTACGGCTTATAAAAATGTGAGATCGATATGGAATTGGCTTATATCAAGTTCTTGTGCAAAGATTCCCTACAGAGTGATCCAAATTTTCAGCTTTCCCAACCCCTGTCATCTTCTGAGCAGTAACTGCCAATCATGGCAAATGGTGCCAAGAAAAAAAAAGAAAGGAAAACAGAAGAATTGGGCCCAGTCCAACTCCCACAGAAGTCAAGAGCCTTTCTATTGTCTTCAATGAGAATTGGGTCAGGCCACTTATTGGCAAGTGTGTCCACTAGCGATGTGCTAGTTTACAACATCTTGATCATCGGTCGGCAGAGAAGACAGGGCTGGGCCAGACTGCTCTCACACCTGTGTAAGTAATCCAGAGGAAGTAATCAGAATCTTGGAGAGAAAGAAAGAAAGAAAGAAAGAAAGAAAGAAAGAAAGAAAGAAAGAAAGAAAGAAAGAAAGAAAGAAAGAAGCAATTGACTTGAGCAAGGTCATTCTCTCAATGATAAAGAATTAGCAAAGATGTCCCTTGCCTTATTGCATTGTTCCCTGCTCACTCCATTCAATCAATAATGCCAGCCTCTCTTCCCCCTTTGTCTGCTTCTCTTACTGCCACCTTCATGCCTTTTTCCACACTGCTCCCAGGTGTGGAATGCCCTCCAGGAACCATTTCACCTAGCCACTACTCTGTCCTCAATCAAATCCCTCCTTACACACCCACAAGAAATAGGGTCAAACAAAACCTTTTGTTTTGTAAGCCATTCATTCATTTAGATGGTGTTTTCAAGGGAGTCCAAGGGATCTGGGAGTCTAACACACTGGGTTCCTTTGAAAATCCCAATCCCAGGGGGTGGAAGGATAGTTTTGTGGTGAAGGCACTAGACTGGGACTTAGGAGACCTCAGTTCACTTTCTACTTCTGCCACAGAATCCCTGTGTGAATTGAGCCAAGTCACTTATCTGCCTTGTGCCTCAGTACCTCTTCTATGAAATGGGGACATTAATGCTTTCTGACCTCACAGGGGTGGGGTGAGGACAACATTCATAATGATCGTGAGTTGCTGAGATACTAGTGTAGAAATATTAAAACATCTATTTTAAGACAACAAGCTCATGAAAAGATTGTGTGTGCACTCACACACACACACAGGCTATTCATTCTTGTTGTGTGTAAGAATAAACAGGACTATGAGCACACTTACTCTCTTCCTGGAGCAGATGCATGGAGAGTGGGAAAGGGGAACAAGCCAAGCCAAGCTTCAGCCAGCACAGCTGAGCTGGCACAGGGGAATGCTGTAATTTGTTGCTGGTATAGGCCAGCTGTAAATTAGTACTCCCAGGAGCAGGGAGGTAGCAGGAAAGGAATTGTAATTCAAAGGTACTACTCCTGGGGTGATGCAGCTTTTGCACCACCTTTTGCTCAATGCTCAGAGCTGTGCCAAATGTCACAATCTAGTCCTTAGTATTCACGTGGATCAGTATCAGCTTAACGGTGGCACACGCAGTGAAAGGTGCCATAACCTACTGCGTTAGTGATCATAAAGGGCTATGTCATGTCTCTCACAACACAGGACAGTGGGAGAAACCACAGTGCCTTATACTCATAAATCCTCCCATCTCCTCCAAACAACCTTACTTGGATTTATGAGTATAAGGCACTGTGCAAGCCCTCGGATAGCTGTGCTCGGCCCTTTCCGATTGCATGCATCAGGCAGCTTGTGATGTCAGCAATATATAGTTGTTTTAACGTCTTTCTAATGTTCTCCTTGTTGCACGCTTGATTCCGGAAATGTTCAGTTTTATGGCTTAATTACACACTCAGATAATGCAAATACAATACTTTGGCTTCTGTAAAAAAAATCCAATTTTGTCTCTTGGCATCGTGTCTAAGTGTGAAGCAATTTGCAGTGAGGAAAATTTTGCCTTCTTCTGAATGGAGCCAGAAATCTTGATAATGTTCAGTTTTGAGTGCTTCCAGTCTTGTGGTGCTGCCAAACAGTTCAGTGACCTTTCTAATCTTATAATCTTCCTGTTAAGACAATGCCAGAATCAAGGGCAAAGCCAGAATTCTTTACATGTGGGTTAAAAAAAAAACTGTGAGAATTACGGTCTCTAACTATCAAAGATCAAAGCATTATATTAAAAATGTCTAGTACTAGTATGAATCAGGCATAGGACTCAGATCACTTGGAATAGAGACTGAGTGGCCAATTGAAAATCACTTGTAGTTCAGGTTCCAGATAAGATTCAGATGGCCTTGGTAACTGGTTAGCAGCATACACTGAGAAAGCAGGGCCGCCTGGGGGGGGGGGAGGGGGGGAAGGGGCAAGTGGGGCAATTTGTCCCAGGCCCCGCAGGGGCCCCCACGAGAATATAGTATTCTATAGTATTGCAACTTTTTTTATGGAAGGGGCCCCCAAAATTGCTTTGCCCCAGGCCCCCTGAATCCTCTGGGTGGCCCTGTGAGAAAGAGTTTACAACAAAAGAAATCATTGGCCTGATTCACCACTAGGTTGTTCCCACTATAAACTCCATCAATTGCAACACAGTTACACTGGCCTCAAACTGGAGGAAAGCAATGGGGAGTCAGGTCCCGTATGCACCAGTATTCAAAGAAGTGGGTTTTTTTGTTTTAGTGATAAAATATAAAAATATAACAGCCAAATTATAGTACAAATTTCAAATGACTAGCTAATAGAATCATAGACTCGTAGGACTGGAAGGGACCTCGAGAGGTCATCTAGTCCAGTCCCCTGCACTCATGGCAGGACTAAGTATTATCTAGACCATCCTTGATAGGCGTTTGTCTAATCTACTCTTAAAAATATCCAATGACAGAGATTCCACAACCTCCCTGGGCAATTTTTTCCAGTGCTTAACCACCCTGACAGTTAGGAAGTTTTTCCTAGTGTCCAAACTAAACCACCCTTGATGCAATTTAAGCCCATTGCTTCTTGTCCTATTCTCAGAGGTTATGGACAATATTTTTTCTCCCTCCCTCTTGTAACAACCTTTTATGTACTTGAAAACTGTTATGTCCCCTCTCAGTCTTCTCTTCTCCAGACTAAACAAAGCCAATTTTTTCAGTCTTCCCTCATAAGTCGTGTTTTCTAGACCTTTAACCATTTTTGTTGCTTTTCTCTGGATTTTTGTCCACATCTTTCCTGAAATGTGGCACCCAGAACTGGACACAATACTCCAGTTCAGGCCTTATCAGCTCAGAGTAGAACGGAAGAATTGTTTCTTGTGTCTTGCTTACAACACTCCTGCTTATACATCCCAGAATGATATTTGTTTTTTTGTTTTTTGTTTTTTGCAACAGTGTTACACTGTTGACTCATATTTAGCTTGTGATCCACTATGACCCCCAGATCCCTTTCCACAGTTGTGATAAATGAAGGGGGGAGGGAAGGTAGCTACCTTTTATGGACACCCAGCCAGCCAGTTAGCTACAAAATCACTTTTAGTAGCTATTCTCTACTTGCTTTACCTGTAAAGGGTTAAAAAGTCTGACTGCATGCATAGATAAAAGGAAGCGAGTGGGCACCTGGCCAAAAGAGCCAATGGGAAGGCTAGCACTTTTTAAAATTGAAACAAGGCTCCCCTTTTGTCTGTCTGTGGTTGTTCTCGCGGAGAGCAGGGACAGGGCTACACTATGCTGTAAAAGCTTGTGCCAGCTATGAAAAATCATTAAATCATACCTAGAAACTACTCATTTGAAACCCCAGATATGTAAGTAGATTAGGAAATGTCTATGAAGATGCGATTAGGTTTATCTCTTTTATTTCTTTATGGCTTGTGGACCTGTCATAACTATAAAGGGAAGGGTAACAGCTCTCCTGTGTACAGTACTATAAAATCCCTCCTGGCCAGAGACTCCAAAATCCTTGGAGTCCTTTACCTGTAAAGGGTTAAGAAGCTCGGGTAACCTGGCTGACACCTGACCCAAAGGACCAATAAGGGGACAAGATACTTTCAAATCTTGGGGGGGGGGGGAAAGGCTTTTGTTTGTGCTCTTTGTTTAAGGGGTTGTTCGCTCTTGGGACTGAGAGGGACCAGACATCAATCCAGGTTCTCCCCATCTTTCTAAACAAGTCTCTCATATTTCAAACTTGTAAGTAAAAAGCCAGGCAAGGCGTCTTAGTATTACTTTGTTTTCTCAACTTGTAAATGTACCTTTTACTAGAGTGTTTATCTTTGTTTGCTGTACTTTGAACCTGAGACTAGAGGGGAGTCCTCTGAGCTCTTTAAGTTTGATTACCCTGTAAAGTTATTTTCCATACTGATTTTACAGAGATGATTTTTACCTTTTTCTTTAATTAAAAGCCTTCTTTTTAAGAACCTGATTGATTTTTCCTTGTTTTTAGATCCAAGGGAGTTGGATCTGTATTCACCAGGAGTTGGTGAAAGGAAGGAGGAGGGAAGGGTCAATTTCTCCTTGTTTTAAGATCCAAGGGGTTTGGATCTGTATTCACCAGGAGTTGGTGAAAGGAAGGAGGGGGGAAGGGTCAATTTCTCCTTGTTTTAAGATCCAAGGGGTTTGGATCTGTATTCACCAGGAGTTGGTGAAAGGAAGGAGGGGGGGAAGGGTCAATTTCTCCTTGTTTTAAGATCCAAGGGGTTTGGATCTGTATTCACCAGGAGTTGGTGAAAGGAAGGAGGGGGGAAGGGTCAATTTCTCCTTGTTTTTAGATCCAAGGGGTTTGGATCTGTATTCACCAGGGAATTGGTGAAAGGTTTCTCAAAGCTTCCCAGGGAAGGGAATGGTGGCAGCGGACCAGAACTAAGCTGGTAGTTAAGCTTAGAAGTCCTCATGCAGGCCCCCACACTTGTACCCTAAAGTTCAAAGTGGGGATACAGCCTTGACATGGTGGCAGAGCGGTGGGGATTGTTTTAAACCCAAAAGCCAGTACGATTTTTTTTTCCTTCTAGCTGCTTGGAAAGCAGAGCTGAAGGTAGATGCATATCTTATCTCTCCTTGCCTGAAGGCAGAGGTGTTACGTTTTTTTAACAAGAACCTTTGTTAAGAGAAGGGTTCAATTAATGAGCAAACTTTGACTGGTAAAAGGAATTTACAAGCTGAATTGGTTTTTTTTCTTTTTACATCCTCCGGAGTAGCTAGTTAGAAAGTCTCTGTTAACTCACCAGCAGCCAGAGCTGAGTGCATCCCAGTTTCAGTCAACTGCAGAGGGGTGTGACCCAGCACAAGAAAACAGGAAAATGACTACAAAAGAAGAAAAAGCCAAAGAGGAGGCCCACAAGAGAGCTATGGAGCTGAGAGAAAGAGAAGAGAAAGCCAAAGAGGAGGCCCACAAGAGAGAGATGGAGCTAAAAGAAAGAGAAGAGAAAGCCAAAGAGGAGGCCCACAAGAGAACTATGGAGCTAGAGAAAGCCAAAGAGGAGGCCCACAAGAGAGAGATGGAACTGGAAAAAGCCAAAGAGGAGGCTCACAAGAGAACTATGGAGCTGGAAAAAGCCAAAGAGGAGGCGAGAGAAAAAGAAACGAAGCATGAACTGGAAGTAGCAAGGGCTAGGCAGGATGCACCAGCCCATCCTAGCAACTCCTCTCCAGGTACCACTTCCCATCCCAGAAAATTCCCCACCTACAAGGCAGGCGATGATACTGAGGCCTTCTTAGAAAATTTTGAAAGGGCCTGCCTTGGATACAGCATCACTCCAAACCAGTACATGGTAGAGCTGAGGCCGCAGCTCAGTGGACCCTTAGCAGAGGTGGCGGCTGAAATGCCTAAGGAACACATGAACAGTTATGAACTTTTTAAAAACAAGGCCAGACTCAGAATGGGGCTAACACCCGAGCATGCCCATCGGCGGTTCAGAGCCCTAAGGTGGAAACCAGACATGGCATTTACCCGGCATGCCTACCACATTGACAAAAATTGTGATGCCTGGATATCAGGAGCAAATGTTAAATCTCTGGAAGATCTGGTTTCCCTAGTAAAAATGGAGCAGTTTTTAGAGGGTGTTCCTGAGGAAATAGAAAGGTACATCCTAGATAGGAAGCCCAAAACTGTAACCGAGGCGGGGGAGATTGGAGCCAAATGGGTGGAGGTGGCAGAAAAGAAAAAAACTAGTAGCAGTTGGAGCGAATACCAGAAGGGGCAAGCCGAAACAAAACCTTACCACCGGGGACAACCCAAGGCCCCACCCACATCCCAAGGGAAACCCCAGACGCCTTCTCACCCCACCCCACTAGTCTCCACCAACCAACATCGCCCTGGTGATACCTTAGCCGGGCGATGTTTTAAATGTAATGAACTGGGACATATAAAGGCTCACTGCCCCAAGAACCCCAACCGATTACAGTTCATTACACCCCAATCACACCAAAGATCCCCAGACCCAGATGCCTCTCTCATACCCTCGGAGCGAAGGGAAACCTTGAGAGTGGGCGGAAAGAAGGTTATCGCTTGGAGGGACACTGGGGCACAAGTGTCAACTATTCACCAATCCCTAGTGGACCCCAAACTCATAAACCCGGAGGCTCTAGTGACACTTCAACCCTTCGTGTCACAGTCTGTAACCTTGCCTACAGCCAAGTTGCATGTCCAGTACAAGGGCTGGTCAGGAATGTGGACTTTTGCAGTCTATGACAATTATCCCATTCCCATGCTGCTGGGGGAAGACTTGGCCAACCAAGTGAAGCTAGCCAAGAGGGTGGGAATAGTCACCCGCAGCCAGGCTAAGCAAGCTTTCACCCCCATCCCTGTTCCTGAGCCGTCCACCAGGGCCCCGTCTGTGTTACCGGAGACCCAAACAAAGGTGGTGGAACCGGATCCCCTGCCAACGACTGCAACAGCCGTAGTGGATCCAATCCCAGAGACCCAGCCACAGCCAGTCCCAGAACCGGAACTGGCAACGCAGCCAGCACCAGAACCATTGCCAGCACTGAGTCCAGCGCTTGCAAACCCGTCTACAACTCCAATACCAGAGGGCACCAGCGAGCCTGAACTGGCGGAAGCAGCAGATAACCCTACCCAAGAGGCTCAGCCGGAGCCTGAGATACCACATAGTGCACCAGCGGACAGCGGTTCACAGTCAATGGAAACAGCCCCAGCGCCTGCATCGCTTCCAGAGGGACCAAGCCCCAGTCCACAGTCCAAGGAGGAACTGATGTCTCCAGCATCAAGGGAACAGTTCCAGGCCGAGCAGGAAGCAGATGACAGCCTTCAGAAAGCTTGGGCGGCGGCACGGAGCACCCCACCGCCTCTCAGCTCTTCTAATTGATCCCGGTTTGTTGTAGAACACGGACTTTTATACAAGGAGACTCTTTCTGGTGGGCACCAGGAAGACTGGCATCCTCAAAGACAGTTGGTAGTTCCCACTAAGTATCGGGTAAAGCTCTTGAGCTTAGCCCATGATCATCCCAGTGGCCATTCTGGGGTGAACAGAACCAAAGACCGGTTGGGGAAGTCCTTCCACTGGGAGGGAATGGGCAAGGACGTTGCTAATTATGTCCGGTCTTGTGAGGTGTGCCAACGAGTGGGAAAGCCCCAAGACCAGGTTAAAGCCCCTCTCCAGCCACTACCCATAATTGAGGTCCCATTTCAGCGAGTAGCTGTGGATATTCTGGGTCCTTTCCCAAAGAAGACACCCAGAGGAAAGCAGTACGTACTGACTTTCATGGATTTTGCTACCCGATGGCCGGAAGCTGTACCCTTAAGCAACACCAGGGCTAAAAGTGTGTGCCAGGCATTAGCAGACATTTTTGCCAGGGTAGGGTGGCCCTCCGACATCCTTACAGATTCGGGAACTAATTTCCTGGCAGGGACCATGAAAAACTTGTGGGAAGCTCATGGGGTGAATCACTTGGTTGCCACCCCTCATCACCATCAAACCAATGGTCTGGTGGAGAGGTTTAATGGAACTTTGGGGGCCATGATATGTAAATTCGTAAATGAACACTCCAATGATTGGGACCTAGTGTTGCAGCAGTTGCTTTTTGCCTACAGGGCTGTACCAAATCCCAGTTTAGGGTTTTCACTATTTGAACTTGTGTATGGCCGCGAGGTTAAGGGGCCATTACAGTTGGTGAAGCAGCAATGGGAGGGGTTTACGCCTTCTCCAGGAACTAACATTCTAGACTTTGTAAGCAACCTACAAAGCACCCTCCGACACTCTTTAGCCCTTGCTAAAGAAAACCTAAAGGATGCTCAGGAAGAGCAAAAGGCCTGGTATGATAAACATTCCAGAGAACGGTCCTTCAAAGTAGGAGACCAAGTCATGGTCTTAAAGGCGCTCCAGGCCCATAAAATGGAAGCGTCGTGGGAAGGACCATTCACGGTCCAGGAGTGCCTAGGAGCTGTTAACTATCTCATAGCCTCCCCCACCTCCAACATAAAGCCTAAGGTATACCATGTTAATTCTCTTAAGCCCTTTTATTCCAGAGAATTAAACGTTTGCCAGTTTACAGCCCAGGAAACAGATGACGCGGAGTGGCCTGAAGGTGTCTACTACGAAGGAAAAAAGGATGGTGGCGTGGAAGAGGTGAACCTCTCCACGACCCTTGGACGTCTGCAGTGATAGCAGATCAAGGAGCTGTGCACAAGCTTTGCACTCTCCCGGGAAAGTTTCCCGGAGTCAACTGGTTAAAAATTATTCTTGGACTGGAACATATTGTTAGTTTTTTAATAATCAGTAGTATGTCTAAAGGTACATGTGTCTTATTAACTCTGTTTTCTCCTAGAGCTCCAGGAAGAAATCACAGCCAGTGTGGAACCAAACGTCCAACACTATCTGTGATTTGGGGGGCGTGTCATAACTATAAAGGGAAGGGTAACAGCTCTCCTGTGTACAGTACTATAAAATCCCTCCTGGCCAGAGACTCCAAAATCCTTTTACCTGTAAAGGGTTAAGAAGCTCGGGTAACCTGGCTGACACCTGAAACAAAGGACCAATAAGGGGACAAGATACTTTCAAATCTTGGGGGGGGGGAGGCTTTTGTTTGTGCTCTTTGCTTAAGGGGTTGTTTGCTCTTGGGACTGAGAGGGACCAGACATCAATCCAGGTTCTCCCCATCTTTCTAAACAAGTCTCTCATATTTCAAACTTGTAAGTAAAAAGCCAGGCAAGGCATCTTAATATTACTTTGTTTTCTCAACTTGTAAATGTACCTTTTACTAGAGTGTTTATCTTTGTTTGCTGTACTTTGAACCTGAGACTAGAGGGGAGTCCTCTGAGCTCTTTAAGTTTGATTACCCTGTAAAGTTATTTTCCATACTGATTTTACAGAGATGATTTTTACCTTTTTCTTTAATTAAAAGCCTTCTTTTTAAGAACCTGATTGATTTTTCCTTGTTTTTAGATCCAAGGGAGTTGGATCTGTATTCACCAGGAGTTGGTGAAAGGAAGGAGGGGGGAAGGGTCAATTTCTCCTTGTTTTAAGATCCAAGGGGTTTGGATCTGTATTCACCAGGAGTTGGTGAAATGAAGGAGGGGGGAAGGGTCAATTTCTCCTTGTTTTTAGATCCAAGGGGTTTGGATCTGTATTCACCAGGGAATTGGTGAAAGGTTTCTCAAAGCTTCCCAGGGAAGGGAATGGTGGCAGCGGACCAGAACTAAGCTGATAGTTAAGCTTAGAAGTCCTCATGCAGGCCCCCACACTTGTACCCTAAAGTTCAAAGTGGGGATACAGCCTTGACAGGACCTCTCTGTGCTAACAGCCAAATGCTTTTGTTTTGCTTGTAACCATTAAACTGGACCTCAAGAAAACCATTCTTGATGCTTAATTATTATATTTGCTCTTTTTAAATCTAGCAATAGCCTAAGTTCCAGATGTATTTTCGTTCTTTTTGTTTTTAATAAAATTTACCTTTTTTAAGAACAGGATTAGGATTTGTGTGTCCTAAGAGGTTTGTGAATATGTTTTAAAATTAGCTGGCGGCAACAGCTGATTTCCTTTGTTTTCGTTCTCAGCTCTTCCCTGAGGGGTGAAAGGGCTTGAGGGTACCCCACAGGGAGGAATTCCCAAGTGCGCCTTTCTGGGTTTAAAGGGGTGGGGGGGGTTGCACTTTGGTGGTGGCAGCATCTACCCATCCAAGGTCAGAGAGAAGCTGTAACCTTGGGAGTTTAATACAAGCCTGGAGTGGCCAGTATTAATTTTTGGAATCATTGCAGGCCCCCACCTTCTGCACTCAAAGTGCCAGAGTGGGGAATCAGCCTTGAAAACAGCACGCCTTCCTAGGCAGTCATTCCCATTTTCTATGTGTGCAACTGATTGTTCCTTCCTAAGTGGCGTACTTAGCATTTGTCCTTATTGAATTTCATCCTATTTATTTCAGACCATTTCTCCAGTTTGTCCAGATGATAATACTGGTAGATGTAGTGCTTTCACACATGATAGTAACCTCGTGATCTTCCAACATAGACAAGCCCTTATGCAATATGGGCAAAATTACATCCATCCCGCAGCGTGCTGGAGGGGGCAGACAAAGGCAGCCTTTGCAATGGGAAGCTGTGATTAGGATGCAAGCACTGTGGTGCACAAGAGTGGAGAGGATGCCAGCCCCAGTGTCAGTAATGTCTGCAGGGGACATTTCTGGGTTGACTGTACTAGGGAGAGCATTTGCCAGCTTGTATTCAAGGGTATGACATGCTCCCCCGGCAACCAGGAAGCATGTTTTATAAAAGGTATAATGCCCCAAGACACCTTGTCCCTTTCCCCTGTTCTACTCAGCCTATACGGAGGCATAAATTAGCCCTTTATGATAACTAAGTGGGTGGGGTTATAGGAATTAGTCAGTGGAAACCAAGTCTGATCTCACTTACTCCAACGTGTTTCCAATGGAGGTTCTCTTGATTGACACCATTGTAAGAGAAGCATCAGGGCCAGTGAGAATAAAATTCCCGATGAGGAACCAATTAAACATATTGGCTGGAGCTCCACAAAACGTATTGCCCCCAGGTTAACTACTGAGGCGCACCATGGCTTACTGTACATGGAATAAGTCTAGCCACAATCCATGCATAATGCCATAATCGTCCGAACAAACATGAGCATCCCCCGTCACACACTTCACTAGATATTACTCAAAGATGAGAAATGACATCTATATTACAACTACATATATATGGTAATCCTCCTTTCAGGTCAGCTTTTCAAAGGATTTTCAAGGATTGGGACAATTTGGGGAACTCCCAGATAGATAAACCCCAGTATCACAGAATCATAAAAGGCAATAACTGGTTCTTAACCATAGGAGATCAAAGCCAAATCCCATTTCTTCTTAGATGTCATTGTGCTATCATCATTCTGGTCATTAACTTTGCATTCCACATCATGTTTTTCATTATCCATTCTATTCAATGAGCACAGTTCTGCAATTAATTTTGCAGTGTTTTTGTTCATGTTTTTTTCCCCCTGTCCTTTAATCATATACAGTGTGTCTTTCTGTAAGAAAGAACAAGCTTAACAGGGTTGACAGATGCCGGTAATATGCAGCACAGTCATGGAATCTGAGTGCCTAACAGATTGTTATATGATTACAAAAAAAAAAGTATTTTCCCTGCCTATAATCTTATTACAGATGGAATAAATATGAAAAGATGCAAGATGAATTCTGATCAGTAATAGACATGCTCACTTCTGGAATATACTTATGCACAACAGCCCTGGAGTTAGGAAATCAAAGCATATTTATAGGGAGAAGCTCAACTCTGAAGCTCAGGTATCTTCTCATAAAAGGACAGATTCTCAGGTGGGGTAAATAGGCATAGCACCATTATTTTTACTGGAACTTTGCCTATTTACATCAACTGAGGACCTGACAGTTTACATAAGCTGTAGAAAAACAATTGTATGGAACTTGAAGGTTTAAAGCTATAAGAGAGGAAGGATAGCCTTCTGGTTAAGGCACTCAACTAGGCCTCAGGAGTTCCATGTTCAGTTCCTAGCTCTACCATGGCTTTCCTATATGACCTTGGTCAAGTCACTTATTTCTCTAGCCTTCAGTTCCTGATTGACAAGATGGGAATACTACTTTTCTGCCTTGTCTATTTAAATTATAATCTGTTTGGGCAGTAAGGGCAGTCAGTCCTTCTCTGCATATACAGTGCCTAGCATGATGGGGTCCCAGTCTCAAGTGGGATTTCTATGTGGTATTGTATACAATTAGCAGGAATCTGAATGATTCACTAAAAAGATTATCTTCAAAATTCTGTTGAAACAGTTTGATGCTATGGCCATGGCCAGCTCTCCGAATGCTCCTTTGATGCCTCCCCTACTCCCTTCCATATCAAAATCAAACTCCTCGTTCCTGCCTTCAAGGGTATCCAGAACATAGCTCCTTCCTTCCTCTCCCCATGCTCTCTGCTTCCTCCAAGCTGCTTGCCTGACTTCCCCTTCTTCTACCATGTGCTCTCTCTCCTTTTGAGGTCTGAGATTTCACCCCACAAAATGACAGGTCCCAGGAGGATGGGGGCTAATTGCTTAAAACCAGACACACAATTTTCAAAGTCATTTCAAAACTCATTCAATCCAAGAGGTTCATAGAATATCAAACATTGTTTCTATAAGTCTTGATGAGCATGATCATACCAATTTGACCCTCCGACATCCCTACTCCCTGCTTCTGTCTCCTCTTGTTGTTCTTGACATCCATAAGGCCACCCTTACTCAGTGAAAGAGGGAATGAAATAGCTCTCATGAGTAAATAACTGCACTGTGGAGGCAGATACTACACTGACTATGAGAACCACAGTAAAGCCTAAACATAGAAAAAGACCAGTGGATTCACTTCATGCAGTTGGGGCAGAACTATGAAAACAGCATTGTATACAGCATGGAATAGGGAGGAGACACTTAACTACATGGCAGTTCCCCAGAACATGACAAAAAGGAGACCATTGGTGTTGCTCCCATGCAGGGCAGCATTGTGAAATAGCATGTACAGGGGATGGGGAAGTAACCGCAGCTATCTAAACCCTTTCTCCAGAGTCCTGGCACTCAGGTAGTTCAAATATGCCCAACAAGAAAGTAGGACCATGTGCATACAGGCACATGCAATCATGTGGTGTGAATGTGACAACAGGAAACTAAATGTTAAGTTTTCTTGACAGCCAGCAAATCTGGCTTAAATCTTTCTCAGGCAGTCAGAAAATAAAAATTCAGTTTTAAATATGGGGTTCTGGACACCACATACATGTAGGGTGACCAGACAGCAAATGTGAAAAATCGGGACGGGGTGGGGGGTAATAGGAGCCTATATAAGAAAAAGACCCAAAAATCAGGACTGACCCTATAAAATCAGGACATCTGATCACCCTACATACATGGGTCAAATATAGAGCTTTTCCTCAGGCATGAGAGAAAGGAAAATTGTCAAAATTCTCCAGATCTGCTTATCTCCTGTTTTTCTCTCTCTCTTCCCTCCTAGATTTCTCCCTCACCCTCACACAATCAAACTTCAATTTAAAAGCACTCCTCCTGGTAACAATGCTGAAATAACCCAATTAGAAAGAAGGATTCCCCAGTAGACAATTCCTAAGAGATGTTGGTCACGTAGGCATGCCTGGGTTGGTCTGAATGAACTATCAAGAACTGTCAACATATGACTAGAATTACCTTGGAGATACAAGGGAAGACCAATAATCAGATGTGCGACTTAGGTAACCAACCACACAGCACCAATAGTGAAAAAGTGCATGTTGCAGTTTGCTAACAGTCAATTGGCATAAATTTGTTCACACATAATTAATTAAACAATTCTAAGTAGTGGACATATTCATTAAAAAATGACCTGTCTGCAAAGTATTTAAAACAGAGAAAGGGGTTACACTTGCTGAATTATTTGCTGTGAATTGTTCCTTCATCTCTAACTGGGATTCACATTGTATCATTCCATCATGTAAAGTAATTAGACTATCACAATAATTCATATAGTTACCTCAGCAACCTTCTACTAATCTGCAGAGTTTTAAAATCAAGCTGAGATCTCACTACAGGCCCAATACAAATAGTGGTATTATTTAAAGACTATAATGATCAAATATAACACTGGGAAGAATTGTTCAGCCGAATTCTGAACCTATTTCAAGCTGTAAAATAACCTCTGTCACTTATCGCAGGTCTACAGGACAGAGGCAAGCATGAGCTCTTCTAATTCCATTTAATGGCATTAATCCAAGATGAAAGCTGTTTCTAGGATGTAAAATAATGTCATGGTGATATTTGTGTATTATCCTCAAAGGATGAGTTCAGTTCAAAGAGGTACCCCAAGATTTTGAACAGAAGGTGAAATTGGATCAGCAAAGACGTAGAGGAAGGGCAAAGCCATTGGATTTGATTCATCACTGCATCATTTAGTCTTATACCTGTGTAACTTCTTTGAGTTACAACTTTGTAAGACACAATAAGGTGATCAATCAGACCCACTGATTTTAATAAATGGGGGGGTCTAATAAAAAACATTTCAGTGTTATATGCTTTTTTAAAATAAAACCTACCATTGAAGCTAGTTAATTGACTAAGGCATTAGGACAATCTGACATTGACTTAGAGAGAAGAAATACAGTGTAATTGTTAAAGCTTAGGAATTAGCAGATCTGTATTCTATTCCTGGTTGAGCCAGAAACTTATGTGTGATCTTCACCTCTCTGTGTCTTTGTTTCTCTATTTTTAAGGTAGGGAGGTATCATGATTCCTATATCACAAGTGTATTGCAAAGCTTAAGCCGTTAATGTCAGAGTGCTTTGAGATCCTCAGATGGAAGACATTACAGATAAGGAAATCATGTTAAAGGCTATTCCATTTAAAGTAATAAAAGGGAGCTTTGCTGTTGAGTGTAAGGGGGGGGGGAATCAAATGTACAATGCCAGGACTGTAACACCAGAAAACAGAAACCAAGGAAGCCTAAAGTACAGCAAAGAGAAACACAATGTTGTTGACTAAAATGAATGTCCATGAGTTCAATAATGAAAGTTTTACCACTGTCCAAAACCATGATTCTAACTCCCTGTTGAGGAATTTTAAAATTACATATCAATGATGTGTTATGGGTTGATGACAAGAAGCTGCACTCACACTTTAAATTGTTCTGAATAAGTGTTTAATTTAGATTCAATTAGAAAATTGTATATGATTTAAATGCCAAGTGATGATTATAAAAGATATTTAGTGAGGCTTCAACCAGCAATCCTACCACTTGTGCTTGCCAAAACTCCGAACAGCTATGGTGCTAACTGTGTGCGCTTAGCAGCGCTAGCTGAAAAATCAGTAACAAATAATACAAATTTCTACAAATGCTGCCTCTTGGTCCTTTTGTGAATCACCCACAATCAGATTGCATTTATCTTAGATGCCTTCATTATTCAAAGATATCTGCAGATTTCTATGGGGCTAGATTGTTCCCGGAACTGAGCAGCCACGAAGGGGCATAAAGAATAATCGGAACCCCACCTCACATCTCTGCACGGACTCCGCGGCCTTTGTGTTCAGCGCACAGGCATAAACAGGAGCAATGTGCCTGCTATTCAATGCCCTCAGAGTTGACTGTCAGAGAGAGAGGCTAGGAATGGGTGGGGCTACCCCACCACCAGCAGCTCAGCTAAGGTCATCATTTGCTGTTGATGTAGGCTAGTAGCAAAATCATTAACTCCTGCTACATCTTCACAGCAAGGGGGAACCAGGGAGGGAAATGTGCCACTCTGGGATATAGTGGGTTCTCTCCGGTGCTCCTGGATTTGTGCAGCTATGCACAAATGCCATACATAGTGCTAGGGCAAAGCCACAATATAACCCTCAAGGAAAGGGAATTACTGGGAATGGAAGGGCACATTTTCATCCTATTTCCTTAGAAAACCAATGGAAAGGATGGGCAGCAACAGCATTTTTGCCTCACAAAGGCCCTTTGACAGGGGGATCTTCTGTTCATTCCCTATTCAGAGAAGGGGAGAGACGTCAAGATCTCCAATACTTTCCTCTATGGGAAGGAAAAATCCAGTCTCCATCCTCACGGGCTTAGGAAGTGGCAGGGGTAGCACAAACACTGAGATCTTCACACCTGCTCTTGACAGACCTAGGGGAGGGGAACCATAAGTGAGCTTCACTACCTGTCTTCATCCATCTAGGCAAGGTAGAGGCAGCAGGAGCAAGAGGCCAGGGGCTCACGTCCCGTCCTACTGTCCACAGGTATAAGGGAGGCTCAGTTTCCGTTTGCCATGTATATTGAAGAACAAATCCCGCAGCCTTCTCTAGACATACTCACTCAAAACTCCTATGAAGTCCAAGGCAGTTTTTCCCATTTACATTTTAACTAAGGACTGTAAAATTTGGCCCCATCTGCTGATTTGACAATTCAAAGGAGCTGCTCAACAACTGCACTCACATCTCCAATACAGAAACTGCCAATGGGAGCACCAGGCCCCAATTTGGAGTCTGGAGTAATGTGCAAACGAGGATTTCACCAGGTGGAGACAAGCTGGTGTGGACTTGTCCTTCTGACCCAACGATTGTGGGCATACCTGCAGTATAGGGCCCAGGGTTAAACCTTTGAGCCTCCATGAGCTTAACACTGAAATTAGGAGCCCCACTCGGCACTCAGGAGCAGCAGAGAGAATCTGCAAACATTGCTTCAGTCTTGGAGTAAAGCAACCTCCTCGGCTGGTGCAGTCCCCCTGCTCAAATAAGAACAGCCAGTGTAACTGCATGATTGTGCATCCAGTAGTCTCACCCGCTGCCTATGTCCTGCTTCTTAACCCCCACCCCCACCCCATGCAGTCCCCTGATCTTGCCCCTTCTTTCTGCAAGAAAACTGCATACCGTTTTTCTGGATCAGGAGCCTCTATATCCACAGGAAGGAGAAGAATTTTAACTTATGAAACAACACAAGTTAGTAAATAAATTCGCCAAGCATTATAGACACTAGTTCTCCCTTTTAATGATCTACTGTTAAATATTGAAACGTGTTCTTTATTAAGTGGTTGTTTAACATGCAAAAAGTAATTAATTCTAAATGCAAGACTCAGTCCAGCTTGTAACATACAAGGTGCATGATGTACAAAGCCATCTGCATTTGCAGTCACTGGTTTTACTAGACACACCTCAGGGCATATATGCATATGCCAAAACAGGGCCAAGCCTGAGAAATGTAGCTGAATTTAGTTAGGACATGTGTTACTCAACATCAGAACCTGTTGGGCTTTTGTGGGCCTGTCAGGTGAACAGCTACTTCAGCACAGGTGTTTATTCCTGGACTAAGTGATCACCTTTTAAAAAAACATATTTCTCATAGAAAGAAATATTTCTGAATTACATAAGTATGTATCTGTTTATTCCACTAAGAACTTTTGTAACCTCATACTTGCTGCAAATTAGGAAAGAACATAGTAATCATGTTTTAAAGGTTTTCTAAAGCCTAATCTAAATTCCCTACCAACTGTTTTTTGTGTCTTCCCAACTCATACCCTCAAACAAAAATTGGGTTATGTATAATTTAACTTTAATATTTCATTCCCCAAATCCATACCACTCTTAAAAACCTTTTTCATTATTACATCTAATCTCCAAGGGATTAATTACTGGAAGATTAATATATTATATTAACCAAGGCTGTCATTAACAAAAAAAAACACCCTCAAAAGTCTTGCTTTTGTTACATTAATAAAGTTATCACTGTCATAATGAGCCTCAAATTGTGTGCGATTAGGAGGCCAGGTCTAGGGAGAAGGGGAAGACAGAAACATCACAGTGCCATGGAGTGGGTTCACATTAAAGCAAGATAAAACAATCCAGCATCAGAATTGCAGCCCACAGCTACTACCAGCATGTAGAAACTCACACCAAAAAATACAGAGAGATTGGAAAGCTCTCTCTGTTCCCCTTATAGTTACCATACATAGGCATAATTTCCAGCTCAAGGACATATACCCATGCTGGCTCTGATCAAGCTAGCACAAAAATAAAATAGTAGCATAGCCCTGGTGGTACAAGCAGCAGGAAGGGTCAGCCACCCGTATACATACCTAGAGTGCCGGACAGGATAGTACTCAGGTAGCTAACCTGTTGTGCCATGGGGGTTATATTACTATTTTTAATGCACTTGCCTGATCAAACTAGTCTGGGCATGTCTACCTGAGCTAGAAATTACACCTCCAGCTCAAAGTATAGACTTAACCCATGTATTTATTGCAGGTCAAATCCTGAAATTGTTATTTGGACTGGGGAGAAAAGAGCTGTCCTACCCCAAAAGGAGCTTAATGCAGCAGAACATACAGTCTCATTGATAGAGCTGGTTGAAAACTCAAAATTCAAAGATCCAGTGACATCTCAACATTTGAAAACCAGGGACATCCGATGAAAGTGTTTCAATTCCCCTCCACATCCCCATTTTGCAATCAACTATATGGCTGGTCAAAATGTTTTAAACTTCAGAATTGTGAATTTTTGGTGGGTGGGGAAAAAAGCAGGAAAAAGTTTTCCCAGAAAAATTCACATATTTTTCTCCTGTGACCAGCTCTAATGATTAAGGTCCTGGTTTGGGAAAGCATCCCTGATCAGGATGGATGCTTAAGCACATGAATAAATCCCATTGAAGGCAATGGGGCTTAAATGCATGTTTAACATTAAGCACGTCCTTAAGTGTCTTCCTGTATCTAGGCCTAACACCTCAAGAATAAGGAGTGAAATTTACCCCTGTGCAGAGGGCCAGCACAAGGGCTTAAATCTCACTTTAGTGGTGCTGTCCTGTTGCATAGGTTTGTATTTCACCCAAGTTGAAGAGATACTGATTACCAGATGCATTGTCCTAGACACCCTATTACAGAAAGACAGTGTTGCCAGCTCTCACCATTTTATCATAAGTCCCACAATATATGGTATTTTGTCTTAAAGTCCCAGGTCCTGGAGTCATGTGATAATCTCAGTTTCCTTTAAAAAAAACTAATAGAAAGATATGGCCCTAGTCCTCAGAGAGCAGCTTGAAAACAAACTCTAACAGCTTTTAAAAGCCAGATGGCAAATAATAAATGAACCCCACATGTATTTCTTTAAAGTCTCGTGATATTTAGGCCCTGTATTTTGATTGCTAGGACTGGCAAGATCAATAAATATATGAAATATACATTACATCTATAAATATAAGAAGGTTTCTGACACCAAGGAGGAATTATCTAATGTAATATATAGAGGTATAACTGGGAGTAATTTGATTAAATTAAGACAGGAACATTTAGGAACAAATTCCTCAAAGAGGGATGCATAATGTTGTGAAAACGTGGGAGACTGCAGTCAAAGTGAAGTACGCTTATCCCATCCTTTCTTTTTTTCCCCCTTTCCACTCTTTGATACAGAGAAAGGTAACAATAGAAATATGAGCTATGGAAGGACAATTCTATAAAGATGGGCATTGGAGAAACATTCACAAACTAACTCTTCATCCTCCTTCAAAACCCTTTTTTAAACTCTCCTTCGACATGCAGATTACAAAAAAAAAAAAAAGATCTTGGCAACGACTAAGCTGCTGGTGTGATGAAATAACAGCCCATCATGCTGATCAATACTGTTTCATTGTTCCTTATATTCTCCTCTCTGTATCCACCTGTTCTTGCTTGTCTTATTCTTCCACTGTAAGCTCGTAGGGGCAAGAACTGTCCTTTTATTCTGTAAGTACAATGCCTAGCACAATGAGGTCCTGGTCCATGACTTCAGTTTAAACATCTGCAGGGCGACATGCATGGGCTACAGTAGGAAAGGCGCAACCCATGCTTTTGGAACATGGCTTTTTCAGAATGTTAGGACCTATAGTTTAACAACACATATTTTCTTTAAAAACTTATTTTTGACTTGTCTATGTATAGTCCAATACATTCTAGGGCCAAGTAAATTTTAAAGTCCTTCACATTGCTTTATACTGCACCAGGATCCTTCCCAGTAATTTCTAGCCCACCAGCCATTCATTTTGTACTACTTCATGTTTTACCTCTGTCACACCTGGAGAGGATCTCAATATAATTATTTTAGATTCTTAAATAAATATTTGAAAGTAGAGCCTGGAAATATTGCTTTGGGTTGAACAAACAGGATTGAGGTTCAGATTTTATGAATTGCAATGCTTGTTTGACAGTCCTTGTATTCAGGTGTGACACTCCAAGTACATTTCTCAGACCTGAAGAAGAGCGCTGTGTAGCTTGAAAGCTTGTCTCTTTCACCAACAGAAGTTGGCCCAATAAAAGATATTACCTCACCCACCTTGGCCCTGGAACTGAAATATTTATTTTACACAACACGAACATCACAGGCAGCAGCAGCAGTTCAAGCTTCCCCCAAACTGCTCTGCCAATGTGCTACCACTCTGACCTGGAGAAACTACCACTGGATGAAAGACAGTAGTTCAGTCTCTGTACTCACTCAATCTGTGTTGTCTTTGCTGCACCTGTCAACAAGAGTCTTAAATACAGCAGAGGTTTACTAATGTGACACTTGTCAACTAGAGAACAGGTTGATGAATGGGTTGAGACCATCAACTTCTTTCACACCGGGCAACATCCATCCATCAGATGATAATAAAATTCAGGCACTGCCACCCTAGATTGGATTTGGATTGGCATCCTACAGGTAACGAGTAGAGCTGTGCAGGCACTGGATATTCTGTTTCACAGGAAATTCTATTTCAAATTCCTTTCCATTCTGAAGCAGAACAACAACAACAACAACCAACAACAACAACAAATCAGTTTCCTGTGAAACAAAATGCTGGGGGGAAAGTGTTTCCGGTTAATGAAAATATTTCCTTTAGATTACATTTAGGTTTGATTTTTTCTTCATTTTATAATATATAAGAAACAATTTAAAAATTGGATGAAATGTTTCATTCCAAAAAGATTCCGTTTCAACTGTATCTTACCACTTCTTTCCATTTTTCTTTCAAAATCAAATTTTGTTGAAAATGACATGTTTGTATGTCAGGGAGACCTGAAGAAGAGCTCTTTGGAGCTCAAATGCTTGTCTCTTTCACCAACAGAAAGTATACCAATAAAATAAATTACCACACTCACCTTGTTTCCCTCATATCCCGAGAACCAACACTACAAAAACATATTTCCATGAAACATTTAGCTTTCAACTAATCACCATTATCCAACAAAAAAAAATTCTTATGGAACATTTCTAACCAGCTCTAGTAAAAATCTAAAAAAACGTAAGTTAAAATTAAAGAAGGCTTTTTCGTCCACAGATCATGAGCATGTTGGATAGGGTACCCAAAACCATTATGAGAGAGGATAGTTTCACATTTCAGTTCCATGATACTATCTTTATGAAATAACAATCTGTAGATGTACCTACTGAAAGGTACGTGGTCCCTGTCACATGATGCATTAAGTGACTCCTAAAAACTACATTGAGGTTTATTTTAACATCATTCCATTTCTATCATTGATAAGTAAAGTTAGATATTTATTACTGAATTTGGATTATCACTCCATTGCATCTCCATTGCACCTACATTTTAAGTTATTGGGTATGGTAGATAGATGGAGGTTTGGTGTTAGTTTGAATGTAATCTGATCGGAATAGTATCTCTCAGTGTGAGAAGGAAAACATGTTTTAAAAACACATTTTGGTGAAACTTTAATAGCTATGGGGAATTTGAAGGGTAGGGAGCAGGTGTGGAAAATACGAATGCCAACATTAGTTATGGCACCCAGCTGGGTGCCATAACAATGCCTGAAACAAGATAGACTAGAGTCAATATGAGTTGCCTTTCCATAACCTTTACTATCATCTTAATTAAAATTTAAGATTACATGCAGCCAGCTCATCAGTATGAAAGCAGTTGTTTCTGGAGCAAAGGGTGTACAGTACTCGTGATTTTCTTAGAGCTCATGGCATGCTGCCCTCCTTATAGGAATTAATGATTCAGCCAAGGATGTAGAGAAATAGTGTACAGACTATGGACCTCTCAAACCTTCCTTTTAAAACCATTTTACTGTTCTTTTACTTGTTCTACTGCATTTAACTGCAACAGTACCTGGACTATGTGCTGTCTCCTGTTTGACTTGACATGGGTCAAGCTGAAATAAACTGGGAATTCCCAGGTACTGCTTGAGTGAATAATATTCACTTGTGGTTTATGTTCAGCAGAATGTAAAATACAGCTATATATAACTTTTACTTCATTCTGAACTCTGACAAGTGTGCCATGGTTTAAAAACTGGGGAACAACGTTGTTTGTATGCTAATAAATAGAAATTCAGGGAACTGTTGAAACTAATTCAGACATTAATAGCCACTTGTTTGCTATACCCTGAACTCTATAGCATGAGCTAGATATACTCACACTAAGTGGTAAATTATGCCATGTGATGCCTTATTGTTTTTAATGGAACCACTAAGTGGGGTAAATCTGGCCCATAATTTATTACTCTGATACGGATCTCTTCGGGCATTTACTTTAATGCTAATCATTGTAAACATGACCTTTTTCAGGAACCTGTAGATAGACGTTTAGTCCTTGGAAATATTAACAGTTAACTATAAAGCTTTACACTTCAAGTATTTGTTTAAACTCACATTTTAACAGCTGTTTTGCACAGGATAAGCTACAGCTGAATGTGAACCAATACCCCAAATCCAAATGCTTAGGGGAAATTAAAATATGCATCTGAACTCTGTGATTTGGGCCTGTCTTTAGTGGAAGTAGCTTGATTGCTGAAGATCCACATCTAGGGTCTGAACCTTCATCCACTGAAGTCAATGGGAGTAGGACCAAGCCTCTATAATACATTGTCACACAAGCCTTTTTAAGGAAAGATTGTGTTCTCGGGGACTGGAACTTTAGCTGTGGCAGCATGCTGCTCATGTCTGAGCTCTGAGATTGCTTCGTTATTCCTCCCATGAGAGTTCAATGGATTTGGTTCAAGCACCATTGAACGTGATGCTGTATTAATTGCCCTGGAGGGTAGCAAGGCCTTTGAACTGTGGCTGTGAGTGATATTTTGCTGTAAGACATGTGTCAGCACTTGGCTGGTTAACTCTGGAGCTGCGTTGTACAGCATGCTGGGACCAAGTATCTGGAAAACTACTTTACATCCTAATCTTACATCTGTTTTCAATCATACTGTGCGATTGACGGGCCATTCTATCAGAGAAGCATCACTCTGAATAGTCAGAGTTTAAGTAAAAATATTGTACTGTCAAAGAATATTAAGGATTTGCCATCATCTCTTATAGTTTCCAAAACCAGCTGGCACACACAGGCACTGGGGTGATGTAATGAACTGATGCTCTGCCCTTTCGCCTTTGGAGGAATGGAGAAGTAGTGCATCAGCATTCTGATACAGCAAGTAAAATTAAGCTGGTTCTACAGCTTTCTGCTAAAAGCATCCTCCCTGCTTTGAACACAAAGTCACCATCATCCATGCGCGAAGCAGTTTCCTTTCCTACATCATTTTAGCTTTCTTGTAAAATAGCAGCTTTTGGTTTAATTTAACTATATGACAAGTCAATGCTCTCAGTATCTATCCTGTTCAAATCAATGGCTTGTGTCTTTTAGTCCTTGATTTGTAAGAAGGCCTCAAGCTGGCCTCGAAGTTTGTGAATGTAACTTTGTGCCTTCAGTTAATTGCAGGCACAATTCATAGCACTTAGTCAACTGTAAAATAGGGATAATGATAACCTTTAAGATGGAGCTAATGATATTGACCTCCTTTGCAAAGTGCTTTAAAAATCTATGGATGAGAAGTGCAATACAAGAGCTAGATACTGTACTATTATTACCTATCTACCTGATACAGTAGCATCAAAAGGTCACAACTGAGACCAAGCCCCATTATGCTTGGTGACATACGTATACTGTGACAGACCCAGACCAGTGGGGTACAGGAGTCTGGTAGAGGGCAAATATACTGGTCACTGGATGAGTAGTTTTCTGTTCCCTGAGTGACCAGAGCAGGGGCTGCACTAGAGTAATCAGGAACCTGCTAGAACCAGTTAAGGCAGGCAGGCTAATTAGGACACCTGGAGTCAATTAAGAAGAAGCTGCTTGAATCAATTAAGGCAGGCTAATCAGGGCACCTGGGTTTTAAAAAGGAGCTCACTTCAGTTTGTGGTGCGAGTGTGAGGAGCTGGGAGCAAGAGGCGCAAGGAGCTGAGAGTGAGAGGGTGTGCTGCTGGAGGACTGAGGAGCACAAGCGTTATCAGACACCAGGAGGAAGGTCCTGTGGTGAGAATAAGGAAGGTGTTTGGGGAGGCCATGGGGAAGTAGCCCAGGGAGTTGTAGCTGTCATGCAGCTGTTACAGGAGGCACTATAGACAGCTGCAGTCCACAGGGCCCTGGGCTGGAACCCGGAGTAGAGGGTGGGCCCGGGTTCCCCCCAAACCTCCCAATTGACCTGGACTGTGGGTTCTTCCAGAGGGGAAGGTCTCTGGGCTGTTCCCCAACCCACATGGTGAATCTCTAAGGCAAGAAAATCCGCCAATAAGCGCAGGACCCACCAAGATAGAGGAGGAACTTTGTCACAATACATAGTGAGAGACAGTCCCCTGCCCTGAATAGCTTTCATTCTAAATAGAGAAGGAAGTATATTATCTTCATTTTTACAGATGGCCCAGAGAGATTAAATTACTTGCCCAAGGCCACTGAGGAAGAATGTGGCAGAGCTGAGGATTAAACCCAGATCTCAAGTCCCTGTCTAGTAACTAAACTACAAAACTCTATGAAGTGTGGGGACAGTCTCAGAGTTCATATCTGAAAATCAGGCTCTAATTCTTTTGCATAGATATTTTACTAACCTTGTCAAAAAAATAAAGTATTAAGATAAATACAAAGAATTGCCCAGGCCAGGGCTATATACCCAGATCCCATTCTCAGGTAAAAGGAAAGGTGTAACTCTCCATCTAATCTACCCTTTAAAATAATCACAACACAATCTGTCACAATTTTTGCTCTGGTGGGGGAAGGTAGGACTGCAGATAAATGGGATTAGAGACAGAATGAAGCTGTAGCCCAGCCTAACAGAACAACAGTTTTGCAGGTATGATTTGAGGTGAATTGCTTGGAAGAGAATCTGAAGAATGCACATGGATTATTGGGACTGAACTATTGGTGATGTATAGCTAACATGTTCACCCACATTTTAGAAACACATTTTAGAAACACAATAAGGATCACTGGTGAAGATGGTATAGGCTTGCACGAGCCCTTGGTTAACTGAGCTGGTCTCTGTGCCTCATAAAGAGCTTGAGCACACTTCTAACCTTTCATCTTAAAAGGGTGCCAGAATCCCCTCCACCCTCCGGCCGTGCGCACACAAAAAAATCCCCAGGCCATCTCTCTGCATTGTGCTGCAATCATGGTAGAGATTAAACAGTTGCATTTGGGGAAGGAGAGAAGTAAACATCATTTTGTAGGCCTGCCCAAAGGTACTAAAGCCACGTCTACTTGTTAAACATTTCTGCTGTCTTGGAGGATGACTGAACCAGCTTCTGTTCAAGGGTGCATCTGCTGTTGCCATGGCAGATGCTGCAAGGTGCTGCATGCCCTGCCAGCATCTCTAGAAATGAAGAGGGGTGGGAGGGAAGGTGAGATACACTATGTAGACCCTGGTTCTTCCCCCTCAGAAATTATTTTAGCTGCTTATCGCTGAATAGAACCATGACAATGAAGCAATTGTTCACAACGATTCTGTCTCTAAATACATAGAAAACAAAAAAGAGAGAGTGCTACTGAGGATTGTAAAGAATCAAAAATATTTGGAAGGATGGAGGTCTTCTCCATATACCTTAGGTACTTCTATGGCTCCCATCACCATAGTATCTGGGCGCCTCAGAATCTTCAATATATTTATCCTCACCACACCCCAGTGAGGCACAGATGGGGATCAGAGGAACAAAGAAACTAAGCGACTTGCCCTGTCACACAGGTAGCCTGTTGCATAGCAAAGAATTTAACTTTGGTCTCCTGTGCCCCAGACTACTTCTCTAACTAGTGGGAAATCCCTCCTCTCTTCCTTTCAAAGCTTATCAGCTTTGCTTTCTTGGATTATGACTGTTAATATTAAGCATGCTAATCTTCATAGTCATTGTCTGGACTAATCTGGAAGTTGTATGTAGAGGTGGGTGGTGTAAAAAGGCCACTATGGGTTCACATAATAAGCACAAGGCATGCTATTCACTATGTTATAAACAGATCTAGGCCCATACAGATATCTAAGGGTACGTCCAGACTACCCGCCATATCGGCGGGTAGCGATCGATTTATCGGGGATCGATACATCACATCTCGTTAAGACGCGATATATCGATCCCCGAACGTGCTCCCCATTGACTCCGGAGTGAGCAGCTGTAGCGGAGTCGACGGGGGAGCCGCGGCCGTCGATCCCACGCCGTGAGAACCCAAGGTAAATTGATCTAAGATACTTTGACTTCAGCTACGCTATTCACATAGCTGAAGTTGCGTATCTTAGATCGATCCCCCCCCCCTCAGTGTAGACCAGCCCTAAGTAATGGGAGATGGTGCACCAAATGGAATGGATATAGCATCACTATTCACAGACACTGTGTATAGTAATTACTGAGTAAGATATCTTGGGGAAGTAAGGGTCTTCCCCTAGACCCTTATTTTGAATTCTAAAATATCAAAACAAAATTAAAAAACATTAGCTACCCTTGCTAGAAGTAAAACTCTGGGTTTACTTTTTCATTTACTGATTACATGACTACCTGAAATATTTAGGACATACTTGAAAGTTGAAAAGGTAGACAGGGATGGTATTTTAACATGAAAGGAAGTTGTCTTTTTGTGTCTGTTGCAATATTTCAGACATTGGTGTCTAACAGAGGAGTGCACTCTGACAGAAAAAGCCCACAGTGTAGTCAGTCATTTGATCTATGACATAGAAGTAGCCTATATGTTCATGGTAATGTGGACTAAATAATAGATGTGTCATTAATGAAATACCTGAAGCTTTGGGCAATAGAAAAATATAGATAAATTCCTCTAATGACTTTCCTTATCCAGCAAGATGGGCCCAATTCTGCTTCCACTGAAGACTATGCAAATTTTGCCATTGTCTTCTACGGGACCAGGGTCTGGTCCCCATATGTTCTTTATACACCAAATACACAACTCAATGGATACTTTAAAGAATCAAAAGTAAAAATCCCCCATTTCTTTTTTTAATTAAAAATAAATCTTTTAAAATGCTTTTGAAAGTGCATTCCCTCCACTCAAAGGCATGATCATGCTTATTGAAATCAATGGAAAATTTCATATGAATATCAATGGACATTGAAATCCAACCCAGAGTAATCTCCTTGATGAGCAGCAGAGTATACTGTGTGCCATAGTGTTTCCCGCCTTGTTATTGGCCCCAGCTATAGTACTGGGGGATAAAACAATTCAGGTAAACTTGAGCTGTTGACTGCCAGAATCCATCTGTTAGCCTAAAGGTTGTCTTTACATGCCCTAAAATGTTACCACATATTGAGCTTGGAAGGAAAAACAGCTAGCTTGTAGTTTTAAATTTGAACTGTCAAACAAGAAAGTTTCTGCAGTAAGTAGCAGTGTAGTTTACCAGCTACTATCAAGACAGTCCATCAGGCTGAGTTCACATGTAAATTGTAAAGTAAATCTGACAGTTAAAATACACCTGGTTCTATCTTATGCACTGCAATAGATTTTTAGAAAACATCCTTTATATCCATTTCAAATCTAGCTGATTTTTCAGGTTGACATCACCTAATCCTAAATCTAATTTGAACTAGCCATTCAGAAATCATTCTACTTTTGTATTGTAAACATATTTTAGTGTTGTTTTACTTTGCTTGATAGCTAGTTTTCTATTCATTATTTTCCATGATGTCACACTTCAGTGTGATACGTGTCTCTCAACACCACAAATATACTATACCTTTATAATTTCACTCAAATAAATGACTGCATCTTCTGCAAGCATTTGGATGTGCATTGAGATATCGCCTTATAGTCTTGCTCTGCGGTTCTGATTCTACACAAAGAATACGTCTATGGCCAGAGAAATGATACACAAAAAGGAAAATGGCCAGGACTAAATTGAATACAAACACCCTGTTGTCCCAAGGAAATATCTGCTCCTGAATCTCAACAATGGACATGCGGCCTTAAAAGCCCTTAGCGCCTGTTTAGAAAGATACTATGGTCCACGACCTGAAACTACAAGGAGTTTAGCACCTCCGGAGGATACTGAGCAACTTCAATTCCTATTGAAATCTATGGGCAATGAGGACAGTCAGTACCTCACAGGACAATCTCAGTACCTTGCAGAACGGGCCGTACGGGAGGTACGGGCTGATTTACTGGGTTCCACGTGTCCTAGAAAAAAATAGTCTCTGAAATCTCTTTTACTATTAGGAGTCCTTTGTAATAGACAGGTTTAATTGAGGAAGAATGAAAAAAACATTGTTCTCAAATGCATCTTGTAAGTAGTAAATTGTAGGCTGTGAGAAGGCACAAAATTGAAGGCATTGCTAATCTATTGAACAGGAATGTCTTCAGTCTTCATTAAGATTAGTATTTGTATTTACCCTCAGATCGGAGGAAAAAATATCTACCCCTTTCTGTACCCATAATATATCTTGAGCGCTGTTTTTAAAAAGTGTTCAACACCTACACAGGATTCATTCTCCTGTTTGTGAACATAGATATACAAAGATTGTAACCCAGTGATAATTTGAGAGATGAAATTATAAATAAAAATAGCATCCTCCAGTCATTTCTTTCAGTAATTGTATGTGCCCTTTATTTTCAAGTTTACTTTTTGTTCATTACAAAACTCTGCTTCACTTCATAACCCAATCAGACTGCATTATAAAAAGAATTATCTCACTTGGTTTTAGAAATAAGCTCCTGCCTCAATCTTCTGTGTTATTTATCAAACCACTCCATCTGCTTCTTAGTGAACCTTTTAAAAAGTTACATGTAGAGTATAAACAGGAGAAAGAAGAGTTTTGTCTTTTTTTTGCCAACCTTGTTTGATCTTGCACTAAACACTAGATTCTGTAAAGAAGAAATGTACATCTAATATTTGTTAAATATACACACTACAATGCTTTTGGGCAGTATTGTGTCTATAAGAACCTGATCCAATGACAAGACTCCAGTTGACATCAATAAGAGCAGGATTAAACCCTTACAGAACATTGTACTACACATACTTGACTGGGGACCAAGCTCTCAAAACTGAAGAAGGTACAAAGAATACCAGATACATCCTCCCATAGGGGACTATAACCTGCATTTGCAAAAGGTTCTTTCATCAGATTCTAATCTGGCACTACAATAATGGTGTTTCCCAGTAAATATTGCATATAAAAACATCCAGCACCATTGTACTTCCTGCTTTTGACCAGGATGAAGATTGGATAAACCAATATACTAAAAGGAAAGTTATTTTCAGTGCATTTGCAGTCCCTGATTTTTAAGGCTCTGATTTAAACACAGACATTTTGTTAGGTTACCAGAGAAAATACCATTTCTCAGTGTTCTAAACACTGAATTAATGTTTCTTGAATTTCTTGGTAATAGACTTGATCCTAAATGCACTGAAGTAAATTACAAAGCTCCCATTGAATTTCATGGTGCAGGACCAGAGCCAAAGCTGTTAAGTTACTTTCTAATATATAAGCAAAATCATTCATTTTATAAGAATATTACCCCTCTCTATATGATCCCACAGAACTGGTTGGCTGGTCTACCCCTAAACTCCTGGATTCCCCAAGATCTTTTGAGGCCTATCCCTGGGCCTCCTCATCATTGCTCAGCTTTTCCCCAGCCCTCACCCTCCTTCCCTACCCCACAACACAGTCCTCTTAGGCAGAACACCTCCCACAGGGTTAATCTGACTGGGTCCAGTGGATTTTCAAAGGGTTCAATTGTACTGTAAGTGCTGGGAGAAGAGGAGGGCGCTGGCTAGATTCAGCTCTTCCCCTCCCCACTGAGACCACAGGAGGAGTATTGGTACCTCTATTTAAAATTCACTCCTCCCCATTTAGAACAGGAGGGAGGAGCTGCTGCTGCCACCAAAAGCTATTTACTCCACTCCATACTAAGACCAGTGAGGAGATGTGATTATTTTCTTCCTCCTCTCCACTGAGCTCATTGGAGTGGGCAGCATTTCCCTCCTTCCTCATGCCATGACTGGGAGGAGGGGGAAGTAACTGCTAGAGGCAGAGAAGAGCAAGCTGTGCCTGGAAGGGAGTGAGGAGGACTGATCAGCAGAAAACCCAAATATCAGCCAAGAAAACAAAGTGTGGCCATATTTGTATTGCTAAAAATGACAAACATTATCAAGGACCCAGGGATAATACACATTTGCTCGCTCTCTACAAGACTGCAATTCCTAAAATAGGTAGTATATACCATTATAAGATCTTAGGTTGTAATAAAATCTCTTCCAGCAAGAATGACATAATACACCTTAAATTACTGTCACAGGATTATCAGATTTCAATAGTATTGCTGCCTACACTAGTCATTCCTCTATTCTTTCTCTGACATGGTAAATTTTGATGACAATGGCCTAATCCCTGACAAATCTCCCTTTGGTTTCAACATCAGCATTTCTAAATGCTGACCTGTGTTATGTTACACCATTCCATATGGTCAAACAATGACCAAGGACACATTTTTATCTCTAATGCAAATGTCAAATTTTTCATTTTTCTTAAGGGAAAAAAAAGAATGCCTGTGGCTTCTCTCTTATTCCAATTTCAGTTATCCTGTTATTGAGGTCTGTGTGAAAGAACTTGGCTTGGACTCTCTATTAAAATTCACAGGCAGCTTTAGATCTGGAGCTGAAGGATTCCCACCGGCCTTCATAAAGTGCCCTGATGAGAACATTTGAAGCTTACACCATCCTGGAGCCCCACAATCTCTACTTGTCACGTAACTGACCCCATACCAATTGACTGCCTTTTGAAACAAAGTACATTAGAACATTTGGACATTACAGTAAATCTTACTGATAGCATGTTTCTTGATTCTTCTGATTCCACTGTGCCTGTGACTCACCAAGTTGCTAATAGACATTTTTTCCTGTTCAGTACAATCACTTATTTTTCTTATGAGAGATGCTATACAAAAACATCATGAAGCATTTCACAGCCACTTCAATTCAACTTGAGTTCATCAGTGTGGAGAGACAGACTTCCTTCTCCTCTCCCCCAGCAAGCCTCTTTCTTTTATTTTCTCCTTGCCCACTCTGTACAAAATACTGAGTGCTTTTAGGGTTTGATCTTGCGAGTTATTGAGAATTCTAGCCCAAACCAGCAAAGTACTCAGGCATGTGTGTAACTTTAAGCACATAAGTTGTCCCATTAAAGTCATGTGCTTTGCTGGACTGGGCCAAAGTGCTAAACACCTTTACCTCAGTCAATAAGGTTGGTAAGTATTTGTATCCCACAATGACAAATAGGACAACTAAGGCAGGGAGAAAGAGCTGAAGCAACTTGTCCAAGCAATCCAATGTTAAACCAAGATATGGAATGCAGGAGTTCCTATTTCTAAGAATATAGAACAGCCTATAGAGATCACAAACCATGACCCTCTCCATGAAAAATCTAATCAAACATATCTTATAAAAGTCTAGATAGATAAAATGAGAGATGAGGCTTCACCCTTCATTGTGTCCACATGCAGAACTGGCCACCATTTCTTGTAAAATAACAGAAGAAAAGGTCCAAGGGAAAACAATGGAAGTTGTTAGACATATGGGAAGGTGGATTTACATGTCGTAGGAGAAGCGTAAAGTGGCCAGGCAACCTCAGGTGTCCACCTCATAGCCTGAGATCTCACTACAGGTTCTGCCTCAGTTTTCCTCTTCTTCAGCTCAGGACCCCTTAAATCAAAGTACTAAACAGCTCTTCTCTAGTTCAGCCACACCCTGCCTTGGGGCTGGATGTATTAAAATAACAAAAAAACATCATTCCCAAAAATCAATTTGTCAAATCTTCTTCAAGTCCATACTCCCATTGTCTTTCCCACCAAGGTCTCCCAGGCCTTCCCTGCCCAAAGCCTTTTCCTTGAAGACTCAGTGTTCCCTGCTGTAGCTTAGTCACTGTCTAGAAGTCTCTGTGACTGTCTCTCTCCCTGAGTATCCCCCCTCTCTGCAGCTTCCTGCTGCTCTTTATAGGGGAACTGGCTCCTCCATACCCAGTTGTTTCTACTAATTAAATCCCACATCTCATTCCAGGTGTGGCAGGCAGGGTTAATTACATGGGGCGGGATGGATCCAGGCTACCACATTACAAGGAGGATTTTAAAAGTTTAAGACTGTCTTGTTTACAAAGGAAAAGAGCAAGAGGAACTGATCAAAAATTGTATAAACACCCGCCTGTAAAATTTAAAAATATTGACTATTTTCCATTGGGGGGGGTTGCAATTTTATTTTTTGCAAAATATTTGATCAACGGCTGTTAATTCTCCTTTTTTTACAGAGTGCAATACAATTAATAATATCCTTCCTATCACACACAGTTTCCTTTTTTTTCCTTTTGTCTTTTGCCACTCTGTAATTTTTCCAAAGTTAAGGAAATTTGAAAAGTTACAGCATCATGGCTGTAAGGAGAAATTAAATTAAATTAAAAAAGGAAAATGTGAAAAAACTCTAGACATTATTTATTCTACTGTAGTCAGTGGCCCCAATAAAGTGTTTTCAATATAACTCCACTATTTGGCAAGAAAAAATTTGGTCAAAAAATTTCAACCCACTCTAGGTAAAGCATATATGTTAAAGAATAGTTTAATTTAACCCAGTTGGGTGGTCCCATTTACCTTGGCCCATAATACAGCACAAATCAAAATTTGGACCCTAATCTTACAAAGTCTTATACAAGTGATTAAATTTATTCATGTGAGAAGGCCCACTGAAGTTAATAGTACTACTCACATGTGTAAAGTTAGGTACACACACTTTTTATAGAATCAGGGCCTTGACTGATTTTTGCCTAGGGTTTTTGGTTCATAGCCTGAAATTCAGATACGAATAAAAGATGTTTTAATCCATGTAACCCAAAAAGAGGTCATATGAGCCTCTGAGACCACGGCTTGACTGAAAAATGAATGAAAATTATTCTGGGTAATCTAAAGCATCACATCAGCAGCTGACCTTTTGCAAGGCAGAATGAATGTAGCATCTTAACACAGGAGACGTACACGATGCCATATCTACCTTTCTTTTCTCTTACTACAAAACAAGTCATTCTACCTGAGACTAGGCATTTGCTCCTTGTGTTTAGAAAACCTAACAGCTTCCATATTTTCATTTCTGCTCCTTACATACAGGTAAACAAGGTCACAGAAGAACAAATTGCTGAGCTCCCATGTTAAATCTGAGAAGTGTGTGTGGTTTTTATTTAAGCAACACAAAAATATAAATCAGATTTTTGTTGAGAAAATAGACAATGCCCCCCTCTGTTACTGAACTTCCAGGAGAAAAGGCAGGTCACTAAAGATAACTTGAAGGCAGGTTGTCATCCAAATATTTTTATGATGTATGGGAAAGAGGAGGAATCACTGTTGGGTTTTTTGTTTATTTGTTTTAAGTCTTCTAAAATATTTTCTTGTAGTATCCAGTGTTGTACTGAAAATCAGTCCCAAGATTCTGCATGCTGTATTTGCTTTCTCAGTCATCCCTAGCTCTTGCATCTAGTCTCACCGGATATCAGCTGAAAACTGGGTTTGATCCCACGTGGTAACAGTGCATGGTACCCACAGACCCTAACAGGAGAAATGGTCATGAAAAGCAAGATACTTAACAGATTTGCTATGTGATCTTGTAGCTAGAGATGTGGGGGTGTTTAAGATGACTTTTTCATGCTCCAAATAGCAATTTTCTTCCTATGAGAACTGTCTTGTTTTCAAAGGAAATTTGCAATGCCACTGAACCTCCAGACCATACGAGGTCTAATATCTAGTATTCATCTTGATTACTTTTGTCTTCTAAGCCAGCATGCATGATATAAGGTAATAATTACAATGGAATTGAATAAATGTAATGTTACAGGATGGTAAATTGGTCTGTATAAAATATTGCACCTTAATTACATCAAATTTAAACAACCCCCCTTTGACATTTGAAACAAGACAATGATTCTTCTTCTTCCCACACCCCTATGTTCACTTTTTTACCCTTTGGGGTTCCAGCATTGATTCTTCTGCTCCAAGTATCAGAAGAGAGCCTGTTCTGCCGAATCAGAAACTGGAAGCACCATCAACCTCACAAAGGGAACCTATTTCTCCAGTCGTCCTATTTAACACTGGGACATTCGGGTGCGTCTCCAAAACAAGTTGCTAAATCTCTTGAGGTTTGGCCTGCACTAGCAGTTGCAACAGCTAGCCAGAAAGTTGCCATCAAAACAAAAATTTTAACAACAACCAGAACATTCTTTACAAAAATTGTTCATGAACAATATTTTCCAACCAGCTCTAATAATCTGTAGAAACATGTAAATATTATGTATGTGTGCATGCATGCTCTACCAATAAGTACTTGTTCAGTATGTTTGCATGCACTAATAATAAACTCTAGTAACTTGTATTTAAAGAGCAGGGAATTGGTATTCATGCTTTCTGACTAATCAAGTGTTTCCCTAGAAATCACTAGGAAGCAAGCAATTACACGGAGGTCAAAACTCAAGATATGGCAGTAACCTACAAGCATAATGCCTTAGCCTAGGGTAGATATTTTAGTGTGTGTGTGTGTGTGTGTGTGTGTGTGTGTATATATATATATATATATATAGCTGCCAATGTAATGGACCAATGTTGAATCTCTTATGTCCATGTTTGGGACACAAAACTCTGGAAGGTGGTATAGCCATGCACCATGCACCTGAACCAAAAACACAGTAGTTCTCTGGTGATGTTCAGATCTTTATAGACAAATAGTCCTTTGAAGGAATTAAATTACAGCACATGAAGGTAGTGTGTGCAGCAAATCCAAACATTAATCTTTTTGTATATGATGGTATCTTGAACAGGATTGAAGCCCTACTGTGCTAGGCACCATTCCTGACCCAAAGGATTTACAATCTAAGGTCCAGCTGATCCTAGAAGCATATTCACATGAGTGCAAGTGTCCTCCAGCGAGGATCAAATATCAAGATCAGGGTCTGAGACAGGAATATCAAGTAGTAAATAAATTTCATCTTTCTGAGAGTGGAACACTTGTATGAAAATTGTGTCCTTCAGTTTGACTTTCTCTCCTACCAAGAGTGCTGTTTATGATCAAATGTCAGATTGACATGACTAAATTGTACTGATTTGCCAATACTATTAGCTTTTCTGATCTGATAAAAGTGATTGCTTCAGAAATATTTTACTTTCCAAAGAAAAAGGAGGATCTCAATGTCCTTTTATCATTATTATTTAACACTGATCATACCCATGAATTCTTCAGTAGTGTTTCACTTGAAGGATTGCATTGGTCATTCACAAAGTACTGAGATGGGACTGAGATACATGCCAATAGACAGAGAAATGCAATTTATTTGGTGAAATTCAAACAATGCCAGTAATCGTATTTATTACTCTCATAATTCCAGTCTATTTTACTTCCCCCCCCCCCCCACAACAGGAATCACTATCACACTAAGATCTCCAAGAGTATGTCTACCTTGCTATTGGGAAGTGAGACGGCAGCATGTGTAGCTGTATTGTTAGCTTGAGAAACGACAGCAGTGAAGCAAGGTAGCGCAGGTGGCAGCAGCTCGAGTATGCACCCAAGGGTCCTGGGAAGGGTGGGGCTGTACTGCCCAGGCTTCACTGCTATTGTTACTTGTGCTAGTTTTGATCTAGCTAAATCAAAACTAGCTCAGGTATATCCACACGTGCTGCAGTCACACCTCCCTCTTGCAGCGTAGACATAATCTAATTTTCTGCTGCTCCTCCGTAATGCACTATAACACACACCCCACCCCAGGATGCACTTACAGTCGGTTTTTAAAAGGTATTTAGTACTGTCAGAAAAGCATGAAATACTGGACTATCAGACCAGCCTGTTGACACTTAAGGAACAGGTTTCTATTTGTTTTAAAGTCATGAAAATCATGTATGCTTAGCCCTGGCAGGGAAGGGCAGAATTTAAAGCATATCACCCATGCATCTGTTATTCACTTCCCTCCCCTCCTCCTAGTATAGGCAGATGCAGGGAGCAGCATAAATGACTTCAAAGGAAAGGACACAAGACACAATAATGTAGCACTATTGAGGGAGGGAATTCAATGAAAATCTTTGCAGGTTTAAAAAAGACTCACAAGAAAGTACTGGGACCTTCCTGAACACTTGTAAAAGCAGAAGTCTTAGATACTAGTCTGGGTACTTACAGAAAGTGTGATTTGGTTGTTCATAACCCAAACCTAAAACTCTCACACAGACAGAAACAAAGAAAGAATCATAACTGGCTTTAGAAAGGCATTACATGTTAGGGCAGATTCTCAGCAGGTGTAAATTGGAATTGCTGCATGGAAGTCAATTGCCCCAGTTTACATCAGCTGAGAATCTAGTCCTTAGAGCTCAACAGAGCTGGGAAAATAGTGGGAAGCAGCATTCCAAAAAATCTGAGCATTCTGAAAATCAGCTGGATTTGGCGTTAGCATCCTCCCCACTTCCTTTCCACCCTCTCTCCTTTTGCAAAGTTCTGTTCCCATGACTGTTCATGTGAAATGAATTTCAGACCCTTGGTTCAGATTCATTTAAACAAAAGACAAAAATGCACTAAAAACACAAAATGGAAGTTTCTGAGTGCAAGCTGCAGTAGTTTATAAGAGTTTGGTCACCTGGTATTGTTCCTGCTCACTCTTTGTTTAGCCCTATCACACAGCTTGCATAGTGAATTCCAAATATCTAATATTCACGACAGACAGACAATGAACAAACTGTACCCTGAAATCTGATCATATAACTTATTCCTTATACAGCTCTGAATAATGAACAGATTCTTGAACTAGTGCCTGGACAATTTGAAAAATAACAATGGACTCAGTTCACTGAATCAGCTATTCTCTGTAAATTATTTCATCAGCTCTAGAACCTACACTGGTGTTATAGCTTCACTCTTAAGGGAGTGCAATAGACAATCAGAGAAAGGAACTGAAGAGTTGCAAAGATAGTCACCATTTGGAATTTTAATCATGCTAACTTCTAATTTCTGTTGATTGTTCTGATTGCAACCTTCTAAAGGTGAGTGCTGTCTTGTAAACAGCTGATCATTCTGTTGGCATCTAACAAATATTAATATCTTTTAAATATATGCAGTTTAAGAACACATCTAAACACATCCATGCATTTTAACAGCAAGATATATCATTACAGCTAGTTGAAAATTTTCCAAAGTAACATTTTTTCTGTCAGAAAGCACTGTTTTGTCAAAATCAATACTTTATGCAGGAATGTGTCAATTTTGTTTCAACCTTACTGGAACAGAATATTATGAATTTTCATTTCAAAACAACTTTTAATTTTGAAGTTTATTTTTATTGTTGTAAATTATAATGTGAAATATAAAAGTCAATAGCAGAACAAGTTTTTTGATTTTATCAAAATGGAATGTTCCAACTGGCTCGGAACAATTTTTTCTTCAAACATTTCATTTTGTGGAAAATATTGATTTTTTGTTTGTTTTGATTCAGAATGAAAACAAGTCCCAAAATGTCAGAATTTCCCCGGAATGGAAATTCCAAGTTTTGACCAGCACTAATACCTACAAGTTTAGTTTTAGAAGTTTATAGAAAAACGTAAAGCTACTGCTAAACTACTAAATGGAAAACTTGGAAAAGTAAAACTGGCACCACATTTTATATTATGAAGAAAGACTGAGATTATTGCTTGTTGTGAAACTGTCATTATTTCTCAAGTTCCTGTTTACCAAGAATGTTTTTTTATGAAAGACTCTTCTATAAAGAAAACCTTCAGGGCAGGGCTGACAAAAAATGAGGCCACCTTGTTTTTGTACAGATGAGGATTTGTATGTATGAGTTCTGCTTACCATGAAAATAACTGTATGTCAAGCACCTAATTCTAATAATATTTACTGGTATGTCTATGATTATCAGAAATTAATTATCACTAGAATCCATTTCTTAAACCCAACAGATAAATAATAACTTGAAATCAAAAACAACAAGGAGTCTGGTGGCACCTTAAAGACTAACAGATTTATTTGGGCATAAGCTTTCGTGGGTAAAAACCTCACTTCTTCAGATGAGGTTTTTACCCACGAAAGCTTATGCCCAAATAAATCTGTTAGTCTTTAAGGTGCCACCAGACTCCTTGTTGTTTTTGTAGATACAGACTAACACGGCTACCCCCTGATACTTGAATAACTTGAAATGGCATTTATCAGGAAACATCTGAAAAATGGAAATTTTCTCTCATGAATTGAGTGGCATTGAAATTGCTTGCTATGCCCGTCTGATTTTAGCAATTACTCTGGTATTCCTTATACAAGATCACTACTTAATGAGATAAAATACATGAAAATGCAGTGTGATTAATATATCCCTTTCCCACCATCCCCCACAACCCACCTCCAACTAAAACTAAGAAAGGGCATATAAGAGAAGCAGTTTTGAGAGAATGCCAGTATTCAGGAACCCCTCAGTGTCAGGAAATTATGAGTTTGCTTCTGAGAAATATCTACCACAGCGAACTGTGAAGATAATGACATCAAAAAATGATCTGCACCTCAAGAATAATGATAATTATTCAAGATGAATTTTTGATGACATCTCCACTCGCCAATTAGTTTGCTAGTCACCAAAGAGCACATTTGGCAAGGGCATTTGAGCAGACCACTGAAAAAATAACAGGAGAAAGGGAGATGAAAGGGGGCCCAATCCTCTACTCATTTACATCAGCTTAGGTCGGGGTTATTCCATGGAAACCAGCAGAGTTGCATTGGCTTTAAACCAGTGTAACAGAGAGGAGAATCAGGCCTTTGGCCTTTATAGCTATTGTTATTTTATTGCTTACTAAAACAGTAGGGGCATATCCTCAGCTGTCATAAATTGGTATAGCACCATTAAAGTGAATTTGAGCAATAACAAGGCCCAGTGCCAGACCAGGCACTAGCATACCTTAGAATGTCCTCTTACATTGGCTGTCCATGGCCCACTCTGGCAGCCAGGAATCAGCTAGACATGGGGATAGCCCAGTCTTGCCTTATTTTACCCAGCCATGCCCCCTATACCACAAAGTGGTGTGGCATAGGAGCTAGCGAATTGCTAAAATAGAGGGGGAATCTCAACTGGCTGGAATTTGGGCCTGCTGAGCATTGTCCAATTGGTGCAACGTAGCCCCAATGCTCTGGAGATTTGAACTATATTTCCAAACAATTCTGTTTGTCTGAATGGAGGGAGGGAAATAAACTAAGATCATTTGTCCTGATCTTCCCTCTTCCTCTTGCATGATAGGATCTTTGAATTTTGCAGTTATGCAAGCTGGCTAAGAGAAGCTTGGTCTTTTGACTCAAAGCCAGGTTAAAAGATCTTTTTAACGAGTGCCAGCATTTACTGTAGTGGAAAAATACACAGCAGAACCTTGTGTCTTGTCATTCTCAAAAATCCTACTAAACCCCCTAGGATTATCTTTTCCTGTGCCATAAATTTGTTTGCACCCAGTCACCAATCACCCTCTGATCCTGTGTTGTTTTCTAAGATAGATTTGGTTACTAATTTTTTTACATGAAGCTAGTACTCTGTGCCGTGGATTATTAGCTATTTTCCCATAGCTGCATAAAGCACAGCTCCTTCTGTCTGAGAAGCTATTGGGACAGCTGGTATCTAACTGAGAAATGTTTATTTTAGACTTGCTTTCAAGCAGATAAGCACAGTGCACCAAAGGGAGCTCATAAAGAGATATGGCAAAGACCTCTCTTAAACAAGTCTAAAGAAAGTCTAAAATTTAACCCATATCTCAGTGCTGGAAAATATAAACAAATCAGTTGGGTTGGATTTAGCCTAGTCTGACTTAAAATGGTTTTCTGCAATGCCATCAAGCATTAATATTGACATTTAAGATGCTATGTACACTCAATATGCTAGACATATACCAGACAATTTGCCATCAATGCAAGCAGATGGCTCCTCATTTGTGAGGTTGAGTTGGGATGGAGTGGTCATTAGCATCTTATGGCCCCATAAAGATTACTGAGAAAGGATTTTAATGCTAAGACAGCTCCAGAGTACACCTTGTACATTCTGGATTTGCTGAATCAGCCATCTGTGGATAGAATGAATCAATACTGCTTTAAATTATATCTTCTTATTAAGCACAGAAGTATCTGTGCTTGGTCTTATGACTTTGGTCGCACTGGTCCCCAAAAATGCTTACAAGTCTTCCTAGTGATGACAAGGCCCTACAAAGAAAAGGTGAGCTAGTCACTTAAAGTGACTTCAATGGAGTTACTCTAAATTTTCCAAAGGTGTAACTGAGCAGGATTAGATGACACTTGTGGCCAGTCTATGCTACATTTTATACTAATGCAGCTATGCCCGTGCTAAAACACACAATTCTGTCTAGTGTGGATGCATCCTAAGATGGTCTTATGCAGGGCCGGCTCTAACTTTTTTGCCGCCCCAAGCAGCAAAAAAAGCGCCGCCCCGCCGTAACACACCCCCCCCACCGAGCGCCGCGCCGCCGAACAACCGCCGCCCCGCCGCGCTGCCGAACACCCCCCACCCCGCCGCGCTGCTGAACCCCCCCGCGCAGAGCGCCGCCGAACACCCCCCGCCGAGCGCTGCACCGCCGAAACCCCCGCGAGCGCCGTGCCGCTGAAACCCCCGCGAGCGCCACGCCGGCAAACAGCCCCCGCCCCGCTGCCGAACACCTCCGCCCCCCCGCGGAGCGCTGCACTGCTGAAGCCCCCCTCCCCCCGCGCGGAGCACCGCCAAACATCCCCCACTGAGCGCCGCACCGCCGAACACCCCCCGCCCCCTGCGGAGCACCGCGCCGCCAAACACCCCACGCCGAGTGCAGCGCTGCCCCACGCCACCCCAAGATTGGCCGCCCCTTACCAGGTGCCGCCCCAAGCATGTGCTTGGTTGCCTGGTGCCTGGAGCCGGCCCTGGTCTTATGATCATTTCACCATCCAGGTTCTGCAGTTCAGCAATAAAGCCAGGGTTTCCCGCATTTAGAAATGTGGGAGTGTGTTACGTTCCCTTAAGCAAAAACATGGTATTGTCGATGTGTTTATTTTCTGACTTCCTGCCAAAGAGGAAAAGCAAATTAACAATTTCAAAGAGCAGTCACTGGCGACAACTTGCCTTGGTTATGTTTATTTCCAGAGAGGAGCTGGGACGAAGGGTGATCTAAAGCAGTGACATGTCCTGCTCGCTGCTGGGTAGCTAAACCAAGACTAAGCTAACAAACTCTTTTGGTTTGTAATCAGGTTATAAAAATAAAGTGCAGCAAACAGAAACAACTCTTTTTTTTGTAAGTAATTCATGTGCTTTGTCCAGGCCTTAATTAGATCACATGGTAAGAGACATTTAAAGATGGCTTCTTATAGACACCGTTCCAGACATGCTGGGCTCCTGATATCCTCACCTCCCTACACCTTGCTCAATAAGCCTTATAGAAATAATTACGTAGGCAGGTGACGTTAAAGGGAAATTCAATAGGAACCTTATCAAAAGACAATAGTTGGGAATTGGCATCCTTACTATAGTATCTTCAGCCCAGATCCTCCTGTGTATTTAGGTGCCTATCTCCCAAAGAAATCAACTTGGATCTTCCTGCCTTTCTAATTTGACCTCAGTGAAAAGGGCTACTATAAGATCTGTATGATGCTTTATGTCTAGTGTTATCTAAAGGCACGGTAAACTTGCCATTATTGAAAAGTGCAATGGAATTGAATAGGGTTCTATAGAAATTACACTAAAAATCTATAGAATTGAACAGAGAATTGGACCATTTTTATATGATTAATTGACCTGCTATATAGAATTCTGTTGCAGGATCAGTTCCTAAAATGCCTGCTCCCACTGATGTCATTATCAAAGCTCCCATTGAGATCGGGATTGTGGCCATAATTCTCTACGATGGTTTAGAAACCCTATAGAAAGCTTATCATTCTCTACTCAATTCAGAAGGAGCTTTTCATAAGAGGCTGGAAAGTCCTCTAGACATTTCCATTTGCACCCCCATCCACCCTGCTCTAAGAGTCCTTTTTACAGGCAGTGCTGCCCCTGAAAATGTGCAGCCAACATGAAATCTGACTGAACATTTCACCTGTGTTAACTGCATGTTCATAGAAGGACATTAGAAGGACAATAGACAATTGCTGCTGAGGCTAATTCTTGCTGCTATTCTCAATATGGAATGTTATGTCAGAGCACATTGGTACTGGGAAAGCCATTTCAGTAATTTGTCTCTATTTAGCAAGAGACTGCTGCACTTCTCATAACCAAATGGGTTTCTTGCACTAATTATAGAAGGAATGGCTATAAAGGTAAGGTGCCGATTTTTTTCCTTAATAACATATGTGCAGCCTCACTATAGATGCTCTGTGGCTCTTTTACAGATAGAGATTGTATACAGTTTCCTATGGTGCTTCTATAAAAATGTTCTTTCAAATTATATCTCAAGGCTTGGAACTCTTCATCACAGTACAAATTTTTCCTGGGTCAACTTCATGAGTCGCTGTTATAGCACAAGGTGAACCAGATTGGATAAAATAAGACTTTCCCACCCAAACATACACTTCAAAAATGGGTGTACCTTTAAGATTCTGAGACACTCAGAAAGCTTTTTTTTGTTGCTTGTCTAGTAAAACTGGAATTGTATTTGATCAAAATGTATGGTTTTCTGAACGTGACTGGATGGTGACTTGTATTCTGGAGTGTTAAGCTTTTATTTTAAAAGATCAGAGAAGAGAAAGGCCCAGTGGAAGCTAAATCAATCTTGGGCTAACAGATTCCCAGCTATGCCAGAGTGGATCAGAAGGAGAAAGTAGAACTGCCCTCTTGGTCCATCACTGGAAATTTAACTTGGGACCTCCAGAACAGCCTGAGAACCTGCCCATTATTCCATAAAAAAGCTGTAATGGGGAAGGGGCATTTAGATAACTATTTGGAAAGACGGATGGAACTATGATGTGATTGGAATAACAGAGACTTGCTGGGATAACTCACATGACTGGACTACTGTCATGGATGGATATAAACTGTTCAGGAAGGACAGGCAGGGCAGAAAAGGTGGGGGAGTTGCATTGTATGTAAGAGAGCAGTATGACTGTTCAGAGCTACAGTATGAAACTGCAGAAAAACCTGAGAGTCTCTGGATTAAGTTTAGAAGTGTGAGCAACAAGGGTGATGTTGTGGTGGGAGTCTGCTATAGACCACCAAACCAGGGGGATGAGGTGGACGAGGCTTTCTTCCGGCAACTAACAGAAGTTACTAGATCGCAGGCCCTGGTTCTCATGGGAGACTTCATTCACCCTGATATCTGCTGGGAGAACAATACAGTGGTGCACAGACAATCCAGGAAGTTTTTGGAAAATGTAGGGCAGTGGTTCTCAAAGCCGGTCCGCCGCTTGTTCAGGGAAAGCCCCTGGTGGGCCAAGCCGGTTTGTTTACCTGCCACGTCCGCAGGTTCGGATGATCGCGGCTCCCACTGGCCACGGTTCGCCGCTCCAGGCCAACAGTGGCTGCGGGAAGTGATGCGGACCGAGGGATGTGATGGCCGCCCTTCCCGCAGCCCCCATTGCTTTCCCTGAACAAGCGGCGGACCGGCTTTGAGAACCACTGGTGTAGGGGATAATTTCCTGGTGCAAGTGCTGGAGGAACCAACTAGGGGCAGAGCTCTTCTTGACCTGCTGCTTACAAGCCGGGAAGAATTAGTAGGGGAAGCAAAAGTCGATGGGAACCTTGGAGGCAGTGACCATGAGATGGTTGAGTTCAAGATCCTGACACAAGGAAGAAAGGAGAGCAGCAGAATACATACCCTGGACTTCAGAAAAGCAGACTTTGACTCCCTCAGGGGACTGATGGGCAGGATCCCCTGGGAGAATAACATGAGGGGGAAAGGAGCCAGGAGAGCTGGCTGTATTTAAAGAATCCTTATTGAGGTTGCAGGAACAAACCATCCCGATGTGTAGAAAGAATAGTGAATATGGCAGGCGACCAGCTTGGCTTAACAGTGAAATCCTTGCTGATCTTAAATACAAAAAAGAAGCTTACAAGAAGTAAAAGATTGGACAAATGACTAGGGAGGAGTATAAAAATATTGGTCAGGCATGCAGGAGTGAAATCAGGAAGGCCAAATCACACTTGGAGTTGCAGCTAGCAAGGGATGTTAAGAGTAATAAGAAGGGTTTCTTCAGGTATGTTAGCAACAAGAAGAAAGTCAAGGAAAGTGTGGGCCCCTTACTGAATGAGGGAGGCAACCTAGTGACACAGCATGGGGCAGCACAGCACAGCCCTCTGTGGAGAAAGAAGTGGTTAAGGCCTATTTAGAAAAGCTGGATGAGCACAAGTCCATGAGGCCGGATGCACTGCATCTGAGGGTGCTAAAGGAGTTGGCGGATGTGATTGCAGAGCCACTGACCATTATCTTTGAAAACTCATGTAGTGCCCATCTTTAAAAAAGGGAAGAAGGAGGATCTGAGGAACTACAGGCCAGTCAGCCTCACCTCAGTCCCTGGAAAAATCATGGAGCAGGTCCTCAAGGAACAAATTCTGAAGCACTTAGAGGAGAGGAAAGTGATTAAGAACAGTCAGCATGGATTCACCAAGGGCAAGTCATGCCTGACTAACCTAATTGCCTTCTATGACAAGATAACTGGGTCTGTGGATGAGTGGAAAGCAGTGGATGTGTTATTCCTTGACTTTAGCAAAGCTTTTGATACGGTCTCCCACAGTATTCTTGCCAGCAAGTTAAAGAAGCATGGGCTGGATGAATGAACTATAAGGTGGATAGAAAACTGGCTAGATCATCGGGCTCGATGGGTAGTGATCAATAGCTCCATGTCTAGTTGGCAGCCGGTATCAAGCGGAGTGCCCCAAGGGTTGGTCCTGGTGCCGATTTTGTTCAATATCTTCATTAACGATCTGGAGAATGGCGTGGACTGCACCCTCAGCAAGTTTGCAGATGACACTAAACTGGGAGGAGTGGTAGATACACTGGAGGGTAGGGATAGCACACGGAGGGACCTAGACAAATTAGAGGATTGGGCCAAAAGAAATCTGATGAGGTTCAACAAGGACAAGTGCAGAGTCCTGCACTTAGGACGGAAGAATCCCATGCACTGTTACAGACTAGGAACCGAATCGCTAGGCAGCAGTTCTGCAGAAAAGGACCTAGGGGTTACAGTGGACGAGAAGCTGGATATGAGTTGACAGTGTGCCCTTGTTGCCAAGAAGGCTAATGGCATTTTGGGCAGTATAAGTAGGGGCATTGCCAGCTGATCAAGGGACATGATCATTCCCCTCTATTCAACATTGGTGAGGCCTCATCTGGAGTACTGTGTCCAGTTTTGGGCCCCACACTACAAGAAGGATGTGGAAAAATTGGAAAGAGTCCAGCGGAGGGCAACAAAAATGATTAGGGGGCTGGAACACATGACTTATGAGGAGAGGCTGAGGGAACTGGGATTGTTTAGTCTGCAGAAGAGAAGAATGAGGGGGGGATTTGACAGCTGCCTTCAACTACCTGAAAGGGGGTTCCAAAGAGGATGGATCTAGACTGTTCCCAGTGATACCTGATGACAGAACAAGGAGTAATGGTCTCAAGTTGCAGTGGGGGAGGTTTAGGTTGGATATTAGAAAAAAACTTTTTCACTAGGAGGGCGTTGAAGCACTGGAATGGGTTACCTAGGAAGGTGGTGGAATCTCCTTCCTTAGAGGTTTTTAAGGTCAGGCTTGACAAAGCCCTGGCTGGGATGATTTAGTTGGGGATGGTCCTGCATTGAGCAGGGGATTGGATGACCTCCTGAGGTCCCTTCCAACCCTGATATTCTATGATTCTAAATCCAATGCTTCGGGGCACAAAGTTATTATTCAGGGGGTCAGGAAGAAATCCCCCCCCCCTTACCTCACGTACAGTGATGTATAATGCTAGGTGTATTATGCTTGTTTTTTTCTGAAGCATCTGGTACTAGTCACTGCCAGAGGCAGGGTATATTAGGCCAGTGGTCTGATTCCATGGTCAAATCCTGTGTTTCTTTATTACTAGTTAATGCATTGCTTAAGAAGTAATGCACTAATAAATAAATACATGTATTCTAAAACAGTTTAAGACCAATGTTTTCCAATTTAGGTGGCTAGACTTGGGCACCTAAATCCAGGGGGTTTGGGTATCTGAGTAAATGGAAGACTAATTTTTAAAGGTACTAGTACTTCTTAGCATTGCACGTCCCATTGACTTCAGTGGCAAAATGAGTGTTTAGCACCTCTCCCTGTTATTGAGGGCGCCTAAATATAGATTTAGATGACAAACTTTAGATACCTTAAACTTAAATCTTTCAGTGCCTTACACACAAGATGATCCTCTCTAGTCATGAAATGCCAGTTCTACATAGTATGAATATTCTTTGAGAAAGCTCCTGATTACAGGAAGTGTCTCAACAGACAAACACCTATGGGGTCGGGCAAGCCACACCAAAACAACAAGCATGTCTATTTCCACCCAACTGGTAGAGAACCAACAGTCCTTTTAGTCATTATTATTTATCTCCTTTGATCTTCTCCCCTTGAACCTCATGTCACTTCCTTTTACAAGTTCTCCAGCTCTTTGGCAACAGTATCTATATCAACACCATCTGGCAGCATGCAAGAAAATATTACTACATGCTTCCCAAAAGACAAGCCTGCAGTGCTAGCCATGATCCACTGACATTATTTCTAGCACAGTATTTCTGAAGATTTTTACTTAGACTCCATTACTTGTATTTCCTCTCTGCAGAGGAGAAATAACTCTCTCCATTGATTTCTAAGGTCAGGAAATGTACATCTCATTTTTTAAGAATGCAAATACTCCAAGTTCAAGTTACATTTTACTGCTAGCTGCTCAATATGCCAAGCCACCATTCTGCTTCCAATAAGTATGTTGCAACATAATATAAGCCTAAAATACTGATTCCTATAAAATGCTTTTAAGTACTGCATTTTGGACATGAAAATCATTGTGGGTGATGTTTTGCATCTTATTATGAAGGACTTTGTTAGATGTATGTACTCTACATACTAATTTGGGGTAAAATATTTAACGAACTGCTTTACAATAACCCTTATTTATTATACCCAGAAGTAGTGGGTGATTCCTGTGTTCCAATTGTACACTTAAGGCCCCTCATGTATTATGAGTTGGAACATTTATACATACTTTTGATATCACATGCAAGCTTCTCACAACAGATTAAAATGAATGTAAATTCTCTGTATCGCCTAATCCTTGGTATTGAAAGAATATTAACAACACAATCCAAACTATAATGGGAAGTTCAGCTAGCTTAGTTCTGTGTAGTCATTTAGCTGGTTTCATTTAAGTATAAAGTTGATTCCAACATATCTTGTCTTTATTAATCTGCATTGACTAATTAATCAAATTCAGCATTACATTAGTTAAGACATCACAAACGGTGCTGGTGAAAACTCAGACTTACCAGTTTGAGATGAAATGTGACATCTGAAATGTCTTTGCATTCTGGTTCAAAATTAAAACAAATAGTTTTGAAATTTCTCATGAACCAGAAATTCCAAAATATGTTTTGACAGAAAGTTTCCAACCAGCTCTAGTCATGATTATTCATGTGAAGAAAACCTGGTCCTACCTAACTATATTCCCAACAGAACCTTTTTATGTAAAACTATCTAGAACTGAGTGTTATAGCCAGTATTTAGTTCAGATGCAGACTTCAAACTCATAACACATCGGATATGCCTACAGTGCAATAAATAACCTGCAGCACTGAGTCTCAGAGCCCTGGTCAGTTGAATCGGGCTTGCATGGCTCAGATAGCAGGGCTATAAAATTGCAGCGTAAACATTCGGACTCAGGCTTGGATGCCTACCCCATTTGTGAGGTCTCACAGCCCAGGCTCCAGCCCAAGCGTCTACCCAGCAATGTAATGGCCCCACAGCCCGAGCCCCATGAGACTGATTCAGCTGCCCCAGGCAATCACAGTCATGCCACAGGCCTTTTTATTACAGTGCAGGCATATCCACAGAGCTGAATTCTGGGCAGCGTGTTCTTAATGAGACCTTGGATCTGCAGCAGGCTTGTTTCTGTGATGTGCAAAAGTTCAAGTTTGTTGACATTCTGGGCATGGCACAAAGCACATCGTTTTATTTAAGCCTTAGCCTGAAGGCATTAATGATATCTTTGATTGATGTCATTGATCGAACTATTAGCATATTGGGAGACTGTTTGGGGTGGGGGGAACATTGACTAACTGTGATAGTAACAATTTGTAACTAATGTTTGTGTTTTAACTGTGCGTTCAGAGACTTGCAACATATATCTGTTAGAAGTAAAAGAATAAATATACTCTCTGTGCCAAGCAGTCCATGGCTAGAAGTGTGCTACACATCCTCTGCAGCTTAACTGATCTGCCTCACACCAGTCATCAGAAACAGCAGATCAGTGTTCAGCACCGGAGACACAGGGCCAAATCCCACTCCCCTGACTTCAAAAATAACTCAGTGTATTAGTAGTGAAACTGCTCTAGCCAGCTGCTCATGCTCAATTACATACCCAGTGCCCCCCCACCCGGCAGGCTTGCACAGCCAATGCTGCAGTCCATTCTGCTTCAGCGTCACCGCTATTGTTATTCAAGCTCGCTTTGATATCGCTAGCTCAGGTATGCACACCCCAATTGCAGAGTAGACCCTTTCGGAAATGGGACTTAGGTCTTTTTGAAAAGTTTTACTAGAGGTCTTAGTATTCATGTGACTATAATATTACATGGAACTCCAAAGGAATTCCAGAGTAGCTTTTAGTTTGATTTTTTACATTGCAGTGACTAAACCTTAGATGTTATGTACTCAACATGAATGAAAGCATAAAAACTGTTCTTTATAATGGACTTTTCTAACACATTTATTTTTAAACAGCGAGTTCTTGCAACACCCTCTAAACAGAAAAGTCTCTGGTGACTAAACCAAGTGAACACAACTTTGAAAAACATATCAATGTTTTACTATTAATAAAACTCTGTACAATTAACACAGCATAATCCATAACCATACTGAAAACTCACCTGGTTTCATGTTTTATTACAGAATCAATATTAGACAAGCTAAGTGTCATGAATCTGGACTCAGCTTCAGATGAATATTTCAAAGGAACCTGGATGTACTTTCAAGCAAACATAGTCCATTTTGTGTTAAAAATTGGAGGTCTGCAATTTTGTTTGCTTTTATTAGAAATTATCTCAGATCAGGATTTCCAGATCCAAATACCTTCAAACGCTGGGGAATTTCAGATTCTGATCTGGACTTGAACTTTAAAGCTCCATCAAATCTGTCTACTTTCTGCACAGACCCAGGAGAAATCTGGCGTTTCTGACTGAATTTCAGTTTGAGAGTTTGGGTATGTTTGAGCCCAAAGTCAGCCTGTTAAATCCTGAAAGGGCAGAGTCCAACAGGAACAAAAGGGTTGCTCCTCAGCGGGGAAAGGGGCCATAGGATCAAGAATCAACTAGTCGCTTGGGACAACAAATGAAAATAACATAAAATAAAAAAGATATAGGTGAGTCAAAGGTACAAAAAGAGGGAACTAGATAAGGATACCCAAGAAAAGAACAAAAAAGTCAGAATTAAAGTGTAGGCAGGGCCGGCTCTAACTTTTTTGCCGCCCCACGCAAAAAAGAAGAGTGCCCCCCCCCACGCGAGCGCCACGCCGCGCTGCCGTACCCCCCCCAGTGCCGCCGAAATCCCCGCCCCCCCAGCACCACGCTGCCTGAATCCCTGCCCCCCAGAACGCCACGCCGCCTGAAGCCACGCCCCCTCTGAGCACCGCGCCAACCCCCACCCCTCCTCCGAGCGCCAGCCCCCGCCCCCCAGCGCCGCGCCGCGCCAACCCCCGCCCCTCCTCCGAGCGCCAGCCCCCGCCCCCCCAGCGCCGCGCCAGCCCCCGCCCCTCTTCCGAGCGCCAGCCCCCGCCCCTCCAGCGCCGCACCAGCCCCGCCCCTCCTCGAGCGCCAGCCCCCGCCCCCCCAGCACCGCGCCAACCCCCGCCCCTCCGCCGAGCGCCAGCCCCCGCCCCCCCAGCGCCGCGCCGTGCCAACCCCCGCCCCTCCTCCGAGCGCCAGCCCCCGCCCCCCCAGCGCCACGCCGTGCCAGCCCCCGCCCCCCCCAGCGCCGCGCCGTGCCAGCCCCCGCCCCTCCTCCGAGCGCCAGCCCCTGCCCCCCCAGCGCCGCGCCGCGCCAGCCCCTCCTCCGAGCGCCAGCCCCCGCCCCCCCAGCGCCGCGCCAGCCCCCGCCCCTCCTCCGAGCGCCAGCCCCCGCCCCCCCAGCGCCGCGCCGTGCCAACCCCCCCCTCCTCCGAGCGCCAGCCCCCGACCCCCCAGCGCCGCGCCACGCCAACCCCCGCCCAATAAATAAATAAATAAAAACCTGAGCGCCGTCCCGGCCCAAGGTGCCGCCCCTAGCATGTGCTTGGTCGGCTGGTGCCTGGAGCCAGCCCTGAGTGTAGGATATGACCATACAAAGAATCATTCTGTAGCACGTGTCTAATGGTATTCTCACCTCACCAGCATTGCTGCCTCAGCTTCCCTTCCAGTCCAGACTCCTTTTTTGTGGTAGTTTGGTACTTTGCGGCCTCTAGTCAAAGCAAAAGTCCACTCCCCTTTCAGGGACAAACAGAACAATCCAGACAAGCCACTCTCAGATTCTTTCCAGGCCCAACATTCCATAAATCCCTCCCCTAAGACTATGGAGCACAGGTTTTCCCCTCAGCACCCAGGTTTCCACACTACTCCTCTAGGTTGAATCCTATGTGGCTTCCTATGACCTTAATGTTGCCACCTCTCAAAATGTTATGGTGCATCTCATAATATTTGGCATTTCATGCAAAGCCCCAGCTCTTGGAGGCATGTGATTAGGTGAGAATTTGAAGGCAGGGGGAGATTTTTTTAAAGTAAGTTTCTATCCCTCATGGCTGTCGACAAAAGCTTGAAAATACAAACCAAATGCAACCTAAAGATGTGAAAAGCAGAAAGGGAGAAAAGGGAGGGGAGCAACCTTTATTCTTTTTTAAGCATCTCATGATTTCATAGGTCCCATCTCAGGATTTTTGAGCTAATGGGTTTGGTATTAGTGCTTCCCTCTACTACAGGCCCTGCTGCCTCAAACTGAGGCTAGGAGTATGCCTTAAATCCAGTACTGCGACTGTTCCTCTAGGGCCACTTCCTCCAGCTTCTGTTCAGGCATTTTCCTTTTGCTCCTCATACACATTTCTAGACTCACCTCTAGGTCTTCTCATTGTTTTACACCCCTTATAATCTGGTGATCCTTGGGAACCAGAGCATCTACTACAGAGAAATGTAAATTAGGAAAGCCTTGCAGCTGCTCTAACTTTTTCAGGGAGCCAGTCAGCCCATGGCCATTGCCAAGATGATGGGAGGTAGTGTAAGGGAAGCATTCAGCTCACTCCCCCCCACCCTGGTCGTAGTGCCCTGCACCAAGTGGAATTTGGCTCAACCCAAGAATCTGGCCTTTAGGGAGGCTGCATGGTATAGCAAATAGGAGCCTAGACTAGGAGTCAGGTGGGCTGGGTTCTATTCCTGACTCTGCCACTGACTTGCTGTTTGATCTTGGGCCAAGTTACTTAAACTCCTAGTGACCCTGTTTTCCCTACTTCCTTTGCTCTGGCTTGTCTACTTAGATCGTAAGGTCTTGGAGGCAGGTATTATCTCACACTGTGTTTTTATATTGCCTAGCACAGTGGGGCCATAATCCTGTTTGGGATTGCTATAATATACGAATATATAATTTAGTAAGTAAAAACATAACTTAAATTGAAAGTGAGTTAGGCTCAGTTCATTTCCATAATCTTTACACAAACAGAGTCCCAAAACAAAATATTGACCCTTGGTTCTTTAGAACATAAGAATGGCCAATGTCAGATGCTTCAGAGGGAATAAACAGAACAGGACAATTAGTGAGTGATCCATCCCCCTCATCCAGTTTCTGGAGGTCAGAGGCTTAGGGACAGCCAGAGCACAGGGCTGCGTCCCTGATCACCTTGGCTAATAGACACTGAAGGACTTATCCTCTATGAACATATCTAATTTTTTTTTTTTTTTGCTTTTTTTTTTCATTCTTTTTTTGTGAACCCAGTTATATTATTGGCCTTCACAACATCCCCTAGCAATGAGTTCTGTAGATTGACTGTGTGCTGTGTGAAGAAGTACTTCCTTATGTTTGTTTTAAACCTGCTGCCTATTAAAAATACTTCCTACTTTATGAACAGTGAAATCAATGACCAAACTCCCATTAACTCCAACCCATCAGGCATCCAAGAGGCTTACCGATTGACTAAGAATTCGCCCTCTGATGTCCTGAACAGTGTATTTTTTAATATTTCCAGTCTGAGAACCTACTAATGATGAGCAACACTTGCTCATTTCTTACTTTTCTCTTCACTAAACCTCGTGTGAGCCCAAAACGTTCATATGCTCATATCATGCTTTTGCATAAGTCTTTTATTGATAACATGAACAAAAAAGGATCTGTAAGGTTGCTTTTTCCTGCTTTGTCATCTTCTTTCTTTATCTACTTGTGAAGGCAAATATTTCACAATTTGCAACCATGCAATGTAGCTTTTTTTTAGATCTGACAATGCCTGGATAAGGATAGCTTATTAACCATATTTATTTAAGATTTCTCTCTCAATTTGACTAACTACAGACTACTCACCTATTCTGCCATCCTCAAAATGTTTGTCCCCTGTACTTAGTTCCTTACTACGGATGAACTATATATTACTTTGATACTGAGCTGCGAGTCATACTGATATAATGTTAGGGATGAATTTATACTGCTTCTAACTCTTGAATATGAATGAGTAGTATTATTAGTCTACATAAGTATCATTGATAGCAAGGCTGGGATTCACTCCCTTTTCAAAGGCATGATTCTTTCATATCAAGAAATATACTTATTAGCCTATGGATATTATGTACAGCAAAATGTTACAATTATCAGTAAGTTATGTAAATTACTTTTCCCACTTCAGTACTGATATCTACCTACCTATACCATACTCCTCACTGTAGTATTTGTATGTCACATCCTATTTTGCTCTCAATTAAACCAGTATAACTTGCTTCTATTTCTGCAGTGGCAGATGTTATCACATTCCTAATTCAAATAATCAGTTCCAGTTAAATCAGCAAGAAAAACTGGAGAGTTTATCCTTTATTTATACTCTTAGTGACAATGTTAAGATGTTCTTCGTTTTTTAAACCAGTTAGCTGGTTTTTGTTCTTGTTGCAGGGAAGCAGCGTGCTTGAATTTCTAAAGCTTTCCTAATTTCATGTTTAGTTATTTTTTGAACTTTTCAGTAACTTTTCCAGTTTCCTACTTGCATCATCCTATTATAAAAATCTTATAGTAGAGATGCAATGCATCTTTAGGTACCTAAACACCTTTAAAAATCTGGTCCTTAGGCACTTAGTCTAATTCTTTTAAAGGGCCTAAATCACTTTTGAAAATGAGACTTAGGCTGCTAAATCACTTAGGGCTAGATTCACAAAGGGACTTAAACACCTGGAAAACACTGGGATTCACAAAGCTTGTGTTAGGTGCTTAGGCTTCCTATACCATGTTTGGGGAGAGATAGATGCCTCAGAATGGGATTCACAAACGCCAGCACACTAGGTGGTTCCCCACTTAAGCTAGCCAATGGGAGATGCCAGGGAAAGGGGTGTGTCTAAGCTCCACCCCTCTCAGGGAGTTTAGCACCTATCTGTGCTTAGGATTCTCAACTGAAAACTCTCTTAAAGTTAGGTGCCTATGCCATTTTTGCAAGAAACTGGGGAAGAAGGGAGGAGGATTTTCCTAATAACTTTTAGCCAAGCAGTTGGAATGCTCACCTTGGATGTGAAAAACCCCTGGTTCAATCCCCCTTCCCCTGAGGAGGAGGGGGAGAAGGGATTTGAACAGGGATCTGCCACCTTTCTCCTCTCTGAGGTGGGTCATTTTGTGTGAGCTCGCATGTGGGGCCCAATCCAGTGAGCAACCTCTGAATATGCCTAATTGGTTGGGCCCCTCAGGCAAGTTAGACAGAAGAACACCTATCTTCTGGGACACGCATCACACGGAGACTTAGGCATCCAGACGCCTACAGTGAGGCTGCCGTGGGCACACTCGGAGGCAGAAACATGGGCACCTAGGGAAATTGACTGCAAAAAGTTAGCCACTGAGTGAATTTAGGCACATACAGTGTTCGGTGGCCGCTGAGTAGGGGGTTTGTGAATTCCCGCTGGGCCTGATTCTGGAATGTAGGCACCTAAAGTGGTGGTTAGGCACCTAAGTCCCTTTGTGAATCCAAGTCTTAGTCACTTTTGACAATTTTACCTTAATTACTCTAACATTGCATACACAAATCTATGATCGTTTCCCTATCAATGGGCACATTTATAGCCAAAACCAGATATGTTTGTGTTCTTTCTACATTTTTGCTAACGAACCAACATCCACCAAAAAATACATTAGATTTTCTATTTAAAAGAAGACCAACACATCAGTTGGTGCCCCCTTTGTCAGAGGAAAGACACACTATTATTCACAAAATGCTAGCCCTACCACAAATAGAAATCAGAGAGGCATCTACAACAATATTTAGTTGTTAGCTAGCAGGATGTTATCAAAGCTTGAGTGGGGAAGAAGCTAGTCAGGGAAGCATGAAGGAGTCGGTAGGAAGAAGCTACTTATGTAAGGCCTAATCCAAAGCCAGTGAAAAGCCTCCCTACATTTTATTAAAATCTTTCATGTGTGGGATTATGACCCTTAATGGCCAAATTAATGCTAATTATTTATCTTGACCACTGTGGCTTTTTCCCTAGAAATAAAAATTAAAAATAAATTTATATGTGGCTGAATTATTGTTACTAATTAAGCCTTTTCCCCCATGTGAAATGTTTTAGATCAAATGCAATTTATCAACTGATACAATCGGGATTTGGATAGTTTGCAATCCAAATGGTAATACAGATACAGCTTTAACTACAATGTGATTCTGCCCACGGTGAATAATGAAATTATCTTTAAAACAAATTCTGTCTCCTTCTGCATGGTGGATATGCAAGGAATTTTCATCTGTTTCCCTTTTTAAATTTATTTTTGTATATATCTAAAAAGAAGAAAAGAGTACTGAGATACTGGTGGCAAATTTAGGAACTGGATATCTCCAAGAATGATTGTGTTTCTGCAGTCTCAGGGGGAAAATCATTATCTAGTCCACATGTTACAAACCATATGGACATTTCTGAGGCCACCTGGACTTCTTGAGATTTAAAGCATTAAAACTCTCTCAAGGAGGAGATATAACTCATTCAAAGGCATACTCAAGATGGTATCTAAACATTTCTAGCACTGTAGGGAAAGAAAATAAATGACGGCTTAAAAAAAATGAAGACACCCTGGAAAGAGAAAAATAAGGGACAGTTTCATGCAAGAAGAATACGTTTGTAAGTTGCTGTAACACTGACTTGTAATCAGTGATGACCTTATTCCGTACAAACCTTAGAGAAAGGTACATGGAAAATAGTAGAAAATAGTATTGTTGATTTCTTATCTTGAAGGGAAAAGGCCTAAGGTGAGGACTATTTGCAATGCTATGTGACTGAATAATCAAAACAATGAGCTAAATTAATCTCTGCTGGAACTCAACTGAAGTCATTGGTGTTACACCTAGAATATAATTAGCCCATTATTTCTGAAGCCTTCCACTACCAATTAATATTATAGAGGTGTCAGCTCTGAAATAGAGAAACTAAGATTTTAAAAATTTACAGTAAATCGATGGAAGACCAACCAGGGTTCTGAGAAGTCTTTAAGATTCTAGCAATTCTTCTCCCATCTTTCTTGTTTTGTTAACTTTGTGCCATTGCATTTAGTAATAGTACCTCATATCTGACAGCTTCCATGATCTGGTTGTTGGTCTATATTTTATAGATCTCTCCACTGTAATAGCTGAGCTACTCTCAAGTAATAAAAAAAAGTAGTAATAAGAAAACTTATCAAAAAACCCACCCACAAAACTCCCTTTCCTGCTTGTAGGAGTAACACTTTGAGTACAAAGGACATTTTTGTATTTTGTACTTATGTTTAAGTGGGTATGATTAACTTACATGCATGCAACAAGGTATTGTAGGAACATTAAGTCAAAGCAGTGCATTTTGTATTTAGTTCTGAACGCCACAAGATTGGTGTTAATATCATTTCTGTGGATGAGAGTGCCACAGTCTAAGTCTGGCCCCCCATGAAAGTTTTGTCTTCAGCGCTCAGAGCATTATTGTTCGACTCCTCATAGGTCCAGTGGAGCTTAGCTGTCATGGGAGGCCAAGGTCACAGAGGGAGAGATGCTTTCTCAGCTAGCTAGGGCCAATCCAACAGAAAGCTTTAATATTAGGATAAAAAAAAATGAATTGGACTCTGTACTTAATGAGGAACTAGTGCAAACAGCAGAACACCAGAGTGATGTGGCTGCAGCTAAACTGAGTGGCTGCTGCATTCTCTAGTAGTTGGGGCTATTTGGAATCCTGTATGTGTGCTTTGTTTGCTTGCTTTTTTTTTTTTTAATTATAAAATTTCTAAGAATTTGGTGTTCATGCAAATGAATGGCCTACTAGTACTGGTTAGAGCCCATAGTTGTTTGGGCAAACTTCCCTTCACCTCCATCCTTCTCTGCAAATGAACTGCTATTGTTTTGCTGCGCCTTTCTTGAATTCTTGCCACAGGTATCAGTTTATGGAATAATTTTGTGATGAGACCAAAATCGACATCTATAAACTGATTAGGAAGAGGGCAAATAAGAGGGAGGTAGACCATGTCGAGGGGGAATACAGTAAATATGGTCAGAGCATTTCCAAGGTCAGAAAAGGCTAGGAGAGAGAAATGATTAGGAAAAAAAAATAGAGGGAAGAAGCGGAGCAGGACACAGTAGGACTAGAAAGAAAAAAGGAGGGTATATAGTTTCTCTTATCTCCCTGGAAACCACTTCAGACTATAGTGTGTATTTGTCACCTTCATGAGATACTCAGGCTCCACCAGACAGAAGAGAAATAGTCCCACTTCAGTGTCTGGATCTATGGATTGCACAAAATGAACAATGGCATGAAGTGTTAATGCCTTGTTGGGAGGGGGGGCAGGGGAGAGAAGAGGTTAGGCTTCAGCATGTATACAAATCCTGAACAAAAGGAGGGTATACACACTTTATTCTCCTCTGCGGTGCTAGACACTGAAGTTTCAATCACTGAGTGCTACACATTGGGTATATAGCACAACCTCATTTATCCTCTGGCTTGTGCATCCAAAACATGCTCTGACAGACTGTGGCCAGTCTGATGTGAATGTTCTCCCAGATATAGCCATGGAGGAATGTCATAACTGGTGTTCTATGCTTATGCATCTTAAAGATATATGGCCAGATCCCATGGTAGTATAAATTGGCATTTATGTCCATGGGACCATGCCACTACACTAGCTAAGGATCTGACTCACATTTTCTTAGTTTTGAGTCAGGCTGCCTACCTTGTAGGCCACCCCCATTTGCATCTTAAATTGTGTGTTTCTACAGGTGTTGTTTACAAAAAAGAATGACTAATGAGTAGGTAGGCAAGTTTTGAAGGGGGGAAGGAAGTGCGGTGTTGGCATGGACTAAAGAAAATGGCTACTCCCACAGAAGACTGCCTAACGTTCATGCATGTTTGGGGTTAGAAGAAACATGAGTCAGCTGAAACGGTCATTCCAAATGAATGCTTGTTTTATTAACCAACTACCTGCCCATAAAGTATGTTACAGTCTTGATGTAATCTGATTGGTGGATGCTATCCATAGTATTAGTCTAGGTGAATTCATTTCTTCTCATCTAAATTTTGTATAGTCTTTTTTAAATGAAAGAATTAGGTCTTTATGGTGGTTAGCTAGGGCAGTCATTGATGGGTGCCTTAAAAAGAAACTGAATTCTAACCTCAGGAGAAGCAGAGCCAGGATTATTAGGTGTTAAGTACAAAGTCATAGTCACAAAGGGAGTTGTGATTTCCCTTCCCAAATAAGAGCTCAATTGCCTAATGAATAAGAAAGCTTTCAAAATGGACTTAGCAGGGTAATATATTTACATTGTTATTTTGGTTCATCCACTTCAACATTGTACTCTGAAAATCGGGAAGGAACTTCCCATAAAGGGAAAGAATCACTTTTTTTCAGGAAACCCTTTTAAAGAATTGCTGATGCCTGATAGAAAAAACTGTTAAGCATATTCTTTATAGAAGTAATTCTGCAGATGTAATGTATTTTCAGTGTATATTGTCCCACAGTATTTTTATAATTAGAACATTTGCATGAAAATAGGATCTTCGTATTTTTAGGGGTTCGTCTTCTCTTGCTGCTTTTTTTCCTGCACTTGAAGTCATAGTCTTTTTATATCATCACTCTCAGGAGACTTTTTCTATTGTTTTCATGCAGCCAGGAAGTTTTCCTCCCCCTTCACAACTAATATTTGTCTGTGCCTTTAAAAATAAATCAACACTGGACAAAAAGCAGGCCTGGAACACTACTCATTCAGGTCTGGGGACAGGGAGTTCTTTTTGTGAAACCATTTAGTACATCTTCACTCATTTATCCCACCTGATAAAATTAAGGGATATATTTATGAAATCACTGCAATTAAAAAATATAAGAAAACCATCTAATGAAGGTCTCGAAATGTCACACTAATTCAGTGTCACAGAAAACTGGGACATATAGTGGAACCTAACAAATTCTCAATCCACTGATCCCATATTCTTGGGGGTAAAAAATGATGATTTACTTTTGCCTCTAGCAAAAAATGTAATAGTTCCAGTGATTAAGTTTAAAATTTTAATAATTTAATAGAGTTTCGCAGTAAGATGCCATACTACCAAGAATGTATTACTTTTCCTATTACATTTACTAAAAGTACACTATGAATTATTTAAACTGATACTTGTCAGAATAAATGAACTACATGTTGTGATACAGTATCCTTGTTTTAATTTTGTTTTTTCTCACCCAGTTCAGCAATCCAAACAAGTTCAGTGAGCCAGTTTCCCAGCCATCAGAACCAACTACAAGTGGAATGCTGTAGCAATGTTGCTACTATGAGATTATTTTTAAAGCAATCATCTAACTTTATATTAAGCAAAACAAATACTGGTGGTTTCAGGGGGTTCTAGTTTACCTGTTGAAATTAACTCTATGCAGTAGGAAGTGGAAATTATTCCAGTGTCATAGTATTATTGTTATAGAGTGAACTGTGTCTTAGAGCCTTTTGAGTGTACCACTTAGGTGACAGGTCTGGCTTTCTGCACCTAACTGGTGACCTAATCACATCAGCCATACCATCAGGGGCTCGTTCACCTGCACATCTACCAACGTGATATATGACATCATGTGCCAGCAATGCCCCTCTGCCATGTACATTGGCCAAACCGGACGGTCTCTACGCAAAGGAATAAATGGACACAAATCTGACATCAGGAATCATAACATTCAAAAACCAGTGGGAGAACACTTCAACCTCTCTAACCACTCAGTGACAGACTTGAAGGTGGCAATTTTGCAACAAAACAACTTCAAAAACAGACCCCAAAGAGAGACTGCTGAACTTGAATTAATATGCAAATTAGATACAATTAACTTAGGTTTGAACAGAGACTGGGAATGGTTGGGTCATTACACTAATTGAATCTATTTACCCATGTTAAAATATCCTCACACCTTCTATAGGTCATCTCGATTATCACTTCAAAGGTTTTTTTCTCTCTCCTGCTGATGATAGCTCATCTCAATTGATTGGCCTCTTACAGTTGGTATGGCTACTCCCACCTTTTCATGTTCTCTGTATGTATAACTATCTTCTCTCTGTGTGTTCCATTCTATGCATCCGATGAAGTGGGCTGTAGCCCACGAAAGCTTATGCTCAAATAAATTTGTTAGTCTCTAAGGTGCCACAAGTACTCCTGTTCTTTTTGCAGATACAGACTAACACGACTGCTACTCTGAAACCTTATTGGGGAAGGAACCATGTGATCCAACATTCCTAGTCTAGATTGCTGGGTGAAAGCCCCCTGTCACTGACAGCGTTAATCCAAAGGTCCCAATGTGTTCAGTTCCTGTAAACCCTTTCACTCCAGGAACCTGTGACCAGCAAGTTGATTAAAGATGCTTCAAAACCAAGAAAGAACTCCGCAGTTAGGAAAATGGGTTACCCCAACAAAGAGTCCTACATGCATATTTTGTTACCTAGTTTAACCTCTTATCCATCACTCAGATAAATCCAGCTTATTCCCATCTCTTAGTTGGGAGAGCCAGCCTGGTTGCTGCAGCCCGCGTATCTGTCTCCGCGAGTCTCAGCGAGTTTAGCTGTCAGCCTCTGGCTGCTGACAACCCACTCACCTTCTTCCTGCCTGATGCCAGCATCTTTAAGGTTTAGGATCATGGGTGTAGTTTGGGAGGGGGCCAGGAGGAGCATTGCCTGCCCAAACTGCAAGAGTTGGGTAGGCGCAGAATTTCCCCTCTCCCCCCCATGCGTGGCCTCATTGGCCTGATTGGAGCTCCCCCACACACGCCCCAAATATAGAAGTCAAACTATGCCTATGTTTAGGATCCCCTTTGAATCTAGGCTTTGGTCTGGGAAAAGTAAACCATTCTAGCCTGGATGGAGCTGGCTAGGTTGCTACTTCCCAATGGATGGCCCAGTCATTCTTATCTTAACTCCTTTTGAATCTGTTGATACTAGGTGTCTTAAATTTGCTATTATTTGTTTCCTGGTGGTTTCTCCCTTAAGTGACCCATCATAAACACATAGACAGAGCCATGCACAATATTAATAAAAAATAATGCAGATATTTCCCAGTTCATCACAGATATTTCACATTTGCCACTGAAAAACAAACTGTGGGTTTTAAATGGATATTGTTGAATTCTCAGTTAGATTGAAACCCTGACCCCACTGAAGTCAACAGCTTTGCTTCAGTGGGCACAGGATAGTCTTCCAGGTGTTCATGGTGCTTTACAAATACATTGTTGCAAATGATTCCCTGCTCCAATGGTCTCACCACCTAGCTGAGTAGAAAACAAAATAAATGGGAGTTCCTAATAGAGAAATACCGCTGAATATTTTAAGAAAATTGCCCTACAACTGATCCATGTTGCCAGTCTCAATACAGACCAAAGAGTGAATAAGCATGAAAACTGTACAAGTCTCTTACTCCTAAAGGCAATAATAGGTCGTGTTAGAAGGAAAAGCCCAATACAGACATGGCTGTAGAGGGCTTCATTTTCCTTTCCTGTCATTTTTGTACCTTTATGAGTATCAAATCTACTTCTTAAAAAAAGAAGATGAAAAGAAACCCTAGACAAGTGTCTCATACAGTTTGGATACTGTAAAAAGTAGTAGTTGTTCAGTAATACTAGGCCTTATGTTCAGAGGTGAAGAGTTTTTCTGGGTCTCTTTGACTTTAATGGAAGGTGCAGGTGCTCTGTACCTCTGGAAATCAGACTATGTCTACTTTTCCTTTACTATTGGAACATGAAGACTGTATTGAGTTTTCTGGGAAGCATGAGCAGGGGAAAGCCACCTCTTGTTATCAAACAGGAATGTCAGTTTAGGAAACAGTAATGCAATGGTTTGCTAGGATCCAATTAATGTTTTTTATCCAGGACTGTGGTATTTGAATGGGCGGCAATACTAGGAAGTTGGATCCATTTCAAATTCTAAACAAGGTTAAATATGTTTGGATACCCTCAAAACAGAATTTTTCCTGAGATAAAGGACAACTCTAGCTTGCCACTTTCAGCATTTGAATTCTTATTATGAAATAAGAAATGCCACTCTTTACAGTAGGAATGGCATAAAATACTGTATGATGTTAAATGGAAAAGCACTGAACACATCATGAGGCATTAACATCTTTTGTTTACTTACATGTCACATGGTTCAGGAAAGCGGATTTAAATCTTGGTATAAATAGAAACTTCTTGAACACTTCTTTGGAAAACACAGTCTAAGTATTTGAAATATGAATATGATCATTCTAGCTATTAGAATGTGAACTGGAAGATGTTAGAACTAGGCACCCTGTTCTCCCAAATTATCTTCATATCACACCAGCTTTACAAGCTGTTTTCCTTTTATTTGTTGTCCAAATGAAGGGACCATTCCAGGTTCATTGAACATGAGAGAGAGACAGAGAGCAATATATTTGATTGTGTGTCTGTGTGCAAATTGCCCAAATCCATGTGCTACAGGCAGCCAACATCATGGTCAACCACAAGAGTCAAACCCAGCTCCAAAAACCTCTACCACCTGATCTATAGATGAACCTATTAGGTGGGCCAGCCTATAGACAGTGATATGACTGAGCACACTTTTAAGCTATACATTACTGTATTCATATGTATTTGGAGGGATACTGTCCATGTCTCTTGCTCTAGCTCTGTTTGGTGTTATTCTTATCCCCTTTCTTTAGCCAGACAACTTTAACTGTTACTTGACAAATAACTACCACTCCTGTTTCTAAGGTACTTTACCTGTTGGCCCACCTTCCCTGCCTAAGGCACCAGCCCAATCCTAACCGCCATAAAAACAATGTTTGATCTCTCAGACCTCCTCACACTTCTCAGAGACTCACCAAGAGGCCATAGACCAGGTTACAGTGTGTCCTCAGACATCTTTGGGTTTTAAAACAGATCTCAAGTTTTTTTGGTCAATAGTAGAGATCTGTATACCAGAAATGGAGGGAGGGATGAATATCCTCCACACATACACATCAGGTAATTCAAGTTAAAGTAGGAGATGACTATAACATGTTCATAACTCTAGTTGCTGGGGAATGGGGAAAGATCTGAACCATTAAGTTCCTTTCTTGTCAGATGTCATAAAAGACTAGGAACATTTTTTCCCTTTGAACTTCTGACCTTTTCACACAGTTAGCTACATATACTGCTTGTCCTTCCACCCTTCTTTTAAAAAGTCTTTCTGTGCCCCTGGTAAAGATGATTTCTTCTTACTTATGGTTTTAGATTGAAAAGGATCATCAGAGCTCTTAAAAAACTCATCAGAAACAGATAAACAACTGTTGGACTAAATATGTGCATGCCACTCAGAACAGATCAAATTCCCCTACATTACAGAGAAGATTTGGTGTGAGCTCTGAATGATTATGCAGATATGAGAAATATGTCGCTTGGGAAGGGTTGAGTTGGCCTCATCCCTTTCTGACTGAATATTAATTGTTTTATAAGAGCAACAACAATATCTTATATTTATATGACACCTTTCATCCCAAAGAATCACAGAAAAACCACCACACACTAGTTTATGACAGGAAACGGAGAAGAGAATACTGTATCCAATTGATACTACAGAGAGATTTGAAGGAGAAAGAATGTGCATTTGGAATCAGGCCAGGACAGTGGGGTTAACCCCTTACTCTTTCAAAAAGTGCCATGGGATATTAACAACCATAAGTGCTCAGGACCTCAGTTTTATGTCTCATCTGAAATATTGTATTACATCTTCAGTTAATTCACATCAACCTTTAAATTTTCTTAACTTTTATTGTTTATGTTTTTCAGGCAGCAAGCAAGTAATTAAAAATTGGTATGTAGCAAGTCAGGATGTTGGTGAAAACCACTTGACAGGCATATTTGTATTTTTTTAAAAAACATATACTGCAGTTTGTGCTGGGGTATGTGTGTTTTCATTTATCATTACTCAGTGTGATATAGTCACAAGTTCTTTATGCTAAATTGTATCTGATAAATGGAATAATTAAAAAAAGAAATCACTGTCCTTGACACAGCCATGTAATATGCTGGTTTTTTAACACTCCCTACAATATTTTCATAGCTGATTCAATATTTTCAATGCATATTGTATGATGTGGCTTACTGGATGCAAGTGGAATCTGAGTGAGAGTCTAGAGATGGGTTAATTAGTGCAATTACATGTTTAAATGCTGATACAATGCTAGCTGTTATTATGTTTGTTTCTGGCTCAGGTATGAAATAACACAATTAGAGCTGAGTGAATAATGGATTCTTTGGTACAACGGGATGAACCAAAAAAAAATCCATTAAAAAAATTGGTTTGATTCAAACTGAAACCCTTTTTTCCCCCCCAAAAAAATGTTTGACAAATCAAAAAACTCAAAAAATGTGTTTGGAATCAAACAAAACATTTTGGGCTGACAAAAAAAATTTAGTTTGTTTCTATTTGATTCAGACATTTTGGGGTGTCTTTCAATGTGCGTATGCACACACGCATGCTTAAATTGGTCAAATCTGAGAACAAAATGCCATTTCAAAACAAAAAGTTGAAATGAAATGTTTCAGCCATTTCAACAAAAAAATCAGGTTTTTTTCAGCTGAAACTATTTGTCAAATTCAACCCAAACTTGCAAATTATTTTTAGCCCCCAAAAATGCATTTTTCAGCAAAAATTCTATTAAAAAAATTTGTCCAGCTCTACTACTACCAGATTTCTAGATGTTCAAAGAAACCACCTTTTTTTCCCCTGTGTGAAAGCATCTTACTTTAGTGGTTTTCTATTGTAAATCCATAATTCTTTCAATTTCCCCAGCTCACTCATCTAACACCGTATTGACAATACCAAAGGATAAATTCTGCATTGCCAGTGACCTAACAGTTCTTTCACATTTCAAATTTCTATGGGTTATATCATACTATCAGTTTTTAAGATAAACTCACTGAAATAAAAGGACTCCTTTAAAAAGTAGTGGTATAATATGGCCCAAAGATTGTATTAACTGAGACTTTGGAAATTGTACAGTTTGGAGTATGGAGAAGCTTATAAATCATAGAAACTAAAAGATTGAAAAGACCTATTGGTCCTACTAGGTCATGACACCGATCAAGCCTAGTTTAGTATATTCTCTAGCCTTTCCAGTTAGGCCAAATCAGTGTATTATCATTAAGATCTCCTATGCTGAAATACAGCCCTTTCATGACTAGTAAAATTATTTTTTAAATGGCCAGCACTTCAAAATGAGCGATTTAAATAGCTGAAGCTATTTTGTTTCATTAGGCTAAACACAAGGGGTAAATTTTTTCAAAAGCTGGAAAATCACAATTCCATTTTGTGACAACTTTCAAGGTTTTGTTTTCATTCTTCATTGGAAGGACATAAAACCTTCTGAATGATTTTGCAAAATGGAATAGGGTCAAAAAAGTCAGGTTGTCCATTCAGGTCTCCCTCCCTCTTTTGAAGTGATGTCACAATCCACTCTGGACCACATATCAAAGTTGGTGCCTATGCAAGGAGCCACATATTAACTTCTGAAGAGTCGCATGTGGTTCTGGAGCCACAGGTTGGCCACCCCTGCCATAGTGCATTCCTAGTGCCATGGCTGTGTTATCAGAGTTCAGTTCTTCTCTTCATTCCACTGCACTTCCTGTGTTAGCTTTATTATCAGGGCTATGCATTCAAATAATGTGTGAGAATCGGACACTGACTGATTTCATTTGAAGAGCTTAATTAGAAACAATAAAAATAAGATAGAATTAGGGTTTCTGAACTTAAAAAATGAACTTAAAGTCAATGAGTAAAGTTCAAGGGAGGCGAAAACAAACATTGCACAGAGTTAAAATGCTAATTTGATATTTTATTTATACATATTGTGGATGATGCTCACAAGTCACACTTATTACAGTCAGTCACTCAGATTTATCAGATCAATGATGGTATGGTTCAATGTCAGAAAAATATCATCATGCTAATTTTAAGTTTCATCCCACTTGGTAGGATTTAAAAAAAAAAAAAAAGAAACAAACTAACATACATACATCAGCCAGACTACTATCTCAAGATACACAAGTGGGAGTTTACCCACTAGGCATTTCCTGTGCAGAAGTGGGGTTTAGAAAGCCTACCTCCTTCCTAGGACTCTGCAGAGGGCTCTCCATGGAATCAGGAACTATGCAGGGTGAGGTGACTGAGTAATGTTCTATTGAGTGGGGCCAATGACACACACAGTCCTCTTTCTAGTCCTGTGAAGTGTACCTTGGAAAATAAATACAAGAAAAGGCTCTAGTATTTGCTGTGTGGAGGACTTCTTTACTGCACGGGGTCTCCCCAAGAAAGCCATAGCTGGGGGAAATCCCTGGTAGCATGAAAGGAGTCCCTGTATAGATTTCCTTCCTCTTAGCCCCTTCTTCAAAGTTTTTGCTTTGGGTCCAGTCATGAAGCCTGTATTCAAGCAAATCTTCCAATTAAATCAATGGGAGGATTGGCCTGAGTAAGGACTGCATGAGTCTGGACTGCAGGATTAGTCCCATATATGTACATGTTCCTCCAGCGTATGTATATTATTTCAAGTAAGGGAAACTACAGTGTATATCCAAAGCAGTTGCATTCGTGCTACATAACTGCTGTAACAAAAACTTTCTGATTGCATCTGTGTAAGCGGGCAAGCGTTGCAAATTATTTGAAGCAACAACTTCATTTTCGTTATCAACATTCTGAGCTATTTATACTTAGACTGATTGTTATCCTGTATTCCTTGCCAAGAAGTGTTTTGAGAGCCCTTTAGTCATCTTTGCTCAGCTCTTCAAGATTGTTATGCCAGCCTAGGTCAGATGCTGAAATATATAAACAGTCCCTTTGTGCTTGAACTTGAAAGAGAAAAATCAGTCATCTGTATATGATCTGTGTAACAGCAAAATGTAATTTTTCCCTCTGACAATGTTTATGGTTGTTAAGTTATCTTGATTGCCAAGAGAAATCTGTTTTCTGTGGCAGGCTTCTCTAGCTTAAAATGTCAGCTGCTTTTTTTTTTCTTCCCATTTTAGTTTCTGCCTCCCCTTTCAACTAATTCACAAATTGAGTTGACTATTAGCTGGGTTAAAAAAAAATAAACAATTTCCTGAAAATTAAAAGTCTGGCACAATACTACACTAAGAGTCCATTTATCTTCTCTCTCTCTCTCTCTCTTTTTTTTTTTTTTTTTTTAAATGAAGCTATGCTGCAATTTCTGGCAAAGTTCCCACTTCCAGTAAGGAAGGTCCCCAAGGACATTTGGCACCTGAGCCCATCTCTTCCTGGATCCTGACTTGGTTACTGTGTTTAATCACACACAATTAAATTGCCTGTTAGTAGAGAGCTTATTATTATTTGTATTTATTATTGCAAAATAGAAAGAGCACAAAAACAGCTGTATATAAATGATGATATGAAACTTAGCCCAGTGACTTTGTAAGCTATGGCATGATAAGAACTTATTCACCATACATATTAATTTTATTACTCTCCTCCGAGAGGAGCACCATATTTTTCTCACGTATATTGTATGCATTCACTAGACTGACAAGTAATGGAATAAGGTCATCTACATAGATATTTCGAGCAGGACATTGATTCAGTGCGACTAGGCCCTGCCTCAGATATAATCATCTCACTGTGTAAACTACCTGAAACTTTACACTGGTCTGCAACAAATCATGCCAAGACTATAACCTTATCTTGTTTAATCTGTCCCCTAAAGTCAATACATTCTGCTCCTTGCCTTCCTTCTTCACATCCAGGTGGCAGCCAACACCACTGCATGTGGTGCAGCTCTTCCAATCCATGACTTGATTGGGCTTTCCAGTTGATTTAAATGTTGCATATTCCAAATGTAAATACTGTTTACTTTCTTGAGGCTCCAAGCAGCACTAACAAAATTATGACACCAAATTGGCTCATCTTTCATGGCGTTTGGGAGAAATAGCATGTGAAGAATTGTGCACTTGCAACGGTTTCTAAAGCACTGAGCAGTTTTGCAGATGGGGCTAGTGGACCATCAAAGTCTTATGTGACATTTCCTTTCTTTTAACCACAAGTCTACTCACTAAAGCAATATAATCTTCCTTTTAGTACCGGATGTGCCAATATAAAGCCACTTTGTGAGACAGGTGGTGACACTACAATTGAAATGCATTCTAGTTCAATCATTCATAAATCAATGTATCTATTCCACGTGAGCTATAATGTCATTTCATAATGTGTACTGTATTTTGCAGTTATTAATACCATATTCCAACATGATTAGAGAATCACATTTTTCACTATTACATTTTGAATATTGTAGGGTTCCCCCCCACACCTTTATTAAATTATATTGCATTTGAAGAGTCTGAAAAGCCTCTGATGCATGACCAAGGACACAGTTCCAGGTGTTTTGTTTTTCTCTTTCGTGACATAGATGATTTTATTTTAAAAAGTACATGTATTTCACTTTATGTCTGTCAGGATACATCATTTGTGATGCGTGGACACTTCACTGAAAAGCTTTGGAAAAAGATTTACGTCAGTAAAACCAGCTTTTGCATAGCTCAGGTGTTTTAGAAATGGGATATAGTTCTTCAAGTTACCAGTTTAAATCTAACACACGCCAGATAGCCATATCAAATCATAGCAATGTAGGGCTGGAAGGGACCTTGAGAAGTCATCAAGTCCAGCTCCCTGTGCTGATGTAACACCAACAGACCCCGGTCGTCAGCGGGCGGGATCGAACCTAGGACTAGGGTGACCAGATGTCCTGATTTTAAAGGGACAGTCCCAATTTTGGGGTCTTTTTCTTATATAGGCTCCTATTACCCCCCACCCCAGTCCCAATTTTTCACATTTGCTGTCTGGTCACCCTACCTAGGACCTCTGGAGCTTAGTGCATGAGCTAAAAGTCAACTGGCTGTTAGCTAAGGCTGTAGAGCAGAATCACTTAATTCTCTCTCTTTAAATGGTCTTGGTGCCAGTAGATGGGACAGAACACTACACCCAAGAGGTGTGGAGGTTACATACTTCCCCTAGCTGAGAAAGCACGTCCCAAGCTTCAGAGACTTCCCAGTTGAAATCCCAGAGGAGCCCCCACTTGTAACGCTGACAGACCCTGGTCGTCAGCAGGCGGGATTGAACCTGGGACCTCTGGAGCTTAGTCCATGAGCCTCAAGCCAACAGCAGACTCATTTAACACTCTCTCTCTCACTCTCTCTCTCTCAATGCCATTAGATGGGACAGAACACCACACCCAGAAGGTGTGGGGTTACACTGAGGCAGGACCAAGTAAACCTAGACCATTCCTGACACATAGCAGAACCATAGTGGCTAAAAGTCATTACCATTTGAAAGCTGTTTGGTGGCCTATATGAAATGAATGGGTTTCCTAACAGTTTCCTGTGCAGGCAGGTGTTCACATGACAAAATCTACCACCATAACTGGTATCTTTGTTAGTCTCAGAACAGTAGCCACGTGTTTGATTCTGAATTCACTTAAACTGCTGTAAATCAGGAGTAAATCCACTGCTCTTAGTATAGTTATGCTGGTGTAAGAATTATTTGTATTGTACTTGTCTCCCAACTGAGATCAAGTCTCCATTGTGCTAGGTGCTGTATAGACACATAGTAAGAGACAATGTCTGTCTCTAAGAGCTTACAACCTAAACGGACATGACATCTTTATCTTCGTTACGAGTGTCCCAGCAAGGTAGATCAATATCACAAAGTTGCTTGAGACACAGAGACCCCTTGGTGCAACTGACAAAGGGTTTCGCTTTTTGTGTGTGTGTTTGTTTTACGAGCAACTCCCGTCTCAGACCTGACAAACTCACTACGTCTAATACACTGCTTTCATGGTATTTATCCATGAAGGGTAGCATTTGAGGTCTCTACTGAAAGCTTGTAACTTATCAATAGACATAATCATTGTCAGATGCGCAAACAGGTAATATTTAAGAAACAATGGAACTATATTGAAAACTCTGCCTTACAATCTTCGAGTAAAAGTTAGTCACCAGAAAAATCAGATGTCTCCGTGATGGCCATTCAAATGGGAGAGAGTTGTCACCCACCCCCTGGTTAGCCAGTGATGTAATGCAAGGTTTACTTGTCTACCCTTGCCCCATCCCAGAGCAGTCAATGGAAAACCATTAAGACTACGGCATAAAATTGAAACCACTTGGAGGCAAAAAGGAACATTACAACAGACAAGGGATCACTTTGTCCATGAATAAAGACAAGAATGATTCAGTATAATGGAGTGGAGCAAGACTTTCTGCATCCATCCACTGAGGAGACAACTTGTCAAGCAGGGGTATTTCATGAAATCCTGGATCCTGGTTCCCGGGAAGCCAGCCAGCTCTGCAACAGACTGAACTTTGGGTGAATTGTGGGGGGTGGGGGTGGAAACCTACTTTATTAGATAGAAAAGATAGTTATTAATAAGCTTAGTCTCTAGTTCACATTTTATGATTGTTTCATATTATAATCATTCGCTTCCATCACTCCCTTGTTTTTAGTGCAACCGCTATTCTGTCTTCTTTTGTTTTATTATCCGTACTCACAAGTTCTTTGCATTATGCAGGAGTGGCTATGGGAGATCTAGGAGTACCTGGTGTCAGGGGCTGGATATCACAGGGGAACAATTCAAGGGGACTCGGGTGCGTTTATTGTTAACCTGCAAGGCAAAGATAGGGCTGGCATAGCCTGGAGGAGAGTGGCATTAGGGAGCTAACACCCAGTTACCTCAGGCAAGACTCCCTCTTACTGGAAGCAGGGCATAACAAAGTGATTCAGTCCTGGTTACCCCAAGAACCATCACATTACTGCATTCATATCATTTTAACTTAAAATTTCAACAAGGACCCAAGCTGTGAGGAAAGCTGGTCCATGTGCCACCACCTGATAGATATGCTGCTGTCTGAGGAGGCTGGTGATGGTACTGTCTCACCTAATCAATACAATAACATTTAGTTTAAGAAGTAGGCAGACATAGTCCAGGTGATAACATGGAGGATCAGGAAGACTTATTAGAAACATGGAGCAACTAAAAGAAGTTATTGTCCAAGAGGAAAAGACTGAACCATTGTTCATGGTGGCACTTGGCCTCCTTAATTACAGTCCATTTGCAGTTGAAGAAGTGGAGAAGGGAAATTGGGACTGGAAAGAGTCCATTACTCTGAAAATAATTGTGTGAGCCATTAAGCCAACCAAGGTGCTCAGATCTTATGGTGATGGGTGCCACATACTTCAGAAAACAGACCTTGCTGGACTGCCAGAAGAATGTGGTATGAGGGAAATGGGATAACTCTTTGCCTCTCAAGGCATCAGGAGGGAAAGGGAGTAGTTGTTCCTGACCTCTCCCCGCAACACACACATCACAGAAGCAGCTGACCTTGCTCAGAGTTTGTGGTTCAAACCATGCAAAACTCAGCATCCAGTTTAAGTGTTGCTATGCTTTTTAAAGTTTTTGTTTAACCTGAAACTCAAAGAAAACTCAAAGGTGCAAACCTACATAGATGAAAAGTGAAGAAAACTCTCTTCACAGGAATCCCTGTAAGAAAAACTGCTAAGTTTTAGCATTAAGGTTTAAAAGTGCAACCTAACAACAAAGAAAAGGGATCCCACTTTTCCCAATGCACACACTGGAAGTTTTTGGGCACTAAAGCAGACCTCAATCAATCATTTCTGTATACAAAATTAACTTGGGAGTTAAACAGCAGTGGAATTCTCATTTCTTCCTCTTTTCTTTTCAGGTGAATGTTTATATACCTCAAGCACTTAAAAGGAATTCCTTTTCAACTTCAGAAATGTGCTATTTGTAATGCTGCAACATGTGTGTGCGCGTGCATGTTTGTGGGTATGTGTAACCTACTTTTTATTACACTGGCAGGAAGACAGTGATATACCCATTTTCCTTTCCCCCTGTAGCAATTATATTAACCGGCAAGGTGCATTTGCACCTCTCAAAAGATGTTGATTTGCTAGCTGAATATCAATAAGGATATTCCAGACAAAAGCGGAAAAGGATAAAGACAGGATTCATGCAGACCTCTGTTCTTGAGAGTAAATTGCAAAGCCATGAATATGTGAGTGCCTAGGTTTAGATCTCATTGCCCTTTCCTCCCCGCCCCCAATTTAAACTCCATTTAGATCAAGCCATTGAAGAGAAGTCAGGATTTCTTAACAGGATAGTAACAAAAATTAAGTGGATCTATGTCCCCTGTTCCCTCACTGCTTCACTTAGCCGTTTTGCACTACTGAATGGAGCAGAAATTGATAGCTAGAGCAGAACAGTTCTTTACATTGGCAGTTCAGTTGAACAGTGCCTAGTAAGAATCAGGTATTCCAATTATTTGAAATTACAGAAAATATAGAGCCATATCTGGAGATCTTGATGCTTTACAACTTTTCATACTTTTGGGGAGGGGTGCTGAGGAAGAATAAAATGGGCTGGGCCAAAATCTGCTCCCAGATGCACAAATGCAAATCCAGAGTCATTCCACGGAAGTCAATTTATTTTCCCACCAGTTTAAGAGAGTGAAATTTGTCCCATTGTTCGCAATACGGGGAGTCACATATACAAGTATTTGCTCAGAGACTGCCCTTGCCTCCTGATTTTGTTCTGATTTGTTCCATTAACGTCATCACAGGTCGCTAATGCTGAAATACAGGATAAAAACAATGGAAAGCAAATAGCTTTGAAGGCAGCCTTCTGTTTTTAACTGAAGCAGCCTTCTGTTTTTAAATGAAGCAAAATTTTCCTTTTTAGGTTTGGTATTCTGTGCATCTCTCCATTTTAATGGCTTTGAACTCGCACATGCGTAAGCAACATAAAAGCAGCATGGGGGTTATTACCTATGAGAGACAGGTGGGCTGCTTTCCTCTAGCAAATACCATTTCCCAATCCATTATGCCTTCCTGTAACTCCATCAATAATTAAGAGAATATGCCTGTTTCACAGAACTCACTCTTATCAACTGCCAGCTAGCAAAAGCTTCCACTGCAAAGGTACTTACCACGGCATGTGCTAACAAACCAGGTTGCTTTGATCTGTCTGTCTGTGGGGCTGTGTGTGTGTGTGTGTGTGTGTGTGTGTGTGTGTGTGTAGAAGTGTTTGGCTCATACATAAAAACATACGGTGGTATGCACTAAACCATAAGTCAAATGCCTTAACTTGTAAACTGGTTTAACAGCCATAAATTTAAGGGTTTTGTGCAGATGCTAATAAATTCCAACCAAAAAAACCCTCCCTCCCCCCCGCCACAAAATTTCACTGTGAGCCTTCACATCATACACCTGTTCTCATTATGGGAAACATACACTTGTTCTGTGATAAAGCATTCCTTAGTGATAGAATAATTAAATATCATGTTTCTTTCATTCCTCTTTTGATCATTATGTAATCCCTTGTGGCAATAAAAACATATGCAGTAAATGAGTCGTATATGGCAAGATGCATTTCAATATGCTGAAAAATATCTGATCCAGCAAATATATTTTGCAGAACTCCCTTAATGTAGCAATATATTTATAAATATCTATGAAAAGTTGTACATACAGCTAAGTTTCTTCTGCAAAAAACTGACTGACTATGCATTACTACTATACCATAACATTTAACATATGGGGAAACATTTTTTAAAAGAAAATTATTTGAAATAATGGCTACCAAAGAGGGAATGTAGGATTTAGCTACATTGCTTGGAATGGTTATTAAAAATGATCTGTAATTAGGGCATGGCATAAGAAAACTAACAGACGGAAACCTATATCAATTTAAAATATTTGCCTTTGCTAATTTATATAAGGCTAAAACAGCAGCATGTGTTCACATACAAATAAGTGTCAAGTTCATGAAAAGCGAGTGACAAAATAAGCGTGTTTTGGTTTTTAAAACAATAGTCCCCAAGTCTCCACTATGATCTGGCTATTTTGCCCTGCTCAGGCAGCAGAAACTATGCAAAAAGCCAGACAAATCAGCTCCAGGGAGTTTCTCCTAATCCTCAGATGGTGTACAGCCAGAGTAGAGGCTGTGGTGGGGTAAGGGGAAGGGAATATGGTTAGAACTCTGCTATACTATGATCCGTGACTGCTGGATTGGGTAGTCACACCCGTGAGATAAAGCTACCTTCACTGGCCCAACTAGTCCCACTCCGAGCATCTCTCAGCCAGATAATCAGAACAATCAATATAATTATTTTCAAGCAAGAAATAAGAGTCAAATTCTGCCCTGACTAGCGCAGTGAGGATGAGTAGTGACACTGCTCACTGAATGCTTTTCTTTATGAATTCTGCCAATTCAGAATGAATTCCATAGGGTTGGGTAGGTGGATGCCAAGTGGGACACACAGTACTGCTCCTCTGACCAGGAACTTCTTGTCTCCCTGTTCCCTGACTTCAGTTACTATGTCCTCATGAATATAGCATATGTTCTAAGCAACCAGAAGAGATGGGCTTTCCCTTGTTGCTGACCACATCTCCTTAGCCAAATGGGTAAAGATTGTCATCTGTACACGGGTTTTAGTGCACAAGAAAGGGCACATCACTTTATGCATGCGCAAATCTTGAGAGTCAACCTTTGAAAAATCAGACCCCATTAATTAAAGGAGACTAGACAAAAAGTTGTAAGAATTGATTTTAAAAAATCCAGTGGGGTATTAATGCACCCCATTCACCTAGTTCGAGGGTTTATATGGGACTTCAGTACCATCATCCTGCACAGGAATGAGTTTTAGCTGAAAGGGATTTAGACCTATAGTCCCAAAAGCAGCTCCTAATTTTTGGAGTCTTAGTTATTGGGTACCCTATTTTAGATACTTATTTGTGGCTTTATTTTCAGAGCACTCTGCAATCAATGGAGTTACTCTGCATTGACATTGGCATAACTGAGATTGAAACTGGCCCAATGACAGGATTTTTCAGGCATCTCAGCCAAGAGGCTGAATTCCAAGGGCAGAAGATAACAATCTTTCCCAAAGATGCAAGTGAAAAGTTAAGAAATTGGTGGAGTTTAAAATATACCTTTGCAAATGTTAACATCCGCACATTAATTTTATATCCAGCTAAATGATGTGTGTTACACAGTAATAGATCTGCATTTTCTGGAATGGGAAATCAGTGAAACAACTTTTACCAGTCATTACATCTGCTGGTGCCCCAAGACATACAGAGTAGCTAATGCCAGTAGGTCTGATGTGTGACAAATATGGACAAATTATATTTTCTGATTGGTTTTATTTAAATTGTGTTAAGTATATAAATAAATAGCTTCAACACATTCTAGCCAAATGAATGTAAAAATACTCTTAAATGAAGAAAAAAATGTCTTTTATTTACTCTCTTGACTGTGTCTGGTAGCTGTACCTACATAGAACCTCACATGTTGGACCATTATAACTGACACAATTATGGTTTTATGCAGTGTAACTCTGCCAGTTCCATGTTAGTCATCATTTCTCAGTAGCTCAGATATTAAGAAGTCTGAGCAAACCCTGCTAAATTGAGTACTATTGTATATTGAAAATGCTGAGAATAAGCATAATTGCTTTAGGAAATCATCCCTAATCCTTAAAGTTATAATTGTTATCATTGTTTTAATTAAGTGTGGGTTTGGAGAGCAGATAGCTCAAGAGATTGGCAATAGGCTACCGGTTTAAATCTAGCCCTGGTCAATCATTGCAAAGTTGTCTCCATTTCATGACTCCCGTCAGTAATCTTGCAGGCCTTCTTTGCAACATAGCACACCGGGGTCCACATCAGAACTGGCACTAACTGGAATCTCAGCAGAGAAAATAAGGCCCTGATTTTGGACCATGACCTGGTTCCTTTATGTTGCTCCAGTGATGGGTAGTGACCAGAACCCAGATAGATCCCTTGTAGAAATTCCCCTGGTCCAGGGGCAGTCTAGGCAGCCCGACGTCACCTCCCACACAACACCCAACCTTGAGGCTGGTGAGGGATGGTCAGTAGGGAAGGAGTGTGCCCCGAGCACTCTGCTCTCTGGCTATTCTAGGCTGTGGGATGAACTCCAGAGGGAGCTATGGGTCAGCAGCTGCAAGTCAGAGCAGCGGTTGCAGCTGCTCTGACTTAGGCCAGGGCCACATCTGACCTTGAACCTACCCAGAACCTGGGAGGCACAAATTGGCACACAGCCACTGTTATCCTCTGTGTAGTTAGGCTGCACCTGCTGAGTACACTGCTAAGGAGGGGGCTTCTCAGAAACAGATCCCAAGGACTCAACCTGGAGAGTGAATAACTGTGTCTTGCTTTTAAAGGTGGTCCCTTAACCATTAATGCTGACACACTTTGGCTATGAAGAATCATGTACTGTGGTTATACCTCTTCTTTGGGTGAGCAAGAGATTTCACTCCCTGGAAATGAGCTCCAAAAAATACTTAACTTATAAAGATAGACTGGTTTAAAGTGAAATCTGCTGTTAGATAATTATTCCAATTAGTTTCCCCAATTATTTGCCCATGTCACAAAATCAGCACACAGTTAGAGATAGTTTATCTTAGAACAATTGTCAATGCCTGTGTAACAAGCAAACATCAAGCCACTGAGTATTTCATAAACACTGATATCATAATCCCTTCTTAACCTGGTGGATGTTTTCATCCCCTAATATATTGAAAAGAAGTCTAGGAGACGCATTCTCCTGTCCCCCTGGTAATTGGGCTTGTAGCATTCAGAAATTAACTATACAAGTGAATATTTACTTTCCAGGGTTTGTTTACAGATTTTGCCAGATGAATGTGTAACCTATGAACTATAATTAGGGATTTCCAGCTGTTACCAGAAAGCCTGGAATGCACACAGCTTGCAAGCTTGGAACATGTTTAAGAATGAGCTATTGGTAATCCTAACATAATATTACTGATAGGGGTGGAGTAACAGATTTGAAGGCTTATTAACCCTTTAGGGACAACAATTACAGGACTTGTGTATTAAGGGGTCACCTTTGGGAGACTATTTGTGAGCCAGATTGTGGCATTTAAACACAGCCCAGAGTAAGTGGCAGTGTCTAGGTGTACCGCCCCATCAGGAGCACTGGGTAGAATTGGGAGTCCCTGAAGTTACTTTGCACTGGGAGGAAAGAAATTTTCTGAAGTCTTGAAAATGGGTGTAGTGAGTTTATTCCCCCTTTGCCCCCCACACCCAGCAAGCTCTGCCAGCCAGTGCATAAGAGGGTGCAGCGACTTGGCTCCACTCAGTCCCTACCTGCT